>NC_059342.1:27714166-28047500 GCF_018350155.1 Leopardus geoffroyi
GCATCAGGATTTTAAAAAGCTTTCTGGAGGATTCTAATATGCTGCTAAGGTTGAGAGATGCTGCCTTATTTTCTGATGCCCCTGAAGTACGGTGATGAGGAGACTGACCACCTACTCTGAGTGAATTTGGCTGGTGGTTTTGATTTGCTGAGCAAATTGTGTAACATGTTGGATCTTCAGATTTCTATATCATGGTGTTGTCCTCAAAATCCAGAGAAAAGACACATGTACACCCTAAGCACACTGCCTGGATCGTAGCAAACCATGAATGTTGGCCAGTAAGATGTTGCTGGTACTGAAGATGGAAAAAGAAAGAAGAAACAGCCATGATTTATTATTGTCAAAAAGAATTTTGCCAGCCTATATTTTCTCTGAAGTGTAAATATTTTCCTAGGATATGTCTAGGTGTCAGTCCCTTTTTATCTATTTTGGCTTATATTCAGGGCTCATCTGCTCTACTATCACAAACGCTTCTTCGGGTTAATAAATTTTCTTCTATCATATCTTTGGTTATTTTCTTTCTATCTGCTTTTTCTCCTCCTGGTAATATTCAAAGTTCTCTTTCCTGTTGGGTCCATGCTTCTTTCTCTTTCTAGGTTCTGAGAGGACTTTTCAATTTATTTCTTTGTTTTTAATATCAAAACACATATGCATAGTTTTACAAGTCAAAAGCTATAAGCTTTTTATTAAAAAACGACAGTACCAGTACTTACTCTCTCCAGAAGCCACTTTAAAGTCTTATCTTGGCGACGCTGGGTGGCTCAGTCAGTTAAGCAGCCAACTTCAGCTCAGGTCATGATCTCGCAGTTTGTGGGTTTGAGTCCCGCATTGGGCTTTATGCTGATGGCTCAGAGCCTGGAGCCTGCGTTGGATTCTGTGTCTCCCTCTCTCTCTGTTCCTCCCCCACTCGGTTCTGTCTCTCTATCTCTCTCTCTCAAAAATAAATAACCTTAAAAATGTTGTTAAAAAGTCATCTTTTTTTCTGCTATGACTTTACTATTTCTGAATAGCATGTTACAGAACTTTCAAAGTTTTACTATATTTTCAAATATGTAACACATTCACTTTGTTCCAAAGTTAAAACACAAGATTTTCTTACAGAAGTTTCTTTCTTAGGCAGAAGTTTCTCTCCTATTCCACTTCCATCGGCCCATTACCACTACCACTACCCATAGTATTTAACTACTTTCATTGTGTTTTGTGTAACCTTTTAGAGTTTTGTCATGCAAATAAAAAATAGGTACTATATTGTATTTTCTTCGAGAAAATGTTCTTTTTCTTTTTTTCAACATATGAAATTTATTGTCAAATTGGTTTCCATTCAACACCCAGTGCTCATCCCAACATGTGCCCTCCTCTCTGCCCATCACCCACTTTCCCCTTTCCCCTAGTTCCCATCTACCCTTGGTTTGTTCTCAGTCCTTAAAAGTCTCTTATGGTTTGCCTCCCTCCTTCCGTAAACTTTCTCTTCCCCCTTGCCCTCCCCCATGGTCTTCTGTTACATTTCTCAAGATCCACATATGAGTGAAAACATATGGTATCTGTCTTTCTCTGCCTGGCTTATTTCACTAAGCATAATACCCTCTAGTTCCATCCACATTGCTGCAAATGGCCAGATTTCATTCTTTCTCATTGCCAAGTAGTATTCCATTGTATATATAAACCACATCTTTTTTATCCATTAGTCAGTTGATGGACATTTAGGCTCTTTCCATAATTTGGCTATTGTTGAGAGTGCTGCTATAAACATTGGGGTACAAGTGCCCCTAGGCATCAGTACTCTTGTATCCCTTGGGTAAATTCCTAGCAGTGCTGTTGCTGGGTCATAGGGCAGATCTATTTTTAATTTTTTGAGGAACCTCCACACTGTTTTCAGAGTGGCTGCACCAGTTTGCATTCCCACCAACAGTGCAAGAGAGTTTCTGTTTCTCCACATCCTTGCCAGCATCTATAGTCTCTTGATTTGTTCATTTTAGCCACTATGACTGGCATGAGGTGATATCTCATTGTAGTTTTGATTTGTATTTTATCTTCTTTCATTTTAGACAGACAGAGAGAGACCATGACTGGGGAGAAGGGCAGAGGGAGAGAGAGACTCTTAAGCGGGCTGCATGCTCAACACAGAATCCCACACGGGGCTTGATCCCGTGATCCTGGGATTTTGACCTGAGCCAAATTCAAGAGTTGGATGCTCAACCGACTGAGCCACCCAGGCATCCTTAGAAAATTTTCTTAAAGTGGGTTTGTGCATCACCGGTTTTCTTTGCTGCAATATACTCTTAGCTGCTCACTGCCATTACTTGGTCTTTAAATTTATATGAATAAATACTTACATATGAATGTATATATTTATAGATTTATATTTATTTATAAATATATATGGATTTTAAATCCATATATATGGATATGTATTTATATATATCGAAATATATATCTATAATTTAAAGTGTACCATGCTCTCAAATTGAATTTTCCCTTTTGCTGATTGTCTATTCTCTATTGAATAGTTTCCTAAATCCCATAAAAAGTATGAATTACAGGCTTTTTTGAGCTCATTTGCTGACATGTTTCACATAGTAGTTCTATTTCTTGAGAGGACATTATCTCTGACTCCTTAGAACCTTAAAAGACATTTTAAGTTTCTGTGCCTTTTAGCAAACCTGGTCATTTTTTTTCCATTTGCTCCTTCCGGCAGAGGAAATTTGTATTTCAGCTCTCTGGAAAAACTAAGGAAGATTTTCTTAGGCAACGAGTGGCTTAGGTAAAGAGAAAAGGCAAAAGATGAGATTTTTCTCTAACTTAATTTTGCTAAAAAACTGCGCCCTGGAATTGCCTGGAATTGCCTGCTTTCAGACATCAGGGCAAGTGGGAGAAGCATGTTCATGGGCTCCTTACTCCAAGTGGCACTCGGTGCCTGACTGGATGAAACTGTTCCTCAAATGATGTGCCCCAGGGTGTCCTTAGCACCGGCACGTAGAGACTGGGGGCTTCTTCTTGGCAAAATGCATCTTTTCCTGCAGACTTAGTCGACCTCGTCTTCAACCTGCCTCACTTGCACTATACCTTATAGAAATTCCTCAGGATTTCTATTCTCTGTGACATTCTTCAATCATTTCTTGTACACACGTTTTCCTCTGTTTTCGCATTGCTTTGGCAGTTCCAAGAGGGACCTGAAGGTGAGGGATTGGTAAGTGTGTGCATTCCACACGCTTCATTGCGATCCCAGAGTTACTTTCTTACTTTTCCTCACCCGGAAATGGATGATATAGTTATAATATGCAAGGTAAAAATGTGATGTTCTACTTTGACACTATGGAGGGCAGCTGTGATCCCCACAAAAAGTCCTCTGATGACCACATTGTGGGCAGAAGATGGGGCTCTACTTGGTTATATTATTTATAATTAATTACTTATTCCATTAGGCAGATTCCTAGAATTTCTGGGTGGAAGAAAAGTAAGAAAGCAAAGGAAATGAAGCATGGGGATGTTATGTAACTTACTCTAAGTCTGCTGGGGTTGGGGTTCAGACAGCGTTGCCTGGTTCTAGGACCCACGCTTTTATCCATCCAAGGGAGCAAGTATAATAATTAGCTCCTTTTTGGAGGTGTGGGAATTGAGACCCAGAGGCAATAAGTAAATTGCTCAATATAAGTTATGAAATTGGTGCTTGAACCTTGGTCTGACTTCAGTGCTATATAAGGCAAATTCTAGATGCTCAAAATCAGACAATCTTAGAATTACCTAGAAGCAGCTTTAGAGATTACATTATTTCAGAGCATCGTCCCTCATTTTACAGATAATCTGTAATCGCTCAAATCACTTACCTGAACCAATCAGGAACCGTTTCTATGCAGCAAGGCAACTGTACCTATCAATGGGGAGCTATTGTTTGAAATACTATTTCTATTAAAAAGAAATAACAACAACAAGATAAAGGATCCAGTGCTTGATGGCAACACAGCTCTTCATAGTAAATTCAAGTGCCTCATTGTTTCTCTGCAACAAGAAGACAACTTGGGAAAGGATTCTGTAGACACTGAGACCATTGTAGGGGGCAGTGGGACCCAGAGGTTTTCATGAGAGTGCAAATGCCCTTTGAGATCAAAGCAAATTGTCTTCTGAGAGGCGTCCGGTGGGCCATCCTCTGAAAATTGACCCACTGTTCAGCATGGCTCCTTCCAAGACGCTGAATTGGAGACAGCTGGTGCCTGGAACGTACCTTGTATGTCACCTTCTGATCTCTGTTTGAAGGCCAACTGTATGTGATTAAGCGTAACAGACACAGAACTTGTGTTAAGCTCAGGATGTAACTTGTCGCATGAATAGCGATTGACTTGAAAATTGAATGAATGGATTGAGTTTCTTCTCTCTCTTTTTAATAGAGAAAGATTAAACCCTCTGGATCTAGTCAAATAAGTGCTTGCTGTTTTTGAGAAAGATATTCTTGAGATATATAGTACTTCGGGGGTGTTAATTGCAACTTGAGTAGGAAGAAATTTTTACCGGAACTAATGGCAAAAATTGGCTCCGACTGAAGATGTGTTTTGGTCTTTTAGCATTTCCCTTATTCTAGCCACATAAGTCCCCCCCACCCCCCACCCTAAGCTCTTGCTGGTTCTTAAACCTACCTACACATTGGAATAGCCTATCGAATTTAAAACAAAAAGAAAGAAAAGAAGAGAAGAGAAGAGAAGAGAAGAGAAGAGAAGAGAGAAAAGAAGAGAAAGGAAAAGAAAGGAAAGGAAAGGAAAGGAAAGGAAAGGAAAGGAAAGGAAAGGAAAGACAAAATATTGATGCCATTGGTTCTGCCCAACAGATTCTAATTTAAATGATATGGAGTGTGGTGTGAGAATAGGGATATTCAAAAGCACCCCAAAGCGATTCTAATCCACAGCAAAGTTTGAGAATCACTGGGACTACTTTAAGACCCTTCTCTCTGAGGAGGCACCAGCTGCAAGCAGGTTTTACACCAATATGTTTGCCGAATATAAACACTGCAGTGCAAACTCTTGCACCCAAGAACCCTGAGCTGCTTGTGGACAATCTTTGGAAAAGTTTGAATTTGTAAACTGATAATACATATAATTCCACAGGCTCCATATGGTTCCTGTTATCCTGAGCGAACTATACACATTTGCCTTGCCCCTGGACGAAAAGATAAATAACAGATGTGGGTAATTTTTATCATACTTGTACTGAAAAATAATAGAAAAATAAGAAAGGAAGGGGGCAGAGAGAGAGAGAGAAAGAAAACACATGAAAATAAAACTCAGATTCATCATTCCAAGCTACATCTTTGGATTTTTAAGATCCATTTATAAAATAGACCAGAAGGAACTGTGTCACATAAATTCTCCATTTCTAAGGGAGGCTGTCTCTACAGTGACAAGAACCAATATTAAAAATTTTGGTGTTGGGCGCCTGGGTGGTTCAGTCGGTTAAGCGTCCAACTTCGGCTCAGGTCATGATCTTGTGGTTCATGAGTTCCAGCCTCGCATTGGTCTCTGTGCTGACAGCTCAGAGCCTTGAGCCTGCTTCCGATTCTGTGTCTCTCTCTCTCTCTGTGCCTCCCCCGTTCATGCTCTGTCTCTCTCTGTCTCAAAAATAAATAAATGTTAAAAAAAGAAATTAAAAAAAAAAGAAAATTAATTATTTTGTTTTGTCTCCTTTGGATCCAATATTAACAAAACCATGGGGATGAATTCTTTGGCAATGTGTTCCCTTCTTTTAATCTTATGTTTGTAAGATTCATCCCATCCATATTGATGTGTGTGGTTGAAGTTCATTAACATTTACTGATGTACGATGGTCTATGGTATGAATACATCTCAGTTTAATCTATTGTCCATGGTCATTTGTGTTGTTTCTAGCTTTTGCTATTTTGGATAAAGCTACTGTGAACATTCTTATTATGATTTTGGATACACATATACAAGAAGGTCTCTGGTATAGATACTTAATGGAATGCTGTGTCGTAGGGATGTGTATATTCCCTATAGACACGCCTACATGCATATATAGGGCCAATGGGCATGTGAATATCCACGTGCACATACCCTATGTGAAAATCCCATTTAAACTCTTTTGAAAGTGGTTGAACCAGATCATACTGCCACTTGCACTGTATCAGAGTTCCCGTTGCTTCCTGTCCTCAACACTTGGTATTGTCTGCCTTTCTCAATGTTTGCCAATCTGGGACCCGAGAAGTGATATTTCATTGGGCTTTAATGTATATTTCCCTTAGTAACGAGATCAGACGCATCCTATTCCTACGGGCTGTTCATGTTCCCTCTTCTATGAAATTCCTGTTTACATCTTTTCCTATTTTTCTAGCTTGGCCTATTATTTATTCATATAAATTTATATAAATTTTATATTCTGGATATTAGGTCTTTCTCAGCGGTTGATGCAATGTACGTCTTCTCTCTCAGTTTTTGACTTCTTTCTGTCATTTTCTTATGGTCACTTTTTGATTGACAGATATTTACAAATATATTCTAATAATACATCAGTTTTCCCGTATGCCTTCTGACATGTGCATTTTATTTGAGAAATAGTTTTCTTTATATTGTCTTCTAAAGTTACCACAGTTTTTACCTTTTAAAACTGGCTTTAAAATACCAGGCACTGAGTTCTGAGTATGTTTTGAGGCAGAGGCCAATTTAATCTTTTTTCCATATTAATTGAATCAATTGTGTAACATTATTTATTGAAAAGTCCATCCTTTTCCTCACTGAACTGTAATGCTGATTCTGTCATACATCGAAATTTCCCTTCCTTTCTTTCTTTTCTTTCTTTCTTTCTCTTTCTTTCTTTCTTTCTTTCTTTCTCTTTCTTTTTCTTTCTTTCTTTTCTTTCTTTCTTTCTTTCTTTCTTCCTTTCTTTCTTTTATTCCTTTCTTTCTCTTTTTTCTTTCTTTCTTTCGTTTCTTTCTCTCTCTGTCTCTCTCTCTCTCTTTTTTTTTTTTTTGCCTTGCTTTCTCCTTAAGACTCCAATATTTGCAATAATCTGAACTTTGGCTTTTTATCTTGTTTCAGTCTTTCATAATTGGGTGTTTTGTTCTAATCGTTTTGAAAATATCTTTTATGAGGTTAAGAAATATTCTATTTTCAGTTTGAGATTTTGTCATAGAGGGATGCTAACCTTTATCAGTTTGACTCTATTACAGCTCTCTCGAGGTGGTTGTGTGATTTTTTTTTTCTTTTAATGTGTTAGAAGGTTTTATCCTTCTGGTTGGTATTTTCAAATAAGTTTTATGGAGATGTATTTTATATAGAATGGAATTCACCCCTTTAAATTATGCAACTGAGTAAATGTTGGTAAATGTGTGCACTTTTCCAGCACCCCAGACAGTTCCCTCATGCCCCTTTGCAGTCAGTACCCACCCTTACTGAGCTCCAGTGAAACTACTCATTTGCTTTGTTACTATAGTTTTTCCTTTACTTTGATTAGTGTTCGAGTGTTAAGCCAACTTTGTATTTTCTAGGTTAACTTGGCCACGATATTTTTTATAAACAGGTTTACTAATAATTGGCCTGTACTAGGCTCACTTGTAGTATCCTTGACTGATTGGTATTATGATTATACAGTGACCATAAAGCAAGTTGGGAAAAGTTTCTTCTTTCTATAGGAATACCTTATGTATTGTTAGAATTATTTGTTCTTTGAATACTTTGCTCATGTTATTGTAAAACTGGTTAATCCTAGAGATTTTTGACTGAAGATTTTGAAATGATTCAGTTTTGTAAATTGTAAATCCTATTTCTGTTAAGTCTAGTTTATTTTTCTAGAAATTTCTTCTTTCATTAAAATTGTCAAATTTGCTAGTTTAAAGATGATCTGATCATTTCTTATTATCTTTTTAAGACTTATTTTTTCTTTTAGAGCAGTTAACAGCAAAATAGAAAAGGTGCACGCATTTTCCATTTATTCCCTGCCCCAATACATGCATAGCCTCCCACATTATCAACATCCTGATCCGGAGTGGTACACTGATGAACCTATATTGACACATCATTATCACCCAAAGTACATGGTTTACATTAGGGTTCACTCTTGATAGTGTACATTCTGTGGATTTGGACAAACGCATAATGACACGTATCCAACATTTTAGTATCATACAGTTCTACTGCCCTGAAAGTCTTCTGTGTTCTGCCTATTCATCTCTTCTTTACTTCTGCCCTTGGTAACTACTGAACTTTTTACTGTCTCCATAGTTTTATCTTCTCCAGAATGCCATTTAGTTGGAATCAGAGAGTATTTAGCCTTTTCAGGTTGGCTTCTTCCACTTAGTAATAATATGCATTTAAGGTTCTCCCATGTCTTTTCATGGCTTGATTGCTTATTTCTTTTTAGCAATGAATAATATTCCCCTGTACCACCGTTTATCCATTCACCTGCTGAAAAAAAATCTTAGCGGCTTCTAAGTTTTGGAAATCATGAATATAGCTACTATAAATATCCATATGTAGGCTTTTATGTGTGGACATACATTTTTCACTTCTTTGAGTAAATGCCATACAGCATGATTGCTGGATCATGCTAACACTTATCATAGATTAGAGTATGTTTAGTTTTGTAAGATTAGAGTATGTTTAGTTTTGTAAGTAACCACTCACCTGTCTTCCGAAATGGCTCTAGCATTTTTGTATTCGCACCAACAGTGGATGAGAGGTTCTGTTGCTCCATATCTTCACCAGCATTTGGTGTTGTCAGTGTTCTGGGTTTTGGCCTCCCTAACAGTTGTAGTGGTATCTCATGGTCAATGTCCATTTCTCTGATGACATACGATGTGGAACATGTGTTCATATACTTATTTGCCATCTGTATATTTTCTTTGGTGAGATGCCTCTTAAGATCTTTGGCTCATTTTTTAATTGGGTTGTTTATCTACTTATTGTTCAGTTTTAAGAGTTCTTTGTGTATTTTAAACAATAATTCTTTATCAGATATATCTTTTGCAAATATTTCCTCCCTGTCTGTGGGTTGTCTTTTTTATTCTCTTGACAGTGTTTTCCATAAAGCAGAACTTTTGAATCTTAAAAAAGTCCAGCTTATCAATTATTTCTTTCATGGATCATGCCTTATCGCCTTTTAAATTTCAGCAGAATATGAAGTTATGTTTCTTTTTCTATCCTCCTTCTCCCCAAATATGGGTTTTTTTTTGATTATTTATTTTTAATTTAAATTAATTGTGGTTAGAGACAATATTTTATATGGCTTGCATCATTTTATCTATATTGAGAATTTGTTTATGGCCCATAATATGGTCTACCTTGGTGATTGTTTCCTGAACCTTTAAAAGAATGTATTTTCCACTATTGTTGAATGGAATGTTCTATAAATGTCAAGTATGGCAAGTTAGTTGATACTGTTGTTCAAGTCTGTCATTTATTACTGATTTTTTTAATCTACTTCTTCTATCAATAAGTGAAAAAGAAGTATTGACATCTCTAATTATAACTGTGAATTTATCTGTTTCTACTTGCAATTTTGGTTGGTGTTAGCATGATATACCTTTTTCTCCACCCATTTTCCTTTAACTAGTGTATGTTTATATTCACATAAATAAGATATGTGTATTGTATTCTATTGTATATAATGCTATGTGTTGAATGCAACATGTGTCCTGGGTCTTGCATTTTTATCCAATCTGATAATCTTTGCTTTTTTAATTAAGGTATTTAGAGCATTTACATTTCATGTGGTTATTAGTATGAGTTAAATTTAAATCTACCATTTTGCAATTAGATTTCTATTTTTCCTATTCTTTGTTCCCCGTTTCCTCATTTTTACTCTTTTCCTCATTTTTTGCCTACTTTTGTAGTGAGTGTATTTTTTATTCCATTTTATATTTTTGTTGACCTATTAGTTATAATTCTTTGTTTTGATATTTTAGTGGTTGCTTTCAGGTTTATAATATGCATTTCTAAGTCATCACAGTCTATCTTGTAGTGATGTTATATTATGTCATGTACAGTATAAGGACTCTATCATAATAGACTTTTACTTCTCCCCTCCCAGTAATTGTGTTGTGATTGTCATACATTTTACTTCCGCATATGTTATAAACATCATATGACTTTGCAGTTATTTTTGTTTAAACAGTCAACGATATTTTAATGAGATTTGAATAAGAAAATATACTGTATTGTATACTTACCTACATAATTATAATTTCTGGCTCTCTTCATTCCTTTGTGTAGATCTATATTTCCATCTGGTATCATTTTCCTTCTCCTTGACCGTGCTGCTGAATAATATTTTGTGTATTTGAAAAAGTCTTTAGTTTCTTCACTTTCAAAAATATTTTTGTTAGGTATTGAATTCTATGTTGACAATTTTTGATTTCGTAACTTTTCAGATATTATTCTACTGTCTTCTTGGGTGTATTATTTCCAATGAAAATCTTTTAAGAATTTTTCTTTTCACTGATTTTATGAGCGATTTTATTATGACATATGCTGGTGTGGTTTTCTTCATGTTTCTTTTGCTTGAGGTTCATTAAGATTCTTGGATCTTAATCCAAGATTAAGTTTATAGTTTTATAGTTTTATATAGTTTATGGGTTTATGGTTTTTTTTATTTATTTGGAGAAATTCTAAACATTATTTCTTAAAAAATATTCTCCATCACTTCTCCTTTGGATATTCCTTGTTATATTAGGCCACTTGGTGATCTCACACCCTACCGATACTTTGTTCATTGTTTTTGGATTTTTTTATTTTGTTTTGCTCTAAGTAATTTTTTTTCCTTCCTGTTTTACTTTAGATAGTATCTCTCTTGCTCTGTTTCAAGTTTACCAACGTTATCTTTTGCAATGTATAATCTTTTGGTTGATTTTTCTCCTTATTATGGTTCACATTTTTCTTGCTTCTTTGCATGCCTGGTGATTTTTGACTGGATGACAGACAATGAATTTTATATTTTTGGGGTGCTAGATACTTTTGCATCACTTTAAATCTTCCTGATATTTCCCCTAGGGTGTTGTTGAGATATTTGGAGACAGTTGATTCTTTTAGGTTTTGATTTTAAGATTTGTTAGGAGGCACCAGGGCAGTGTTTAATGTTAACTACCCCCCACTTCTGAATATTCTACCCCAAACTAGATGAATTATGATGTTTTCTTTATGGGGGTGGCAGCAAGCACCACTGCCAGCCTTCTGTGGGTAGAAGGCACTCTTCTCTCTGAGTCTTTTGGGAGAATCTTTCCACAACCATAAGTAGTTCTCTCACTACTCTGTTTACATGAAGGGAAATCTCTACCAATCTCTGGAGTTCTCTATCTGTTCAGCTATATTCTTTGGTATGCTGTCCAACAAACTCCAGCCACCTTGGTCTATCCAGATTTTTAGTTTTGGTGCCTCAACTTGGAGGCTCTCTTGCACTCCCCATCCCCATGCTACAGACTGAAATCTCTTGCAAGGCAGAAACCCTAGACCTTATCTGATTTACCCCCTGTCTCTCAGGGATCCCTGCCTTTTGTTGCTTAATTCCAGTGTGTTGAAAGCCATTGTTTTGTGTATATTTTTTCTGTTGCATTTGTTTGTGGTTTCAAGTGGTTGTGTAGATCCCGTTTCTGCTACTCCATCTTAGCTGAAGGTAGAAGCCCAATCCTCTATTCTTTTTTTTTTAAATGAACTTTTTGTTCAATCTCGCCAGAGGTTTGTCAGTTTTATTAGTTTTTTCAAATAACCCACTTTTGTGTTTTTCAACTTTCCTACGACATAGTTGTCTATTCATACATTTGTTATTTGTGTGTTGGTTTTTTATGTTATTAATTTCTAGTCATTTTCATTATCTCTTTTTTGCTTGGCTGCGCAGCTTTATGTACATAAAGCATAAACTGTAGAGACTCCTACTCATATTAGCCCCTGGGCAGAATATTCACACAGCAGACAGTGGGATCTCAGCTTGAGTAACTCCGGGGGCTCTTGTCTGGCATTCAGCTTAAGAAGGCTCTTCTACAAGTTTGGGGAAATTTCTTACAGAGCAAGAAATAAAGCTCAGTATCATGATGCTAATCAAGCATTATCACCCCTGCAGAAGTCAAGAAACATAAAAACTCTACATATCAAAGGCCTACTCACTTGGCAAAGGACTGTGGTATGGCAAGGTGTTCATGGCAATTGGGTCATGGTCAGTCACAAATAGGAGTCCAGGGCTGGATCCAGCTTAGACTCAAGAATGGGAGCTGGTGAATTTACACGGAAAGCATAAGGAACCCTACACTCTACTGTGTCCTGTGTCAGGGAAGGCACACAGACAATCATTGCTTCAGGAATCTGGAAGATTGAGAATTGGACCATCAGAGGCAAGGGTGATCAAGAAAGTCTTCATGATGTGGATAGCAATATTTTTGAAACTGAATGAAACTGTATAGAACTGAATGGACCATTTGTTAACCGAATATTTGAACTTCTTTAAGAACGCTTCGTAACAAAATAGCTCCTATTCTCACTGCTATGAGCATCTATACTGTTTTCCTCAGAAGGTTTGGATTCTTTCTCAGAGACCTCTGTACAACAGCAGTGCCGGTTTCTATGGCACTAACACTGTTTCTTAACACAAATATTGTGTTATTATTTGTGTTCTCAGAGCCTAACCTACTGCCTTGCAGAAAGACTGCAAATTTCATCCTTTTATACATAGATCAAAGAGTTTGGGATTGATTCTTTGATCAGAGAGTTATTGATGGTTCGTAAGCAGGCAAAGTCCATGTAATGCTGTGCCATTAAATCAAGCTGACCAAGTCTCATGTCATGTGACCTGCACCCAGGAATAAAGAGCTATGTTGTTTCATCCTTGATCATGGCCAAACATGCCGCCATGTGCTGTGGGAGGTGCTATGATAAATATGACCATCTTCAATGAGGTCATGGTCTAGTGGAGAAGGCTTACAAACCAAAATATCCAGTAATGACTGATTTTCATTGAATTTACATGAATGGCCTGTTGATATATAAGTTACGGGGATCTGTTTACTGTGATTCATCAGACAGAAGCATTATGGACAATGAAACCCTCAAAATACTATTCACACTGATGCTACTTTTGTCTTGATGAGCTACAGCAACTAGGAATGGCCACCCCAATTGGCTTTTACAAATCCCCAGCGCTTAAATTAACAAGAGTAGAATCACAGCAGAACAAAATAAAATCAATACTGGAAGTAGAAAGGGAGTGTTGATCTATCGCTTTCTCTATGATATTCTAATAATTTCATTATGCTTTCAGCTTAGTGAAACAGTAAAACCACTCTCACTAAAATACTTCTACTGTTTAAGTTGGTGCCGTGTGCATTTATTATGCTATGTATATGATAATAGGTGAAATTTATTGAATGCTCCCTTTGTATCAAGAAATGTGCTAAGCATTTCGTATATATTGTCCCACTGAAGAACTGTAACAACCCCGCAATATGGACATGGTCATCGTCCTTATTTTACAGAGGAGGAGATTCATGCTTAAAGTAACTTTGGAATCAACCACAGTGGACCGGGTCAAGCAAGGATTCGAGCCAGGGAAGTTAGATTCTGCTGTGTCTGGCTGTACTGTATTTACTATGCAGATATTGAGTCGCAGATATTGTTAGCTAGAGGGAGTGCCATGTTTCCAGCCATGTTATTTGAAAGTAAAGCTGGCCACCTTTGTAGCAGTGCTGCTGAAAGAAAAAAATATGAGTCAATAGAAAGCTAACAGCTTCCCTTATCACACTGAAAAACTGTCTATTCCCTCAATTAAAAGATAAACTTAATCAGTGATAGCATATGAAATATAGATGATCTATCCATACAGTATAGCAATACAATACCAATACATTTATTGTGTGCAAAAATAGTTGAGATAGTATACATATCTCTCTCCATAGATTAGATGCTTTGTCTCATAAATTTATCAGAACCCCAACAATATTAAGGTTAATATTGAAAAAGCCCAACTGATGGGGTGCCTGGCTGGCTTAGTCGGTTGAGCGTCCAGCTTTGGCTCAGGTCATGAACTCACAATTTGTGAGTTCGAGCCCAGCATTGGGCTCGCTGCTGTCAGTGCAGAGCTCGCTTCTACTTCTCTATCCCCCTCTCTCTCTGCCCCTTCCCCGCTCTCTCTCTCTCTCTCAAAAGTAAATGAACATTTTAAAAAAATAGATAAAATAAAATAAAAGCCCAACTGCTTCTCTCTGCTTTTATCTATACACACACATGCACACACACACAAACACATAGGTACATATATACAAATATGTTCTGATTCACTGGGAAGTGAAAGTCATGTTCCATTTTGTGCCATTCATGTCCGTGTGTAAGTGCGGGAGGGTTTCACTTCAAAGGAGGCCTCCTTCACGCGCCTTCTTTCCACGCCTCCCAGAAGAAAAGAATTCTCTCTCTGAGTACACATCTTCTATCTCTAAAACCGTTCTTTCATGCTGTCTCATATGAGTGGCCTCTGAGCACATGTCTCCGCTTTTCTAGAGTTAAGTAAGGTCTAGGGACTTTGTCTGGAGTTCCCATGGCTGAGGGAATAAGTTTGCTGCTCAGCAGATATGCCAATATGTGTCTGAATGTTTCATTCAAGGTGAAGCCTCTTCTGGTCAATAAGAATCCGTTTTTTGCCCACTATTGACTTCCCTTTGTTAACACACGTTTCGATCTTTAAATTTTTTTTTTAACGTTTATTTATTTTTGAGACAGAGAGAGACAGAGCATGAACAGGGGAGGGGCAGAGAGAGAGGGAGACACAGAATCTGAAGCAGGCTCCAGGCTCTGAGCTGTCAGCACAGAGCCCGACGCGGGGCTTGAACTCACGGACCGTGAGATCATGACCCGAGCCGAAGTCGGACGCTTAACCGACCAAGCCACCCAGGCGCCCCGTTTCGATCTTTATAGAATGAAGGGTAAGTGTAAAAATTGGTATGTTCGATCCCTGTCTTTACTTACTGCAAATTCAAATTCATTTTCAGGCAAGCTGGCTCAATGTATGGCTTTCCCCAGGGTGAGAGGCTAACAGAGGAAAAAGAATGTCACTTTTTTAGTCGACAGAAATAGAGGTAAATCAATCTGGTGGCCACATGCTCTGTAAATGCTGGCAGCCAGCCAGAGTTCAGGTCTCAATTAAACAGATTAGGCCAAAGAAAGCACAAATGCAAACCCAAGCAAATTACCAAAAATTGCTGTTATTCTAGCATTCCAACACACTGGGTTTCTGAATATAAACTGTCCCCCCAAATATTATGGGTTAAGACCGAGGATAGCAAATCCCCTGGCCGGCTCCAAATCTATCTGCTTGATTTTCAGAGATGCAGGCTCACATCTGAGGCTTCTCCTCATGTACCAGGCAGGAAGGCCTCCGGGCCCGTGAGTGTGAGAGTGAGTGCGCGTGTGTGTACGTGGGCACACACACGTGCACGCTGCAGATGCATCACGTCAAAGGCAGTACTTGATCTGCAGGCCGTGTTAGAATAACCACATCGCACAGTGGTTTCTTTCTAAATAAACAGACGGGGAGAGCTGGCCGACAAGGCCTTCGTAGGATATTGCAGGCCAAATCCAATCAGCGGCCCCTGAATGCAGGCAGGCAGCTTTCTGTGCTGGCTTGGGGGACAATATCATCCGTCCTGCGCACAGGCTCCGTAATTGCATCTCACTCCTGACTCCTGCAAAACAGTGACCCACTCCTCCGTGGTTTCCAGAACACATGGGGAGGAAATAGCAGGTCTGAGCTAACCCCAGGAATTCTAACCAGATGATGGAAAAATTTTCGTCAAAGTTAGAGTCCTGGGAATTTTCGAGAGCCCCGTATAATCTAATAAACAGCCTTTTCAAGGTAGAGTCCAACATGGGGCCATCGGGACTACCTGCCATTATTCCGATATCATTTTGCCAGTTCTTTTATTTTAACTTATCCAGAGAAGAATCCAAAATATAACATTCCTTCATAGCCCTCCTCCGACTTTCTTTTTGGCCAGAGTGAAAAAGACTTTTCCCCCTTAAGCGAAACAAAGAATGACACGATTGAAGAAAAAAAAAATGTCTTGTAAAACTGCATTGTATTTTCAACTTTATTAAAGAAACCAAAAAAAAAAAAGGAGTAATTTTAAGAAGTCTATTAAGCCACCATTGGTTGGCAGAGGTGTTGACTAGTTGTCTAGCTGAGTGATTAAGGGGCACCTTTGATTTATTTTTATGGTGTTTGCTTTCACCTTTTGTCCACAACAGGCAGCCACTTCCAACCAGAAAGTCTCTGAAAGCACTGAGACTCTTCAGAGACCACGCTTTGGGCCAAGACTTTGCCGGGGGGAGGACAAGTTTTCCTGGTCAAAAACTCAGGATTTTGCTCTGAGTACTTCCCTTGGGACCTCAGCGGCCACGTGGTGATGGATTCTCCTGCTTCCTGGAGAATATGGTCTACAGGCATGAAGGCAGGGTTTGCCTTTTTTGGAAAATCCTTCCTCCTGGCTCCCTGACTATCATCTACCCAGATGTTCAGGTCAAGCCTGTTGGGGAAAAAGCTCCATACTTCATGATTATCATCTCTTCATTTCGAAAAAAAAAAAAAATGTCCTTTCTCTTATTGCAACTAGTTGAGAGCAGAAAAGTGATTTCATAATAAGAACTAATTCACATCAAGATAAAGCTGACATAATTTTTTTGAGAGATACCACTCCATTGGTGTGTTCATCCTTTAGAATAAGGACACTTTTTTCCTTCGATCATTTCTATTTTTTTCTTTTCCTTTCTTTTCTTCTCTTTTCTTCTTTCTTTCCTTCTTCCTTCTTTCTTTCTTTCTAGCATAACATATTCTCAGAGTCATACCCTGGGTCCCAATTTTAGATTTGCAATATGTTATCACTATAATGTTAATCCAAAGGGATAAATCTTTAGTGATATGTTTCTAAGGACTGTGATAGATAAAGAAGATGTCTCCAAACCCCTAGATCATGCCATGTTGGAAACTGACTACTTACCTTGCTTTCTCAGTATTCCTATATCTAAACCAGGGCTGAGGGCTGAAAGCCGTCTTGAGATGTCTTGGATGCTTTCTTTGCCTAAGAGATGGCATAAAGCAGGCCAATGTAGGAGGGCAGGCTCTATAGAATAAAATGAACAAGTGTTCATTCTCTTCTCTGCTGGGTCAAAAGTCCACTTTAGTCCTCTATCTATGAAGTGATACAGAAGAGATGAATACAAAAGAGGTACCATGAGATACCTCTCAGCAAGAAGCTTTCAGAGGACTCTTACAGCTCATGTGGATACAGAGCTGCAGAAGACAAAAAGTCAAGGTCGGGGTAAAATGAGCTCCCTGAAAACCTAAATGCATTGGACTAGACAGCACAGATTAGCGTTCAAAACCTCAGAGATCCAAATGATTTTCCTAGTGATCATTGGTCTTGACCTAAGACAGGAAGTGGGGTGGAGACAGCAGCCACTAAGCAGAAGGAAACTGAAACCGTCGAAGAGGGAAAGTCCACGTGCCCCAGGTGCTGAAAGTGCAAACATTTCGGAAAAACTCCTAGAAGTCCGATGAAGTTCATGTGTGTCAGGGGAACTGTGCCCTTCCTCCATCTTTGTCTGGAGGACCAGGGAGACCTGGTGCTGGTCACTATCTTGGCTGGACTCTGTCCAGAGGGAAAGAGGAAAGATAGAACCCAGGAGAAGGAGCGATGCCTCCGGGAATAGTTTGCAAAAACATCTTAGGGTAATGAGAGCAGCATCTTCAATTGGGACCAAAGATGGGAGACAAATAGCACTGAGAACAAAGAGTCATATTATTCATTTAGGGTAGAAAAATTCCCAAAGTTGTTCCCAACCATTTCAAAATACTTAAAAAACTCCTGATGTCATCTATCACTACTGTGGAAATTCAAGTTTCTTGCAAGACTATCAATGCATCACATACCACGATGTCTGTGTTGTTTCATTCCCAAGGTAATTCCTTCCCTCGAAGGAAGGAAGTCACTGTTGGAAATTTTTTTAACTTTGTGGGATAACAAATGTGTGTGTTTTCCTTCTGAAAGAATTGTTCTAAAGCAGTATTACTTGAGGGTAATATATAAAGAAAAAATATAAATTGAAACTTGATTTTTTGTCCCCCTCAGTAATCTAGAAAGATGATGGGACAGTAGTGCCCTGCAAAGGTCCTGCCTCTTCTAGGAGTTGCAAAATCCCTCTCTCCCTCTCAGACCAGGTGGCGTTTGAATTATATGTTCATGTGGTTTTCTATATTCAAGACCAAGTATTCCCTCATGCTCCTTCATGCCAGGAGCTCCATCCCAGCCATGCTTTGTCCCAAACCTCCACTCCTTCCTTCTTGAAGCACTATGATTTCCCTGAACAAGAAAACAAGCTTTTCTCTCCCTCTTTTTTTTCTTCTATAGAAACTCTAGTCATGACATCCACCATGGCAGCCATTGTTCATAAGCTGTATTCATTCTTCATTTCCTTCTTTATTCACGGCTGTGGCTGCTGTTTGCACGAATGATTCAATGTTCTCTGTAGAATTATTCTCTTCTATTTGTGTCAGTAATGCCTATGTTCAGCTGTAGAAAGCCCAAGGTAGAAAATACATTTTTAAGTGAGTGGCTTTCAAAAATAGGCATATGTCAATATGCCCTAAGATGTAGAAGTAAATAATGACCATCATCTATTCAGATACGTGTGCAAAAATGTACCTGTATGTATTTTATACATAATGTAAATGGATATGGATATGTATGTATATATGTATGCCTATTTTAATATTATTCTTCTTGATTTCGTACATATTTCAAACACCTTCACATTTTTGCTTAGTGATTTTTTGGTAACTAAAATTTGCTTATGTTCAAAATGTTTTTCTGCTAGGAGCACATGATCATACCAGTAAAGGCACTCTTTATACCGTCATGAATAATCAGTGGTTAAACACCATTTGATAATAAAACAATGGTCCTGACAATGATACTCCCTCAATGCCTGCCTCTTGACACTTTTAAAAATTGCTGTCTAATTATAATATGGCCTTTAATGCTGTTTTTTTTAAATAAAGAAAACAATTTACCGTAACTCCCTTTCAGCAATCTGCTTTGAATCACTTCAAATAAGTAAAGATGGAGAACTGAAGACCTTGGTTGACACTGTAGTGCCCTGAAAGCTAGGGGTCGGTGGTAGTTGCAAGACAGTGATATGGCCACTTGCTGCATGGTCAGGTTTTCAAGGATATGATGTGATAACACCTCTGATAATCCTACTGCAAAACCCACTGATAGATTCTATCAGCAAACAAGGCTGTGTTTAGATTGAGCCCAACACCAAGGATGCTTTAGCCCCCTCCTGACCCAAACACCTCACGTGGGCATGCCTTGACAGAAACCCAGGGTGTCTCACAGATGGGGTGTGTCAACAGAAAGGGTGACGTGACATCAGGGGGAGACCAGACTGCAGTTGGATGGCCCGAGCAATACAACCAGGAAGGAGCTTCCTTTACTTCCGAGCCCGCCTCCAGATAAACTACCAGCATGGCAGTGACCTTGGGAGCGAGACTTCACGTTTTCTGTGGTGGTGGGTGTTCTAGACCACCAGACTCTCTTACTTGACTGCGGCCCCTGCCTCCCTCCCTGAAATGTCTCTTGCATTGCACTGGCCTGGCTCCAGACTTCCTGAACTTGGCCCCAACAAAGGCCACAGTCCCCAGAAAGGAGCCCTTTAACCGATGGCTAAAAGTCCTGGTTTTCTCTCAGGGAAAGGGATGTTAGATTAAGGGGGCTGACCTCTTGGTCATGTCAAGGTTTGGAGGTCCTTGGATAGAGAAGAAAGACAGCCTCTTAAAAATCGGAAAAGATAGTTGGAGTCACTAACCATGCAGAGAAAAAAAGAAAAGGAAGAATGTCAAAATATTAACAATATGGTGAGATTATAGGTACTATCATTTTCTTTCTGTGTATACTTTAAGTATAAATTCTCTACAATAGCATGTATTTCTTTTAATTATTATTATTTTTTAATGTTTATTCATCTTTAAGAGAGAGAGACAGAGCATGAACAGGGGAGGGGCAGAGAGAGAGGGAGACACAGAATCCAAAGCAGGTTCCAGGTTCTGAGCTGTCAGCACAGAGCCCAACACGGGGCTCGAACTCATGAACTGTGAGATCATGACCTGAGTCGAAGTTGGAAGCTTAACCCACTGAGCCACCCAGACGTGCCCCAAGCATGTATTTCTTTTAAACCAGAAAACATATAGAGTGTTAAAATATGTACCCCAACCCCGAACACAGTAAAATACTTTTTAAAAAGTATGCATTCATGGACACAACCCCTAAACAGATCAGATGTGCCAGAAATCACAAATGGTAATTGTGTTCAAATCAAAAATGTAAACAATTACTATCTCGTTTTCAGATATTCACAGAAATAGCAGGACTAAGTTGTATTTGTAGATAAGAGAATAGAGCTTTGTTTTCTCTGTGTTAGTCAATTTCTCTCTCTCGAACTAATATTATGTTTCCAGAGAATCTTCTTCTCCATTTCTCCTTCCTTTCATTTTTCCATGGTTGCAATCTCCTGTAATTATGGGAAAACAGATTTTCCTGGAGCAGCAGGGCTGAGATTAGTCAGTTGGGAGCCGACCTGAGTATTCCCAATTGGTGCTAATAATCTTTGCAGTTTTCAGGACAGATTCAGCTCTGCTTTGAGACTGAAAACAACTGGAAAATGCATGGCTTGAATCTGACAGCATCTGAATCCACTGTTAAATAGTACTTAAGACCTATTTAATTTTTTTTTTGCAATTTATTTTCTGTCCTTAAATAATTGCCACAGTAATTAAAAGCAGTTATGAATTACTGAAGTGTAATTCAACATACTGAAGTCTAAAGAGCCAGTTGATTGCTTGAATAAACAAATGTCCAAGTTCAGGAGAGGGTCAGAAAGTTGGATGTTGTCTTTACTTTTGAAGAGTGCTGTCTTTCAGTGGAACTCATTTGTCCTTAAACTGTCTGGATACACCCCGAAAGGACAAAATGTTCCTCAGATTAGGTCCTCTTGTACCAAAGGATATGTATTTAAGAAAATATGAAATTTCCATTTTGCTCAATTCTTTTTAGCAGGAATCTATGCTCATGTTTGACATTAAACAAACATGATCTTTGTTTCTGACCAATTTATTCATCCATCTGTCTATCGATTCACTCATGTCCTCTGGATTACACCAGAGAATAAAACAAACAAAAATCTCTGCTCATGTGGAGCTGAAATTCTAGTGGGTGGAGAATAGATATAATAAATAAATAAAATACGCACTGTGTTAGGTCCTATAAAACACATAGGACAGGATAGGGGCAGATTAGGAGAAGGCAGACTGTAATTTTAGATGCGGGTGGGGGTGTCTTGGTCAGTCTCATTGAGATGATGACTTCAAGTAAAGACTTAGGAAAGGAAAAGTGGGTTCATCAAGAGAAAAGAGTGACCCAAGCAGGCAGGACAAATGGTGCAGGAGTCCCGAGGAGGGAGGGAGAAAGGGAGAGGCGGGTGGTCAATGAACAGCTCAGAAGCTGGGGGCGGGGCCGGTGCAGAAGATGAAGTCAGACAGATCCTTGTGCGGGCGTTTTATTTATTTTTTTTTTAATTTTTTTTTTCAACGTTTATTTATTTTTGTGACAGAGAGAGACAGAGCATGAACGGGGGAGGGGCAGAGAGAGAGGGAGACACAGAATCGGAAACAGGCTCCAGGCTCTGAGCCATCAGCCCAGAGCCTGACGCGGGGCTCGAACTCACGGACCGCGAGATGGTGACCTGGTTGAAGTCGGTTGCTCAACCGACTGCGCCACCCAGGCGCCCCTGTGCGGGCGTTTTATATAGGGGCTACTAGGCCGCCGTGGTGATCTTGACTTTTACTCTGAGGGAGGAGCCATTGAAGGATCTTAAAAGAAGGACGGGCATGACCTGTCTTCAAAGACTCACCCGGCTGCCTGGTTGACAATGAGGTGGGTAAGGATAAGCAGGTGGGCAGGGGGACAGGGTATGAAGCCACGGCAGTGATCCTGATGTAGGTACTTGGACCAGAGCGGTGGCAGGGAAAGTGGTGGGGAGTGGTCAGACCGAGTCCATCTGAAGGTGGGCTAGCAGGGCTTGCTGATGAACTAGAGGTCTGTGTGAGATGAAGAGAGGAGATAGAAATGAGACAACCCGAGGGTTTTTGGACAGAGCGACAGGAAGGGTGGACTTACCACCCACTGACTTTGTGTTTCTTTTGTTTCTGGGACTCGATGGGAAACTTCCAGAAGGCAGGGACCAGTGTCCTATGTTCTGTAAACCTCACAGGATGTCACAAAAACATAATAAAAATTAAATTAATGAAATACAATAAAAATTAATAAGACGAAGCTTAAAGATCCCCTGGTCCACTGGGGAGCATCCCAGCTTTCATGTTGGGCTATCCAGCTCTCCTTCAATTCTTCAGGATGGTCTTAGTGCTGACCTTCGGGCTGCCTCTCTATCTGGGATAGTGCTGACCTTCGGGTTTCTGCCTCTCTATCTGGGATATTATTTTACCTTCTGGGCTCCACATGGATTCAGGCACTTGCTCAAACCTGTACAAGTGTAGAGGAAGGGGAAGAGGGGGAGAGGGAGGCTATGAGTTCACATCCCTGGTCTAACTATCTTGTTCTCTTACATTACAAATGTCGGGCACTTAATCTAGAGGACATAGAAAAATCATTTTTGGAGCTTTTTACAGGGGCCAGTCCAATAACATAAACGTGTAACTCCAGCCAGGTGTAAACCATAGGGGGTAAATAGTGCTGGTGCAGCCAACCAAAGAGTCCCGGGCAATTGCTGCTTTGTGGAAATGTTGAGGCAATGGACAACCAAACATGGGCTGTGCCATCAGAGCAATCCCATTAGGACCCTCCATGGTCATGTGAAGGCTCCTCCTGCTAACTCTCTTGTCCTTCCCACAGGTCTCTGTAAGCCATCCACTGTTGGAGATCCCCACAGCCCGCTACCCATTATGTCACGGCTCTTGCTAGGCCCCACTGACGTACCCAGGTTCTAGATGCTTTCACCCGTCTGCGTCTCGCCAGCTCCATGGCTGTGAATGCTGCAGGTATCTGTCTACTGATGGAAAGTACTTCGCATGTTTTACACTACAGTATTCACTTACAAAAGTTTACCAATGTGCACTCCCTGTGGCACGCTGCAAGGGAGTGTTCCATACGTCAACGCTTGACATTAACAACCTTCTCATTCAGTTATGGAAGGAATGAGTCATGGGGATAAAAGGCAGGGCATAGGGAATATAGTGAGTCAATGGTATAAAATAAAAATTAAAAATAAAAGCAATACGATACACACAAAACCACAGCCTTTTTCATTTTTGCCGATCAGGTGGGCAGAAACCAGTATCATATTTTTCTTATAATCTGCCTTTTCCTAACTACCGGTAAAGCTGAATATCTTTTCAAACGTTCATTGGCCATTTGTACTTCTGTGCATCAGCTACTAATACTTGTTGATTAGTTTTCTATTGTGTGGTCTATGTGCCTTTCCATTAACAGTTACGTATTTTGCAGATATTTTCTCCCAGGCTGTATTTGGTTTCTTTGTTTTTGTATTTTAATGTTGTCCATATGGTCTTTCATTGTGCAGGAAATTTTCCTTTTAATGTCACCAAGTCTGATTTTATTGTCCCTCTGGTTCTGAGTTTTGTATCTTCCTTAGGAAAACTTCTCCACATCAAGAATGTAAGGAGTCTCCTTTACTTTCCTTTAATAGATTCTTAATTTTGGCTTTTACATTTAGCCCTTTTCATTTGTCTGAAAAGTATTTTTAATATAGTGTGAGATATTGGGGCACCTGGGTGGCTCAGTCGGTTAAGCGTCCGACTTCAGTTCAGGTCATGATCTCATGGTTTGTGGGTTCAAGCCCCATGTCAGGCTCTGTGCTGACAGCTCAGAGCTTGGAGCCTGTTTCAGATTCTGTGTCTCCCTCTCTCTCTCTGCCCCTCCCCTGCTCACGCTCTGTCTCCCTCTGTCTCAAAAATGAATAAACATTAAATATATATATATATATATATATATATATATATATAGTGTGAGGTATTTAACTGTTTTATTCAAATGAATGGGCAGCATTATTTTCTTAAAACAACACATTGGTCCCCACTAATTTAAAATGATTTTGTCTTATATTAAACTCTAGTGACTTAATTCAATAGCAACATGTACTAAGCTGTGATACCTATAGATCTCTGCTAGCATCAAAGTGGCAAAAAAAAAAAACAACAAAAAAACAAAAAACAAAAAACATTTGGGGTTCCTCCACTCCATCAGCATTAAGCTTGATTAAATATTATAAGTGAGGCCCTATCTTGTTCAAGTTTAATGGCTCTTTAGCTTTCTAGGAACATTTAACATCTATTAATGGTATTTCCAACTATGGGTGGCCCCTGACTCATGATATTTCCACTTACAATTTTTTGACCTTATGATGGCGTAAAAACAATACGCACTCAGCAGAAGCTGTACTTTGAGTTTTGAGTTTTGATCTTTTTTAGGTTAGGGAAATGTGGGTCGATCCTCTCTTATGATGCTGGACAGAGGCGGCCCCAGCGCCCAGTCAGCCAGTTGTCATGAGAGTTAACAACCGATATGCTCACAACCATTCTGTCTCCATAGAGCTGTCCTGTTTTTCAGTTTCAGAACAGAATTCAATAAATAACATGAGATATTTAATGCTTTATTATCAAATAAGCTTTGTGTTAGATGATTTTGCCCCATGGGAGGTTACTGTTAAGTGCTCTGAACACATTTAAGGTAGGCTGGACTAAGCCCAGCGGGTTAGGTTTATTAAATGAATTAAATGGATTTCATGAATTAAGTGAATTTAATGAATTTTCTACTTACCGTATGTGATATTTTCAACTTACAGTGGGTTATTGGGACATAACCTCGTTGTAAGTTGAGGAAGCCATGATCACACAAATGATTTTCTATCTTAACAGATATTGGGTCATACGATAGGAACAAAAAAAGTGTAATCTGTAAGAAGCTCCCCAACTTTGCCTTGTCCTCATTATAATCCAGCCTTAGGTTCTGCCTTTACTCATGGAAAAGATTCGTCCCTCTTTTAGTGCCATGGGAAAGAACACAAGTCAGGAGCCACCTTTCGTACCCACAAGGAAACACATCATCTCCCTTCTTTCCTTATCCTCCAACCTATTAGAAGAGAATTAGAAGAGAGGGGAGATGGGGCATTGCTGTAAGGCTACCCATGGCCGCAAACTAGGTCACTTCCTACTTCCCGTGGCATCCCCCCCCCGCCCTGCAACATCTAAGTAGGGCTGATGTCATGGTAGACTCAAGAGAAGTAGGAAGGAACATTTCACTGATTTACAGAATGATGAAAATATAATTATTCTTTTATACATAGTAAGACATCAACTGTGTCTAGATAAATGCATCTTAAAATTTTGTTTTGAACTTGACATTTATCAGTATATGACCCCTTCATTATGTGAGCCTCCAGGGAACCACAGCAGGTTTTGTATTTCAAAAGTGCTTTTTCTTTAGGGCCATCCCTGCTTAAGCCAAAGTAATCGATTGGGAGCTTTGGAATGCATCTGAAGGCTAGGAAGGGAATACACTATCTGGGGTGATATAATGTTTATAATCTTGAGAAGTTCAGTCTTCAGTTTTTGCAGGACTGTGTTGCCTTTGGATACTCCACCTGTGGCTGCTCTGCAAAATGCCTCACAATCCTAATTCTTCAGGGCAATCCAACTAAACAGAGAATGGTTGAGGACACCTGCAACGGAGGCCATAGAGAGAGGACAGCACTTTGAGGGGAATAAGGAATAGGGTCCAAGGACAGGGGGAGACACAGCTGACTCTAGGACTGGAAATGGGTAAGGACCTTCAGTCAAACACTAAGGTCCTCTGCCCTGCAGTTGAAATTAAAAATTTTAACCAGCTGGTACTGATCATCAGAAAAGGATGCTGAGCATAACGTGGTCGCCCTATTTGCCACAACTTGGGTCTAGGGCCACTAGGTTTGTGAGTCAGGGGAAGTGCTCAGTGGGGCTCAGGGAAGTGACTGTTCTGCATCAACCATTATGTCAATATTTCAATACTGAACAAAGGGTATGGCCTTCCCAGCGTGTGTGTGTGTGTGTGTGTGCGCACATGCATGGGCTCACATGTGCCAATTGACTGCGAGGCCTGCCACCTCCAAAGCAAGAATCTGGAATGAGGTAAAGGAACTAGAGTAAGATGCCCAGACCTTTGTCACCCATGGACTTCCTGCGAGAAGAAAAAATTGCATGAACCTGAAATAACAAACCAACTTCACGTTCACTGAGGATCTGTATTTTGGCCACATTAGCAAAGAGGGAGCCCATATTGGTAGGGACCACCCTCTTCCTCTAGGAGAGCTGGAGTTACCCAAGGTCTGTTGCAAAGAAGAACCTGGAGTTCTGATCCAACTTCCTCAGTTTTGCTTGTTCCTGGAACTGAACTCTGACATGCCCTCTCGCGCCTTGCAAATAGCTCAGAGGACAACTTCTGTTTGGATGACACTTTCAATTTTGTGAGGTGCCTTCAGAAGACTTTTTTTTTTTTTTTTTTTTGCGAGAGAGAGAGACAGAAAGACTGAGTGGGGAAGAGGGGTAGAGGGAAAGAGAGAATCTTAGGCAGTCTCCACACTCAGGACAGAGCCCTACATGGGGCTCAATCCCATGACCATGAGATCATGACCTGAGCAGAAATCAAGAGTCACAGAAATCAAGAGTCAGAAGCTCAGCTGACTGAGCCACCCGGCACCCCCAGAGGATGTTTTCAATTCTGTGAAGTAATCTGTGTGATCCCCAGGTTGTAGATGGGCAAATTGCAGTGACAATGGTGATGTGCCCAATGAAAACGACTTTAAACTAAATCTAGGGGCACCTGGGTGGCTCAGTCTGTTGGGCATCTGACTTCGGCTCAGGTCATGATCTCACAGTTTGTGGGTTCGAGCCCTGTGTCGGGCTCTGTGCTGACAGCTCAGAGCCTGGAGCCTGCTTCGGATTCTGTGTCTCCCCCGCTCTCTGCCCCTCCCCCATACATTCTCTGTCTCTCTCTCTCTCAAAAATGAACATTAAAAAAAATTTTAAACAAAATCTAAACCCCCTCTTTTACCATAACATCAAATTGTGTCACAAATTTTTAGTTGGGAATCATCTAAAATTTAAAACCTAAAAACCTTTTTTAAACTTCATTTAAAGAGTGAGAGAACAGCCGTAAGCAATCGCAGAAACAACTGTCTTCCTTTTACATCAAGGGGTCTGTCCTTGTCCTTATTCCTGCCAGCGCAGCTCAGGAAGTGCCCTGCCCCTCCTGCCTTGCACTGGGAAGGGGGAGGGGCTCATGCCTAAGTTAGTGACGTCAGTGTAGATCCCTGGGTCCTTTACAGAAGGACTAAGACTAGGCGAATCCCAACATGTGGCCCCCAAAATAAACTTCCGAGAAATGATGAACATGTTTTTTTCAAAAATCACCAAAATTTACTGACAATCTGTGATTCGAAGTTAAGATTCTTTCAAGTATATACCACACCAATTCCCTCTGGGAATGTGTTCGCCCTTGTCAGTTTCTATATTTCAACCGTGCTTTTCCTCTGGGTCATTTCTTGAAAGTTATTGACCCCTCTAAGGGTTCAAACCGAATGTGTTCATTTGAATTATTTACACAAAAATCTTCATAATCCCATAGAAAAACAGATCTTTATTTCAAAAATAGATTTCCATGTTTAAAAATAGCGCTTGGTTTTTGGGAAGGAAATTTAAATACTGGGAAAGGTATGTTAAGAATTAAATTATTAGAGGGAAAATGAAGGGAAATACTGAATTGATGAGCACACTGCAAAGGGCTTTGGGCTGATCTCTTCACAACTTCTGCCCTTCTTCCTTTGCTCTGTGAGAACACCCTCCAAGAATTGAAGCTCTTTGTTACCCACCATGTCCATTTGCCTTTTTCCATTCAAAGACAAGATTTCCAATTCCTTGAAGGCACGGACACCGCAGGAAAATTTCCAGCGTTTACAAAGCCATTTAATACTCGCCATTATTCTTGGGAGATCCATACGGTCTCCTAACACATGTTTCCTTTCTTCTGAGAGATGAGTTTGAGCCTTTAAAATGTGAAAAGACTCCACAACCACGTCTTTGGAAAAGGTCAGGGATACAGATGATTTTGTCTTTTCTCCTGCTTCACTGTCCCTGCCCTCTTTTAAACGTTGTTTTGATTTTATAGCCCTAGATACTTCTACTTCCCCCATTTGCTGTGCTCTCCAGGTTCCCCCAAGTAGAAAGGGAGTAGATGCATTTGCTGATTGTTCTTCCAACCATGTGAGGGCTATTCCCTGAGCATGTGGGCTTACGCTCTGTAGGCCTCCTGCCCTTACTGCCATGGGGTTTTGCAGAGACATCTCTGGCCCATTCCCCCCAAAAATCATTTCAGATCCCCTCAGGACCAAGAGACCCACATTAAAGAGCAATATAATGGCCGAGAGAAAGAAAGGAAAGGACAGAAGGAAAACATTTAGTGGATCTCTGTAACTTTGGTTTTACCCTCAAATTGTTTCTTGAAAGGCACGTTTGCGTAAGGGAGCCGTTTTTAAAAAGAAAAAAATTTTTTTAAGTATCTTTTCAAGTCTGGGCACCTGGATGGCCCGGTTGAGTGTCCCACTCTTGGTTTTGGTTCAGGTCCTGATCTCACGGTTTCATGAGTTCAAGCCCCGCATCCGGCGCTGCGCTGTCAGCACGGAGTTTGCTTGGGATTCTCTCTCTCTCCCTTTCTCTCTGCCCTTTTCCAGCTCACGCTGTCTCTGTCTCAAACAAATAAACTTCAAAAAAAAAAAAAAAAAAACCCAAACAAACCAGAAAAAGGAAGTTTCTTTTTAAGTCCCACTTATGTTGCTGCTGCTGGATCATCAACTCCTCAGCACAAAAGAAGGCACCAAAGTTTCCAGAAGTTTCCAAGGCTTTTTGGAGAACAAAAGGGAGCCTGCCTCACACTGATAAATTGCTTGTGTTAGCACCTGTAAGTCTGTTTCGCATTTTACTTCAACCTTTATTCACTGCTGATAACAGCACCGGAAAATGAATCCTGACAGCGTGTTGTGCTGTTACAGTATCCAGCGGGAGAGCCCAGCTAATTGTGAACGTATGATGCTTTTCAGGCACCGCGTTTTATATTTAGTCCAGGCTCTGATAAACCTACTTATTCAGCAGTTGCGAGTCATCGAAGCATTCACTGCTTTGCTCCCAGGACTCGGGAAAGCTGGAGTTTATTTTCTAAAAAACAACTTCTGCTAAGCTGGGAAGTTATCCTTGTTTCTTTGCGGACCTTTTGGAGGTGTTTTTAACTGAACTGTTCCAAGGGGGGGGGGGGGCGGGGAAAGAAGGCTGTTGGAATAGCAAACAAAGGCCCCTGTGCTGGAGTCTTGCAGGAAGGCCGTGCCAGTGGTATCTAGTTTCAGGCCAGAATACTAAGGTCATAATTTCAGGCCATCGATGGCTCTCCCAGATGTCTTTGGTCAAGTTAAGCGCAGTTTGCCTGAAGGTTGCGTTTTCAGGTAATCCATCCTGGTGTAATTGTAAATCGAGAGCTCCTTCTAGCTGAAGGTTGGGAGTTTTGGCCCAGCCTGACACTGGGGACAGGGCCCCCAAGCTCTATCTTTTTAGTTTTGCAACCAAAGCCAATTAAATGACTCTTCCACGAATGCTGAGTAGAGCCCAGGAAGTTAGGTGCCAAGCAAGCGTGTGAATGTATGGTCTTTTGCATCAGCAGGAACGTATCCAACGTCCTGAGGACTCAGGGCCACTCAGTTCTGCAATGGGCACTCCGCGGGCTGGAGGCCTGCATGGGAGCTGATGCCACAAGGTGAGTCCTCAGCCAGAGGCAGGCGCTAGCTGCCGGGGAAGAAAAATCACATTTCCCTGTTTCTCCTGCTTCGTTTCACCCTCTCATGGCCCTTCAGTCTGTGTCGCTTCTCTCCAGCCTGGAGTTAGTCTTCTCCCTGATTCACATTCAATTCACACTTAGATTGCAAAACCTGATATTGTAGAAATAAACTGTAATCGACACTAGAGTGTTTCTAACCCTGCTGCCATAACATATATGCAAAAACGTTACACACACACACACACACACACACCTCACAGCACATTATTTACATCATTTCATTTACTCCTCCACTAATCCTGTGACCCAGGTACTACCGTGATCCCTTTTTTTACAGATGAGGAAATAGTAAGGGGAAATAAAACGTTGTCACTGGCTTTGTGCGTTGCATGCACCAGGCTGGGATTTGAACTCCCGTCTGGTTGTCTTTGGAGAGTATGCACTTCACAGAACCTCCACATACGGGTTCCATGGCAAGGGCCTGATATTTTTATTTTTCCCATCACCCATTCTGACCTCCCTCCGTGGCAGACCAGCTGAGAAGTGCTGTCTAAGGGCTTTTCCGGCATTTGCTCACACAAGGGCTAATGGCGTGTTCCTGGGAGTTCTGGCCCATCTTGGCACCAGCTGGGAGGTGCTGCTTGGTTTCCGTCTGGACCTCAACTTTCCAGTCTTTTCCATCTTTTACAGCCAGGGCAAAGTGGAGTGGTCAGAGGAAAAAAATAAGAACTTGGCTTTACTTGTAAGCCTGCTGTCCCAAAGATGGTTCTAGATGTGTGTGAAAGACACTCAAACCCCATATTTTTTAAGGTCTTGAACCATTGTTGCTCTCTGCTCAGAAGGATGCAGCAGGGGTATTCACAGCACAACAGGGTATCAGAATTAAGGCACTTGTCACGATAAATCTCTCAGATCTTGAAAAACAAATATATTTTTCTTGCATTTTATCCAGGAGTATCTGTAACTGTGGACCAGCTAAACGTCAAAGTCAATTCGCAGCTCTTTCTGTTACTTACGTTTCTCCTTGCTTCTTCTCTAGGTCGCAGCAGGGTTTAAAGGGCGTTTGCCCCTCTATCGGATCTGCCCCCGGAACAGGAAGCATGTCTCCTCAATTTCCTTCTGTTGTCTCCTCTGCAATGGTCCCACCAGCCTTCTGCGGGGAGGTTTACTGTGAATTACCTTAGAGAAACCATGGAGGCAGGCCAGCACTCCTCCTCAGGCCCCTGGCCTGGCCAGACATCGTTAGTCGATCTCAGCACTCTGTGTCACTGAGCCCTGACACCGCCTCTCCAGCTGGCCCCTCCACCTGATCAGTCTGGATGCACAAATGGGGTTTTCATCGTGCACCTAGCATGACACAAACAACTGCATGGTAACCAGTGTTGTATTTTATTTATTTTTTAATGTTTATTTATTTTTGAGAGACAGAGAGAGAGAGAGAGAACACATTATTTACAGAGGGAGATACAGAATCCAAAGCAGGCTCCAAGCTCTGAGCTCTCAGCACAGAGCCCGATGTAGGGCTCAAACCCACCAATGGTGAGATTGTGACCTAAACCCAGTCAGAGGCTTAACCGACTGAGCCATCCAGGTGCCCCCAGAGTTGTCTTTTTAAAGTGAATGTTCTGGTCATTGCTGTCTCTGGTACAGTTCCTCTCTCCGAATCTCCTGTTTAAATTCCCTCCTTCTAGGGGCGCCTGGGTGGCTCAGTCGGTTAAGCGTCCGACTTCAGCTCAGGTCATGATCTCGCAGTCCGTGAGTTCGAGCCCCGCGTTGGGCTCTGTGCTGACCGCTCGGAGCCTGGAGCCTGCTTCGGATTCTGTGTCTCCCTCTCTCTCTGGCCCTCCTCCATTCATGCTCTGTCTCTCTCTGTCTCAAAAATAAATAAACGTTAAAGAAAAAAAATTAAAATAAATAAATAAATAAAGTCCCTCCTTCTATATTGGCAGTCAGAAGACTACGAAAGGCTATGCTTCGGAGAATTCACGGATAGCAGGGAACATTGACCAAGCTTCCACTGGGAGTAAAGGAACCTCCATTCTCAATCCCCTGCCCTTTTGTTGTTGTTGTTGTTGTTGTTGTTTAAGTATCTCCCATTTGGGGAAAGACAATTGAAAAAACATCCCCATAAGAGACAATTTGTTTTCCATTAAGAAGCAGGAGTTTTCTTTGCACTAGAAAGGTCCTTCTCTAAAATAGTTACTCCTGATTCAGGGTTCCTTTGCTGCTTATAAAGTCTTAACTCAGGAGCACTTTAACTTTAACCGGATGCTTTCCTGATGACATGATTTGGATGCAGGTCAAGGAGGGAAACACCTCCTCACGTTCTTTGTACAAAGGTAAGGGCAGCCCATTTGGTTCCTGCCTCTGATGCAGGGGTTCTGTCCTCAAGAGTCACAACTGAATGCAGAATCAGGAACTAGCAGAATGGAAGAGTATCTCACATGTGTTGCTTCACAGGGTTTGTCACTCATCTTTTCTTGGCTCTCCACAAAACAATAGTTACCCTTTCCTAATTTAAACGCTCGACAAACTAGGGAGAGAAGGGACTTTTGCAAGCTAATAAAGGCCATCTGTGAATAAAACCATGGCCAGTGCTTTTCCCTAAGATCAGGAACAAAACAAGGATTCTATTCTTGCCACTTCCACTCAGAGTTGTATTAGAAGTTCTATCCAGAGTTACTAGGAAATAAAAAGAAATAGAAATAAAAATATATCCAGACTGGAATGGAAGAGGTAAAAACTGTCTCTATTCAGAGATGACATAATCTTATATATATATAATCCTAACGAATCTGCTAAAAAGCTGTTAGAACTAATAAATGACTCTGACAAGATTCCAGGATACAAGATCAATATACAAAAATCAGTTCTACACACTAACAATGAACTATCAAAAATTAAATTAAGGGGCGCCTGGGTGGCTCAGTCGGTTAAGCGGCCGACTTCGGCTCAGGTCACGATCTCGCGGTCCGTGAGTTCGAGCCCCGTGTCAGGCTCTGTGCTGACAGCTCGGAGCCTGGAGCCTGTTTCAGATTCTGTGTCTCCCTCTCTCTGACCCTCCCCCATTCATGCTCTGTCTCTCTCTGTCTCAAAAATAAATGTTAAAAAAAATTAAAAAAAAATTAAATTAAGAAAACAATTTCATTTACGATAACATCACAAAGAATAAAATACCTAGGAATAAAATTAATCAAGGAGAGGAAAGAATTGTACACTGAAAATCACAAAATATATTGAAAGAATGAACCCTAAACAAATGCAAAGACATTGCCTGTTCATGGATCAAAAGACTTAATCCTGTTTAGATGGCAATGTCCCCCTAAACTGATCTGTAGATTCAATGTGATCCCTATCAAAATTCCAGCTTTTTTTTTTTTTTTTTTTGTAGAAATTGACAAGTTCTTGCTAACATTCGTATGGAAACTACCTGGAGCTAACCAAATCAAGGTTAAAGGCACGGTTCACCAAAGAACTGCCGTCATTTCAGGCACCAGCCAAATGTCCAGGAATCCCCAAGACCATCCTCACTTCTGGCCAGCTGGTTATAGATTCAGGCATTTTCATGACCATCTTCAGGTTTAATTATTTAGCAGAATGATTCACAGAACTCAGAAAAGTGTTGTACTTGGGACTACAGTTTCATTGTAGCAACAAATTGCAAATAAGAATCATCCAAAAGGATTGAATAAAATCTGAGATGGTTGCAAATGCAAAACTGCCCACTGTCCTCAGGGATGTAGCACTATCCTAACATCAAAATGTGATCATACTCAGAGAACGACAGAAGCTCATCAAGCAACAATACACAGAGTTTTTACTGAGATTTCTTTACGTAGGCACGATTGATTGAACCATTACTTATGTAGTTAAATTTAATCACCAACTCCCCTCCTCTTCTAAGAGTTGAGCTGATATGTGGCTCAAATCCGCAACACTATAATCACATGGTTGGTTTTCTCTGGAATGACCAGCCCCCATCTTGAATCATCTCCTTAGCATAAACTATGTAGGGGACCACTATGGTTCATGTCATTAGCATAAACTATTGGGTGTGGTCCAAGGGACCCAACATGAATAACAAAGACACTCCTTTCACTCAGGAAATTCCAAGGGTTCAAAGATTACCTCCCCAAAACTGGGGATAAAGGCCAGCCAAATTCTTTAGCACACAAAACTGGAAAAGGATCCAGAATAGCTCAAACAGGACTAAAAAACAAAACAAAGTTAGAAGACTTAAAATTCCTCATTTCAAAACTTACTTCAAAACCATAGCAATCAAAATAGTGATATATTGGCATAGGAATAGATATATAGTTCAATGGAATAAAAATGAGAATCTAGAAATAAACCGTCATATTTATGGTCAATTGATTGTCTGCAAGGATAGGAAGACACTTCAATGGGGGAAAGAACAGTCTTTTTAATAAGTGGGGCTGGGAAAATTGGATATCCATGTGCAAAAGAATGTTGATGGACCCCTACCTCACACCATATAAAAATTATCTCAAATGTAAGAGCTAATATTTTAAAACTCTTAGGAAAAAAATAGGGATAGATAGTCATTACTTTACATTAGACAAACGTTTCTTATATATGACTCAGAAAGGACAAGTGATGAAAAAAAAATGATAAAATGGATTTAGTCAAAATAAAAAACTTGTACTGCTGCAATTAATAGCATCAAGAAAGTGAAAATACAATCCATAAGATGGGAGAAAACATTTGCAAGTCATATATCTGATAAGGTACTTGAATGCATAATATATAGTTTCATACAACCCAGTAATAAAAAAGACAATAGAATTTAAAAATAAGCAAAAAATTTGAAAAGACATTTCTTGAAAGAGTGTATACAACCAGCTCATGAAAAGATGTTCAATATCCTCAGCCATTAGGGAAGCACAAATCAAAACTATAAAAAGATGTAACTTCACACTTTTGAGGATGAGTAAAATAAAAGGATAAGTAGTAACACGTGTTGACGATGATGTGGAGAAATTGGAACCCTCAGACATTGCTAGTGGGGTTGTAAAATGGTGCAGCTACTTTAGAAAACAGTTTGGAAGTTTCTCAAAATGTTCAACGTAGCATTACCTTACGACCTAGCAATTCTATGGCTTGGTATATTTCCAAGAGAATTGAATGAAACATGTTCACACAAAAACTTGTAAATGACTCTTCATAGCAGCAATGTTCACAGTAGCCAAAAAGTGGAAACAATCCAAATATCCTTGAACTCAGGAATGGATAAATGGAGTGTGGCAATCCATACAATAGAATATTTTTCAGCCATGAAAAGAAATGAAGTACAGATACATGCTATAACATAATTGAACCCTAACAGTGTTATGCTAAGTGAAAAAAGCCAGATACAAAAGGCCACATGTTATATGATTACATTTACATGAAATATCCAGAACATGCGAATCTATACAGACAATAAGTGGATTAGTGGATAGTGGAGTGACCACTAAAGGGTGCAGGGTTTCTTTTTGGGTCATAAAGATGTTCCACAGTGAGATATTGGTGATAGCTGCACAATTCTGTGAACATAATATCACCCTTGCACTTACTATTTTTTTTTTTTTTTGAGAGAGAGAGCATGCGCATGAGCAGGGGAGGGGCAGAGAGAGAGGGAGAGAGATGATCCCAAGCAAGCTCCACACTGACAGCGCAGAGCCCAATACAGGGCTTGAACCCACGAACCATGAGATCATGACCTGAGCTGATATCAAGAGTTGGACACTAACCAACTGAGTCACCCAGGTGCCCCCCACTGTACACTTAAAAATGGTGAATTTGGGGAATGCAAGCTGGTGCAGCCACTCTGGAAAACAGTATGGAGTTTCCTCAAAAAACTAAAAATAGAACTACCTTACGACCCAGCAATTGCACTCCTAGGCGTTTATCCACGGGATACAGGTGTGCTGTTTCGAAGGGACACATGCACCCCCATGTTTATAGCAGCACTATCAACAATAGCCTAAGTATGGAAAGAGCCCAAATGTCCATCGATGGATGAATGGATAAAGAAGATATGGTGTGTGTATATATATATATATATATATATATATATATATAGGTATACACAAACACACACACACACACACACACACACAATGGACTATTACTCGGCAATCAAAAAGAATGAAATCTTGCCATTTGCAACTACGTGGATGGAACTGGAGGGTATTATGCTAAGTGAAATTAGTCAGTCAGAGAAAGACAGAAATTATATGACTTCACTCATACAAGGACTTTAAGAGACAAAGCAGATGAACATGAGGGAAGGGAAACAAAAATACTACAAAAACAGGGAGGGGGACAAAACAGAAGAGACTCATAAATATGGAGAACAAACTGAGGGTTACTGGAGGGGTTGTGGGATGGGGGATGGGCTAAATGGGTAAGGGGCACTAAAGAATCTACTCCTGAAATCATTGTTGCCCTATATGCTAACTAATTTGGATGTAAAATTTAAAAAATAAAAAATGAAATTTAAAAAAATGATGAGTTTTATGGTATCTATCATCTATCTTTTATATATAAATGTGCTACTGTTAATGTTAACTAATAAATATATTAATATTTATACATACTTTATAAGTGCATATACATCTCAGTAAAGCTGACATTAAAGAAACCAATAATTGCTTCCTAAGGCAATCTTATATCTTGATTGAGAACATCAATGTTGCTTTTTCAAGAAGAAACAATTAGGGACATAGTTAGGGAGTGAGCAGGCTTATACTTCTCTTAGATTTTCAGGTAGGAAAATAAAGGTGAAACAAACGTTTCCTTGTCATTTCATATATCTTGACATATATCAACCTGCTTCCTGCTGATGGCTTTCGTGCACATTAGCACTATCATTTCCTTCTCCCCCTGCTGTAAGAAGTTAGAGAATTTTACAACACAACACATCTGTGTTAATTAAAATTAAATTGTTGTGTATAAATAAAGATTAAAATAACGTAGCAGGTATAATAGCAACACTGAGACGATTTGACCATTGCAATAAACTGTTTGGAGCAACTTTCTGAGTAGTATTCTGAGTCTTTAAGAAAAGAGGGGCAACACATTCTAGATGTTCTATAATGCAGCCATAGATGGCTCGTTCTGGTGGCCAATGGCCTTGGTTCGCTACCACTGAGGTAACTTCCTGTGACTAGAAATAGATATTTACTGTATTTCTCCAGTACAGCTCCTCGGATATTTACAAGAGAAAAGCAATACCCACTTGCATTTTGTGTCCCACTACAGAAGAAAGTTAGGGGAAATAAATATAATTCAGCAAGTTGCCATTTAAGGATGATGACTTCATTCCAATGAGCTGGGAGTGGCCTTCCGATATGTGGTGTGTGTGAGGTGTGATAGGCTGAAAAGACACAGAAAGTCGGGACTCAAGTGGGGGCATCCATACTCTCTGCATCTACTCCCTTAATATCCCAGCAAAGGGACAGGATTATACAGACAAATCTGACATCTTTTCTACCTCCGAAGCCGATGAGTCAAGTCCACTTGACTACCCCCACCGGTAGAACAACCCCCACAACCCCCACCGGTAGAACTGCGGGGACAGCACATCTAACGGGCCGGCCAGTAGCGACAGCAAGCCTTTCCATGAAAGGATGTTCATTGTAGTTTTTATAGCGATACACCGTGATGATGTTTACATGAGCAAGTAGGAAGGTGACCTATGTCGCACAATAATCGTAACTAAATCCACCTTTGATCAACTCACACGATAGCTAACTCCCATACTACAATGATAGACACACGGTCATGTGTTTAGAAATAAATGTTTCCTTTCTCTGGGATGTCATGATACTATGGAGTACTTTTGTATAGGGGCAGCAGGAAAGCCTAGTGGGAGAGGTAACTGTGATATTCAGGGGAGATACGGTTCTGGGTCGCCCCTCACCCAGTATTTGCCATTGTGACTATGATACTATGTAATGACAGACCAGCCTCTGGTTTTGAAACAGCTCAATACTCCTTAAACGTTTTTGAAATGTTTCAGACATACAAAAGAATATAAAAAATAACATAATGATTCCTCTTGCAATAACCATCCACCTCAAGAAACAAGACAGTACAAATGTAGATGAGATGCCCATGGCCCCACCCCAGCTGCATTTCTTTCTCTTTGAGGGGTCACACTCTGACATGACATTTTTTCTAATTCCATCTGACACATAATTCATTTATGTGGAATACACCAAAGCAAAATTTTACCAGTATACATAAAAACAATTCAAATGTTTGATAAAAAGCCTTTTCATCTGGGATTGTGGGTGATGATTGGAGTCTTTTAACAGCTGTGCCATTTATTTAATACGAATGTCACCTAATCATTGGCCAGGGATGTCCTGCAAGGATGTGCCATTATTTCAGGGTACTGGCCACTCAGATTGTTTCTAACATGTTGATTCTATAAGCAGGGCTCAAATAAGCACGTGTGTGTGTGTGTGTGTGTGTGTGTGTGTGTGTGTAGAGATAGATTAGACAGATAGATAGAGGGATAGATAGAGACATATATCTTAATATATTGTGGCACTTCTTTCTAAAGGAAAGATCCCTCCGACGTTTAGGAACTAGGTCAAACACTACATGCATTTTGATTTTGATTTCATTATTTTGATTTATTTATTTATTTATTTATTTATTTATTTTTGAAATTTCACTGCCTTTATTTCTTTGAATTTGGGTAATATTTGGTGTCCTTTTTTCTTTCTTTCTGCAACTTCTTTTTTTATTGAAGTGTAGTTGACATATAGTGCTATGCTAGTTTATATCCTTAATTTTAATAGATATTGCCAGGTGGTTTCCCAAAAGCTTTTTATTTGGAATTGAAGATTTCTACCTCTGACACATTGTTATGGAATCTTGGACTTTCCTGGAACATTTTGAAGACCACTGGCCTTGGGGCATTGTTTTTCTTCCATAGTTGCCCATGTGTCCTTAGCTAAATGTGAATGCTATAAAATACCATCATTCCCTGTCTGTAATAAAGAATGGAGAAATAGAGAAAGATGCCTGGCTGTGTACTAGAAAATGAAGCTCAGAATTGACTTCCTGTCTTCCTGGACTAAACGTTTGGTTGGAAATGGAAATAGCTATAAGGGGGTAAAAGGAACCTTTACTTGTACTTTATTTCAATACAAGCTTACAAAAAACTACTGGGAAGGGGCCGCCTGCATCCCACTCTTGATTTCGGCTCAGGTCATGATCTCACAGCTCGTGAGATCAAGCCCTGAGTAGGGCTCTGTGCAGACCGTGTAGAGCCTGCTTGGGATTCTCTCTCTCTCCCTCTCTGCCCCTCCTCTGTCTGTCTGTCTGTCTGTCTCTCTCTCTCTTTCAAAATAAATAAATAAATATTAAAAAAAAAAAAGAAATTACAAAAAAATACTGGGAGGAAATGGAAGAAAGCTTTTTCTGGTTGCCATGAAGACATTCAATCCTGTAGGTTTCTCCATCTCACATGATAAAGGGCTCCTCCAGCAATGTAGTGTCCCAGCCTCAGTTTACACAAAACTAGATGAAATAAATTGCTTAAAGAGTCAAATCACAGGGTGCCTGGGTGGCTCAGTAGGTTAAGCCTCTGACTTTGGCTCAGGACATGACCTTGCGGTTTGTGAGTTCCAGCCCCACGTCGGTCTCTGTGCTGACAGCTCAGAGCCTGGAGCCTGCTTCGGATTCCGTGTCTCCCTCTCTTTCTGTCTCTGCCCTCCTCACGCTCTGTCTCTCTCAAAAATAGTAAATAAACATTAAAAAAAAATTTTAAAAATCAAATCACACATTCTTCTCAAAAGTAACTTCAAAAGGTCAACGTGAACAAGACTAGATAAGATAGAAGAGCTGCTGTGGAATTAAGTTTGGAATGCATCCTTTGTGAAAAGTTAATTGTAGCTCTTAGAAAAGCCTCCATCTGAATTAATGAAACTGAGAAACAAATTTTGAACAAATCAAAATAAACCAGAAATTCATATCTGCTGCCCTGGACTTTTGGGTGAACTCTGGTCCTATATATTCTCATAGATTTTCTTAGTAAGCCCATAAACCCGCGGGGCTGGGGGGAGGGGGGTAGACTAATGGCCTCTTAAGTAGGCACCTACATGTCCCCTCTGCAGCCACTGTAAAGAAATGGGACACATCTCTGTCAAATCTCCAGGCCATCCCAGAGAAAGTACACTGTAGAAAAGAAGAAAGGAAGGAAGGGAAGACGGGAAGGAGGGAGTGAGGGAGAGAGAACCATTACCTGAGTGACCCTTCAAAAGTTCAAAAATTAGATTTAATGACACTGGGCATTGGGCCAGAAAGCTCCATCGTGTGCCAAAATGTAAACTGCTGAGATTAAAAAGAAAGGGAAAAAGGGACACCTGGGTGGCTCAGTCGGTTAAGTGTCCGACGTCAGCTCAGGTCATGATCTCATGGTTCATGAGTTCGAACCCCGCGGCGGGCTCTGTGCTGACCGCTGGGAGCCTGGCGCTGGCTTCGGATTCTGGGTCTCCCTCCCTCTCTCTCTGCCCCTCCCCTGTTCATGCTCTGTCTCTCTCTGTCTCTCAAAAATAAATCAACATTGAAAAATAAATTCAAAAGAAAGGGGGAAAAAGTTAGCATAAACAACTAAACAAACAAATCTATGGTATAAAGGCAAACGTTGGGATGCTTCCAATGAATCCCTTTTGGATCAATTAATGCCATTGTTTATTTAAGCTCCAAATTCCATCACATATGGCAGGCAGGAGTGCTACTCTTCAACTGAAACAGTGCAAAACATAGTCTGGATCCAAGGAAATCGCGCCAGAATCGCTGGCAATGTATCACTCTTTTAAGCCCTGTTTTGCTTTTGTGCTCATGGTAACGTTCGCAGCTGTCGAATGTGGCTTGGGGCTGTCTGACTCCCTCGAGAGAATTTATGTGTTTTTCTACTTCCCTTCCTTATTAGGAGGCAGGAATCTGCGACACCTATTAGAACAAGTATGCATAAAGGGTAATGACCATGCAATTTATTAGTGGTCTGTTCTTCCTCAAATGAGCCCCCGCCTCCCGCTCAGAGAGGGCACGCCCACGGCCGAATGGCCTGTGCCTTCTCGGCAGCAGGTGGGCAAAGCAGCGGGAGTCAAGAAGACCTTGGCTTCTGGGAAAGCAGTTTCTTTCTTCCACACGGAGGCTTAGCAAAGAGACTGGAATATCGCGGTTTGGGTTCCAGGAATGCAAAGTCTTACTAGCTGGCAAAGGTGAATAGGATGGAAGTAAAGAGAAAACATGAGCTCTACAAACTTCATCCTCACAGCCCTGTAGCAGGAGAAAAATTCTCAGATCCCTTTTCTTTTCTTCTTTCTAAAATGGCGTGGGGAGGGGACAGTTTTGTTCCTCGAGGCTTGGGTTAGGGGAACGAGCCTTTCCCATTCAGAGGGCAAGAAGTCTTTGTTTCTTCTGAGTTTCTAGCAAGCGGCCTGCAGGGAAGGGGTGGGGGTGGAGAGGAGGGCAGGGGGAGACCATCTGGGGAGAGACATATCTGAGAAGCTAAGAGTGGGCTCATCTGGGCTGAACCCTCACAAAATCTTCAAACAAGAAGCAGGAAAGAAATTACAGATTCTAATAAAATCTGCATGGTCGGCCCGCAAATGCCAGGCGTCCCTCTGCCCCTGGCAGGCATCATGGTAAGGTTTGGAGTCCAGACAGAAAGTTCTGGAGAACAAAATGCTTGGGGACAAATCCATTTCTGTGAAAATCGCGGGTATGTTCAAGAAAATAGAATCCATATGTTTTTGATTGGTTCCCTTTTAGCTCATCAAAATGTTTCGGCCAGGCATGTCCACCAAGCTTGTTAAGTCATTCTTGTTCAAGACAGGAAACCAGTTTTGGCCACGGAAGGTGGATTTGAACCCTGGGAAGCCCAGGTTCCACCTGGAACTCAAAGTCTCAAGGTACGAGTGGGCTCTCACGTGGAAAAATATAATGGGCTCTGCTGTGAAACATCAGGATCGACACCAGGCTCATTTAACTGGCTGAGTTTTTAGGGTGAGGGTAGTTACTGAGGGGAGGCCACGGGGCCCGTGTTCTTCCGAGCTTCTGCGTGTGATCCATGTTGCGAAATGGAGAAAATTAGGTGAAGGGACTCTGACTAGGATGGCAGGAAAGTGAAAATTTCTCCGTGACCAATTATGTCGTTTTTCCTCACCAACTCTCCCTCTTCTCTAACGTCGCCTATGATCCCCTGCCTCAGAGAATCATTCTCGCATCCCTCTTGGGCAGGCCTGGTGCCCCCTAGCAAGCCCTGCTGAATGCTGACCTGTACTGAAATGACACGTGTCGTCATACACGGAGCATTCCGCATCCGGCTTCGACGCCGGTACAGCAAGCGGCCCGTGCGGTTGACCTCAAAGAAGAGGCGCTCTGTGCCGAGAAAGTAAAAGTAGCACTTGGAACGAAAACCCACTGGTACAGATCCGCGAACAGGAAGGTCGACCTGAAACGTTGGAAGATGCGCTAACTGGTTTCCTCTTCTCTCTGGCTGGCTGTTTTCGTTTGGAACATAATAGTGGCGTGAGAAGGTAAAGGAACCTGTTTGGGGGGGGGGGGGAGGGGGCAGGGGTTTAGCCAGAGCGGGGGCGGAAAGAGAGCATTTCATTGTGGTGCTCCGAGTAACTAACTCGGGTCCCCTGACACCTTCACCCCAAGCAGCATAAATCTCTCGGTGAGCAGCAAATGAGACCCGTGTTTGGGTTTCTGACTGATGGCTGGCTTACTTTCCCGTTTGGCTCCGTCACTTCAAGTAGGCTAGCCAAAGCTGCTAATTAAAGAGGGAATGATTTATTTCATAAGTTTGCTTCTCCCTTCAGGAAACATAACTCAGCTCCAGGCACAGCGAGTTTACCTCGCCCTATTCAATAAATTACACCCACCTCATTAATACTTCATTAGGAAAAGCTGAAAACCCTGTGGCAGGACCTCAAGGAAGGAAAAGGTTGGCCAGCGCTGACCCAGAAAGCATAGCGGGCCTGATGCCATGGACTTTTTGGTGTGACCGCCCGGCCCAACATGCCAGCCTGCTTGCTTTGGGAGCACATTCTGTCCTGCACCGTGCTCCTTCAGTGAATCCTCCATTCATTTCTTCTTTGTGATGTGGAGGGGGCGGGGGAACTGGTCTTTAACCTTATGGAACTGTCATCATTTTGGTTTCAAAGCCAAAACATTCCGGAGGACAAAATCCAGAGATCACTAGTCCTTCCTCAGTGCGTGTGTTTCTCCATCACTGAACACATCCCCGTGGTTTAACCTTCAGGAGCAAGATCCTTGTTTTGCTTTTGATAAAAGAGAGAGGCCCCAAAACTTATACACGACTGACTCAGCCTTTCCATATATAAATGTTAACTGGAGGAGAGCCAGATCATGCCAGCTTCCCTGGTTCTCTATATATGGCAAATCAGTTCACCGGTGCAAAGCAGAAGCAAATATATGTCCAATGAGAAGTCCAAAATTAATATCCTTAGCTTCTAAGGATTCCGCTAGTATTTGACCTAAGAATTGTATAGGTGAGCCTGCTGTTTCTCAAATTTTAACGTCTACGTGTATCTCCTGTGGGCCTTGCTCAATGGCAGATTCTGCGACATCTGAATTTTGAACCAGGCTCCCAGACGCTACTGTTGCTGCTGGTCTGGGAACCAGTCTCCAGGTAGTAAGGGGCTGGGAAACATCATGAACCTTCTGGAGTTGGCTAATGGATCTGATAGTACTGGGGTGAAAAGTGATAAAAGCTAGGTTGCAGTGAGTATTATTTTCCTCCTCCTCTAAAACCACTTTCTAGAGCAGGGGTTGGCAAACACTTTCTCTTAAGTGTCAGTAAGTAATTATTTTCGGCTTGTAGGTGATGTAGCCACAGTTTCGACTACTCACCTCTACCATTGTGGCACAGGAGCAGCCACTGAAGATATGGAAACAAATTGAGATGGCTATGTTCTAATAAAACTTTATTTATAAAAATAAGCTGTGGGCCAGATTTGGCCCCTGGGCTGTCGTTTGCTAATTCCTGTTCCAGAACAATGGCTTCCAAAACTCTGTGATTGTACATCCAGAACAGAACACCTCCCCAATAATGTATGTGTGCTTACAAATTCTGTACACATCCAATCACACTAATACAAAAATCAAATACAGAAGAAGGAAAGTTGATACAGAAACTCTAATCTCTTTTTGTTCGTTCAAGTGGAATGTCTTTGCTACACCCCGGGTACATACACTCACCTTAGAAACCGGTAATGTGAATAGGGCACCCGGGTGGCTCAGTCAGTTAAGTGTCCGACCCTGGGTTTCGGCTCAGGTCATGATCTCATGGTTCGGGCGTTCGAGCCCCACATTGGGCTCTGTGCTGACAGCACGGAGCCTGCTTGGGATTCTGTCTCCCCCTCTGTCTGCCCCTCCCCTGTTCGCTCTCTCTTTCTCTCTCAAAAATCAGTAAATAGACATTAAAAATTTTAAAAAAAAGGTGATGTGGAGAATTTTAAAATGTATTTTTTCTCTACAAAAATGGTCACATTGATAAGAATAGTACTTGGGATTTGGATGGTCTTGGAGTTCTAGAATGTAGGGCAACCATAATAAGATCTGACAGTAACAAAGTGGAGAAAAACACCAAAAAGAATGATTTTATGCAAATCACTGAGGTAACATGGTCACTCTACACCATCTGGGGCTTCTTTAAGAAATGCTGTGTGCCAGGTCCTAAACTAAGCGGTCTAAATGTAACATCTCATTTAATGCTCACACGGCCCTCAGGAGGAAAGGCAATTATTCTTCCATTTCGCAGAAGAGAGAACTGAGGCGTAGTGAGGTTGGCATAAGGGAATGTAGTTAGTTCCTTACTTAGGTGGGTAGTTGAGGTAGAGAAGTCACAACTGCCTAATTACAACACCCTGGCTCTTAACGGGTGCTGTTTATAGCCTCATCAAATCATGATCATTTTCCAAATGTTAGTATTTACTTATTACATGATCACATCATACCCATGGAAAATCCCACTGGTTATGGTGACTGGGTTTAGCATACACCCATGCAAATCCCTTCATCTGGCCAGAAGTTGCCCTTGAAGGTCGTGGTAATACTAGGCCTCTGTGCTAAGAAAGTGAGTCAGCTGATCTCAAGTATATTGTTGGTTTCTCTAAAGAGATTGCTAATTGGCGACTACTGGACAATCTGAACAGTCATGTGCTGAAAATCCCTTTCCAGTGAAACCTCGGATGGCGAGCAACTTGTTCTGCGAGTGTTCCGCAAGACGAGCCAACATTTCTAATAAATTTTATCTCGATAAACGAACAATATCTCGCAGTTTGAGTAGTGCGTGCTGGCGAATGTCACATGATCACAACCGGGCCAACGGTTCTCTCTTCCTCTTGCTCTCTCAGTACCCTGATACTCTTGTAATGTATTGTGCAAACCCAAACAGTTTGAGAGTGAAATGCAGTGCTGAGAGTAATGATAACATTTTGGAGGTATTTACTTTCCTAACAATTTTTAAAAAGTGAATTCCGTCTTGAAAAATTAAAACGATACGTACTCGTGGAGATTAAGTCAAAATTTAAGTCTTTGTATTCATGGTGTGAACTTAAAAAAACAAAATTGTTCTTGGAAATATGTTTATTTACTTTCATTTAGATATATTGTATCTCCATTTATGTGTCACTAGTGTTTTTCTAAAGATGGTTTTTAAATAGTTTTGGAGATTGGTTAAAGAGTCTTATTTTTATCCATACAAGTGGATTTGCATTTCAAATTTGCATTTATGGTGAATTAGTTTGAAATTGTTGAAATCTTCAAATATCTCAAATCCATAGATGATCATATTTCTAGGATAGTGTGTGGCTGGGGCAGAGAAAATGGGGAGAGGGTCATGGGTAGGAAATGAGCGTGGAGAGGCAGGCACCATCAGATAATGCAGGATCTAGGAGACCATAAAAGGAGATTGGATTTTAGTCTGAGTGGAAAGCCACTGCAGGGGAATGATACAATACACTTCAGGATGATCACTCTGGTTATGTTATAGAGAATGGTAACCAGGTGGTGGCAAGGGCAAAAAGCAAGGAAGTCACTGCAGTATTTGAGGCAAAATGCGATGTGGCTGGGACCAGTGTGGTACAATGGAGAGAGGGAGAAATGCTCAGATCTTGGATCTATTTTGAAGGTGGGTTTCGGAGAACTGGCTTGTGGATCAGATGCAGGTAGGAATAGAAAGGAGGTAGACTCCAAATATTTTCCCCCTGAGATGCTGGAACGGATGGTAGCACCATTTGCTGGGATGGGGAAACCAGAGTTGGGAGAAGGATTTGTTAGCCCGTTTGTCGTTTTGTTTTGTGGGAGGAAGAAATCCAGGAAACGGTGTTAGAATCTGGACAATGACAGTGGACTCGGCAAATGGGGTGCTGGATAGAGAAGTGACAGGGCTCGCTTATGGATGTGATGTTGAGGAAAAGGTGGAGGGAGATGAGGACTTGAGAACAGCGTCCAGGGTCTGCTTGGACATGTGAGTGGATAAGTCACAGCATGAGAGCTTATGGTTTAAACTTCCAAATGTTTAAGTACTCCTTGGATAGCCAGGTGGCAAATATCTAGATGCTTTCTTTGCAAATGAAAATATCTGAAGTTTGAGGGAGATATCTTGATTGACTGGAGAAATTTAAGGAGACCTGGGCCTATAGATGGCAGAAGGGATCATCTGAGAGTTTGCACTCTGAAATGGTGAGAAGGATTGACACGCTGGGAGAAAGGATGGGGCCTGAGCTTCCAAGCCCTTGGGAGGTAATTTAAGGCCACCTCCGGCCTTATAAAGAGTAAGATGGAGAGAGGGAGAGAATGAGAGAGAGAGAGAGAGAGAGAGAGAGAGAGAGAGAGGTGAGTGGAGGGAAGGAGGAGGAGATAACTGAGAGCAATTGTGTTACATTAAGGCTGGCCTTCAAGCAGAGATGATGAATGACATTGATTTATCAGTACTTCTCAAAGTGTTCTTTGTCCTCCCCCAGAGCTCCCCCAGATTTAGAATCTTTTGGAGCGGGATAGGGAATAGGCAGTTTATATCACTGATGGATACTAGACCTTGTAAATAGCAGTGCCAAAGTTAAGAATGTCAGTGAAGGTCTCAGGTCCTGGGGCAAATTTATTGAGTTGTTCATGTCTTACACATGCTGTGGGCTCGGTGCTGTTGACTCATGGATAGACTTGTTTTTAGATCAGGTCACAAAAGTCCACATCTTAGTCCAGTGAGCCCTGAACTTGTCTAATCATGAGAATCATCTGGGACCCTTGTTAAAAACACACATTTCCCAGCCAATTCCCTAGAAATTCTGATTCAATGATGTCTGGATCTGTGCATTTAACAAGTTGTTCCCAGGCGACACTCATAATCCAGCAAGGTTGGGAAACATTGCTTTAGTCAAAGTATTTTTTGTCTCATATGTGAAAATCTAGGAGCAGATCAGAAGCAAAGGGCAAACAAACCCCCAGCTGAAGAAGCAAAATAATACCCAAAGTCTTCCAGATGTTTCCCTGTTTATGAAGCGAATTCTGGTTTCATTAGCTGCCTTGCTTTCATTTATGCCTCTGGTTGAGCGAAGCATTGAGATAATAAAGTGCTATGCAGACACAATGATGAGAATTGTTACTTAAATTATCCGATAAATAAATGGACAGACAAAAAGAAGACACAAGAGCAGGAAGGGGAGGAAGGAAAGTAAGAAATTCTAAACTCATTTCATTAAAGAGTAAGTAGAAAGGATCTTGTGAGCTGAACATGATCCCAAAGTTTCTCTGCTCCGTACATTTCCTTCCTTATTCCCATTTGGCAAGTCATTTCTCAACTTTCTTACAGATACATCATTTCCCTAATTTATAATCCCTCACCAAATCACACTGAAACAAAGAGATCTACTAACCTCCCTCAAATCTACACTGTTTTGCTCCAGCCTTCCTCCTCCCCCATGAATATGCATTTGGGAGCTGGTTGATGTACACATCTCCAACCCATATACTCCTAGTTCAAGTAGCAAATGCTCAGCTAACAAGTTTGACTAGCAAGGGAGGCAGCTTTACCTGAGTTAATTTGAAGACGAAGCAAAAATTGTTTGAATGGCAAGGTATTTATCCAAAAATTCCTTCTACTCTTTTTAGCTGTGGAGTTCAGAGGGTAAGAATTTGGAGGGCAGGGCTGGAGGGAGCAAGGAATTGCCATAATTTATCATCAGTGGAGACTACAGTGATGTGATGTCAAGTGTTGCGCACAAGGTAAGTACTTGAGAACGGAGTTGAATTTTTTAGTTGTCAAATATTTGAGAAAATACCAAAATGTTGTTATTGCTAACACATCCCATTTTTTTTTTTTCTAGCTGCGGCTGAAAACTACCCACTGGATTGTCTTAAACATGGATGTACGTGGAAGGGAACCATAGGTATTTGGCAAATTCTGGCTTCAGACACCCTCCGCATCACACTTGCACCAACCACAACACAGAGAGACCCTGCGACCCTCAATGTCAGCTCTGTTTGAAGAGCGCATTCAGTGGTCTTTCATGCAAGTGAATCATAGGCTTGAAATTCTGTTACGTTTCTCCTTCATCTTCTCCTTTAAAATATTTTTGTCCAAGGGCACCTGGGTGGCTCGGTCGGTTGAGCGTCCGACTTCGGCTCAGGTCGTGATCTCGCGGTTTGTGAGTTCGAGCCCCGCATCGGGCTCTGTGCTGATGGCTCGGGGCCTGGAGCCTGCTTTGGATTCCATGTGCCCTTCTTTCTCTGCTCCTTCCCTGCTCACACTCTGTCTCTCTCTCAAAAATAAATAAAGATGTAAAAAAATTAAAAAATAAATAAATAAAAATAAAAAAATAAAATATCTTTGTCCATTCTCTTTTTCTCATACTGTACTGCTTACCCATGCCCAGCTCTGATGTACAATATCTTATATTTTTTAAGAAGCAAATAATTGATAAATTCTGTAACATGTATAATGGAATAATATTCGGTGAGAATGATAACGCAGATATTTATTTACTGACATGCAAATTATTGAATGCATATTATTTGAAAATAAACTATTTTGAAACGCTAATGGATGGATAGTTAACACACACATTCCTATTAAAGATTTTCAAATACATTTGCCGACTCTTAACATTTCACTTATCTAGGTGGTGAGACTGTGGACGTTATACGTTTACTCTCTTTCCTTTTTAAATTTATGATTCGGAATTTTCTATAATTGCTTACGAAGAAAAATAATGATTTGTATTCAAACGTTAAGAGAACCATTTACCGGAATAAATTTGTATCCTGACACCTAGGAAAATAAGGAAAAGCTAATGAGGATGAGGTAGTGAACTTTCTCTGTCCCATCTTTGAATCACGGTGTTATAGGAAAAATTTAAGAATGCCCAATCTTGATTATATTACTGCCTACGCTTTGGGCTGGTCTTAAAGTGCAATTTTGTAAGACATAACCAAAGATGGACAGTATAAAGTTTTTTTCTGTATAGCTGTCTGTTCAGGAATGAGTAAGTCTATAATTGCTACCTGAACAGTGAACGAAGAGGATAAAGAAATCTAACCCCTGGAGCTGTGATAATGATTAAATAAGAGAATATGTTACAAGGTGCTCTGTAAACAAATGTTAAATCAGGCTCTTTCCGTTGCTTACACCTGATGGAGAAGAAAGTAACACATTACATCAGTCCTGCACACTTATCTCAGGACAAAAAAAAAAAGCGTAAATTAGTGTCTTCATGTCTTAATGAGTCTTAAGAGACAAGCAGTCCTAAGAAACAGAAAAGAGAATAGACAAACGTACACAGCATTTGCAGGGTAAAAGAGAAAGCTCGGGTCAGAGGGAATCGGACATAGACTCTAGCATCTCTCTCTCCAAACTCTTTGGGTTTTTTCCATAACTCCTCTTTTTAAGCTGACAAGATATTGAAGCATTTAAAGAAAATCATAGTCAAGATTTAAAGGGTAAAACAAAGCAAATGGAAGAACCCTATAGGAATAGGAATGGATATTCATACCTTTCTACCTGTCCATAAGCAGATGGATACGGAGACAGAGAAGGAGAACAGAGATGCCGAGATGAAGTGAGATTATGGATTCCTTTGGCTTCATCTCCTTTGTAACTTCTAGGTTATTGACGAGTTTCCAAGATTTTAAAGAATGTTACGTTGAGCTACGACGATGACAATTTTTAATTTGAGAAGAGAAATGTCATTTTGTATTTTGTTTCTTCATTAAAAATTGTGTTGGTCTCCTGAAACTTTTCCCCATGATGAGACAATGAGCCTTGACATCAACCACTTGATGTCTGCTTCCAGTTTCCAGGGATCCCGTATTCACACCATTGTTGAAACGCCTCCATAAACTACGGGCAAACAGAAACGAATACGGTTAAGTGCAGAATGATTGGCTGACGGAATGACTAAAGAAATGACTCGAGGTATTCTAAAGACATAAATTAATTTAGAGCCACTTCTCTTAAGAGTTAGGGATAGTAGAATATTACAGTATTTGTTTTTACATTAAATTCAGTTTCTACTTTACAAAGCATATGCAAAATTGTTGATCTAGTGCAGTTATTTTCTGCCATCACTTCAAGATTCTTTCTTCCTCCTTTTTGCACTTTTGGTCATTCCTGCTACTCTGATGGCAGCAGGAAGCCAGGGGGTTACAAGAACAGTATGTTCTGGAAAGGCAGCTTATGCTGAAGACTGAGTCAGCTGCTGGGGTGAAAGAAGGGGGTAAGGTGAACCCCTTAGTGTTCCTGTGGCAACGTTTCTATTATCCCATTTGCTCCTGATAATTTTTCCTCATTTTTTCCTTAATTTTTCATTTTCTTAATTTTTGCATCGCTGAATGGATCTCTGTAGTGTTTATTTCCAGATTCCTCACATCCCCGGGATTTAAGGTATGTCTTTTTGTAGTTATTGCATCTAAATATTTAAGCAATTCTAAAAGCACTTGTCAAATGAACTTTGGAACTTGTAATAGAGGTATCAATACATGATTTAATAAGGGAGGGAGAAATGTCTCAGGCGCATTATTCCATACCATGAATATTTCATCAATTTACCCACTTCTTTAAAAAAAAAAAAAGAATCAATGATGTGTTACAGGTTCAATTGTGTCCCGCAGAGAGATATGTGAAAGTCCTAACTCCCAGGACTTCAGAATGTGAACTGCTTCGGAATGTGGAATTAACGCTACTGATATAATTACTTCAGGTAAAATGAAGTCATGAAAGTTTGGTGGGCCCCTAATCCAGTAGGACTGGTGGCCTTGTAAAAAGAACACCATGTGAAGACAGAGACACAGGGAGAAGACCCTGTGACGACAGAGGCAGAGGTTGGCAGGTGTGGCTGCAAGCCCAGGAACACCAAGAAGTCAGAAGAGGAAGGAAGGGTTCCCCCACATATTGTAGAGGAAACATAGCTCAGACCTCCAGCCTCCAGAACTGTGAGATGATTGTTTCCTTTTTTTTCCAAGGTATTATTAAGATTTTTTTAATGTTTATTTATTTTTGAGAGAGAGAGAGAGAGAGAGAGAGACAGAAAGTGCAAGCAGGGGAGGGAGAAAAAGAGGGTGATGCAGAATCTGAAGCAGAATCTGAATCTGAGCTGTCAGCACAGAACCCGACATGGGGCTTGAGCTCACGAGCGGGGAGATCATGACTGAGCCGAAGCCGATCGCCTAACCTACTGAGCCACCCACGCGCCCCTGTGTTGTTTTCAATGTAACATACAAGCAAAGGCAAAGAACAATTTGCTGTTTTAAACCTTCCCATTGTTTGTCTACCTGGCATCTTACCCTATGTCCCCCGTCTGGTCTGTCAGCCTTCTAGAACCCTTCCTGGCATTCAGTTTGTAGTACGTTTAGCAAAATATAGCAGCAAGCCATGCGTCAAACACACTCCTCTCGTGGCACAACACATGCTCTGAAGATTGGATATCTGTCCCTTTGGGGCACAGAGAATGAGAACCAGAAGCAAAAGGCACACAGATGACACGTTTTGATCGTCCAGAGAAGAGTTTTGTAGTTTCCTCCTGGTATCAAATCAGTTTTTGAATCAACAGGAATTTCAAGACTCAGCTCAATGTTCACAGAATCAAGGAAGAGATGGTTAAGAGCATGAGGTTTGGAAATGAGTTGTGAGTCCTGCATTCCTGGCTGGGTATGGGACATCAACCAAGTCACCCCACTTCCCTCCATCTGGTTCTGCCATGTGTAGATGGGGATGGACATTTCCCTGACTTAGGACCACCCTGATGATTCCATATGGTAATATTTACAAAGCGTTCATGAAGTGCCTGGCCCACGGAAAGCACGAGATCCAGGGGGCCTGTTATTGCCTGCCATTCCTATTCTGTCAGTGGTGAGGCTGAGGCCCAGCCGCCAGCCTAATCTTCTTGCCAACTGAAGAGAACCCAGTTTCTTTCTCTTTTTTCTTAAAAGTTTACTTATTTATTTGGGGGTGGGGGGCAAGCAGAGAGAGAGAGGGAGAGAGAATCCCAAGAAGGCTCTGCACTGTCAGCACAGAGCCCCATGTGGGGCTCGATCTCACCAACCGTGAGACCAGGACCTGAGCGGAAATCAAGAGTCGGATGCTCCACTGACTGAGCCCCCCCCAGGCCCCCCCAAGAGAATCCAATCTCTAATCGGTCAAGTAGAGTCTGTTCCCCCACAATGTGTTTGGTTTCGTAACGTGCAAAAGCTCACGAACAAAAGTCAGACAGGCAAATCTATTGGGGTGACAAAAAATTCACGTTTGCTCAGACACAGATGTTCCTGAACAAAGGGAGGCCAAAGAAAACCCCCCAAAAGATTAGCATGATAACCTTGCACAGGAAAGGAAAAGCTCTTAACTTGGCTACGGCACTCATGGAAGGAGCCTTTTTCGGCAATGCCTGAAGAAAATTAAAAACACGTTCCTGCATTCAGGCTTTCCCAAGCTGTGGGCCCCCCGCTCTGTGCCGCTCTTGGCTCGAGATGGGTTGCAGTGACTCTTTCAGCCACCCTAGCAGTGGTCACTCCCACCGGCCTGGCCTCTGTCCCTGCAGCTATGATCAGATCCGATGGCTGCCACCTGTTCACTCTGCTGGTTTTTTCTTTAATATCTGCCACCAAGAAAGTCCATGACACCTTTACAGGTTCAAAGCGTTGTTTTTGTTAGTGCTCCGTATACAGAATTGCACAGACACTGAGTGCTTTACCTCTACTCTCTTTCATAAGCCTGTTATTTTTAGGGCACAATTTTACCCAAGATGGAGGCTTTCAGGAATGCAAAATGTTGCTTATTTCAAAGGCACCTCAAGTGTGCTAGGGCCTAACAGGAGACCCATCGAGGAATTTCTTACCAAACGCTCGTGGAAAATAACTCCGTCGTGAAACTATGAGGTCCAGCTGAAGATCTTCCATTCGGATCACTCGACAATGGTGGAGGCAAGTCAGAGGAGCAGGAAAGATTTCAGAGAAGTGACAGCAAGAAAGGAGAGGGAAAAGCAGAAAGTACATCCCAGACTGTCTCTTTCAAGAGTAACTGTAAATCCTGAACACATTTTATTCGGTTTTGCAATAGGACACCCCCAGGCATTCTTTCCAGTTGAATTTTTGATTCGAGAGTTTACGGATTATTCACAAAGTACAGTGTGTGTGTGTGTGTGTGTGTGTGTGTGTGTGTGTATCCATAATAACCTTGGTTCAACTAAAAATAAGGTGGGGTCAGCAGTCTCCCCAAGTAGCCCGAGAGGCTGGAGTCACAGGTAGTCATTTAGAGTTGCTTCAAAGGAACCTGACCAGGTCATCGTCCTAGAGAATTATAGCCACTTCAGTGAAGATAAAGTGTAGGGTTTTTGTGGCCTTTGATATTTCTATTGTGTTAAACGGTTATTTTTGATCCAAAGTATATTCGGGATTTACAGTTACTGTTGTCAGAAACTTTCCCCCAAATCTTACCTATTAGAGGATCTGCAAAATGAAACAGAAAGAGATACAGCAGCGTGTCTGAGCTGTGGCCCCAGCCCTTTCATCTGTTTGGAATCTGTTTCCCACAGATACCTGCGTGGCTTGTCGGTGAGGGGCTTAGGGACTGCCTTTCCCAGGTGCTCCCCATCCTCTTTCTCGATTTATTTTTCTTCAGAGCATTACCACTGCTTAACACGCTCTATGTTACCTGTGTTTGTTTATTGCCAGCAATTGATCCAGAAAAAAAAATATTTACAAACTCTGAGGCTATCCCAATGGAACAGTACCAGTTGCCTGTTTGGTTTGTTCCAGGCGGGAAGACACTGCCAGGAAAAAGAGGGACAGAGAGAGAAAAAAAAAAAAAATGAGGGAGATAAAGAGAGAGAGAGTGTGAGGCTGGAGGGAGAGAGAGCAAAGGGGAGAGAGAGAGGAGGGAGAGAGAGAGAGGAGCAGAGATTTTAAAAAAAGAGGTAGAAGGGCGCCTGGGTGGCTCAGTCGGTTAAGCGTCTGACTTCGGCTCAGGTCACGATCTCACAGTCCGTGAGTTTGAGCCCCGTGTCGGGCTCTGGGCTGATGGCTCAGAGCCTGGAGCCTGCTTTGGATTCTGTGTGTCCCCCTCTCTCTGACCCTCCCCTGTTCATGCTCTGTCTCTCTCTGTCTCAAAAATAAATAAAAACATTTAAAAAAAAAAGGTAGAGAAGAAACATAATTGGAGAAAATACTTTTATGTGCAAGCCTTGTTTGGGTCCTTCTCAATCACATCCTGGAGCCTACCCTGGACCCAAGGTTACATCAAGAATATTCTTAGCAAAAAAAGGGCAGAAAACATTTCCTTAAAAGCCACTCTTTGCTTCTCGGGTTCTCAAAAGGTAGCACTTTTCCTGCTGTGGACACTTTAAAATATAATTAAGCCAAAGAGTTTAGCACAGTCGGTGACTGGTGGGCCCTACAATGGGAAGTACTCAGGCTGCGTGACTTTAGACAGAAAAAAAACCCCCACAGTTTTCACAGATCCACTGGGAACAACTTAGGTTAAGAGAGCATCTGAAGAGTTGTCCTTGAAAACACACTTATAGGAAGAAATGAGCTTCTGATATATGCAGCAACATGCATAAATCTCACGTGCATGAGGCCGGGTGAAAGAAGCCAAATACAAAAGGCTGTAGACTGTATGATCTCATCTACCTGAAATTTGGGCCAGGTAAGGCTACAGAGACAGAAGACAGACCAGTGATGACCAACAGCTGGGGGTTGGGGAGGGGGTGAGGACAAAGGAGCATAAGGAACCGTATGCTTTCGTCCGAACTCATCCAACGATACACTAGAAGACCGAATTTTACTACGTGGACATTATATCTCTACAAAGACCTTAAAAGAAGAATTAATAGCGGCAACAACAGAAACTAAATATACAAGAACCTGGTAGGAGTGGCAGCCTCTGGGGTGGTGGAGGGAGGAAAGGGGCGAAGGAGCACTGTGAGGTTTATACCCTTCAGTGCTTCCTGTATTTTGCACCCTACGTACATTCTTCTCATTCAAAAAGACCAAAATTGAGGAGCCTGGGTGGCTCAGTAGGTTGAGCGTCCAGCTCTTGATTTCAGCTCGGGTCATGATCTCCTGGTCGTGGGATCAAGCCCCACGTGGGGCTCCATGCTGAGTGTGGAGTTTGCTTAAGATTCTCTCTCTCCCTCTCTCTGCCCCTCCCCCGCTCCCAGACACATTCTCTCTAAAATAATTAACTAATTAAAAAATTTAAAAATACCAAAATAACAAGAAAAAAGTATACATGTAAACACTATGCACCATTGATTTGATTTTAAAAGCAAACGTTTCGCAATTCAATACCTCTGAACTCAGAGTGCATCTGAATGCCATATCACAGGTTTTCATTTCTTTTTAAAATTTTTTTTTTTTCAACGTTTATTTATTTTGGGGACAGAGAGAGACAGAGCATGAATGGGGGAGGGGCAGAGAGAGAGGGAGACACAGAATCGGAAACAGGCTCCAGGCTCTGAGCCATCAGCCCAGAGCCCGACGCGGGGCTCGAACTCACGGACCGCAAGATCGTGACCTGGCTGAAGTCGGACGCTTAACCGACTGCGCCACCCAGGCGCCCCAGGTTTTCATTTCTTAGTGGTACACAAAATGCCAATGTGTTATAAATGGTGTCCTAGGTTTAAAAAATAGACCGTTTTCCAGAACTGATTGGTTGTTCTCTATCAGAAGCTGGGTTGTTAGAACTCTAACAAGTCAGCTAGAAGATCATGGGAAGAAATTCAATTCAAAACGCCCCTAAAGAAATACTAATGCAAGATATTCACGGAAATAGCAACAGGGAAAAAGCAGAGATAGGTTCTTCTCTTTAGTCTGGAAAAAAGATCTAGGTGCCCAACAATACAAGGGAGTCATGTGGTCTAACACCCCCAAAGTAGTGGGAATTGGACTTTCCTGTCATAGGAGAACAATATTCAGCCCAAATCCTTCATGGGTCAGAATGGCAGTTTATGTGCAAGAAAATGCGGGAGAACAGACCAGGAAATAACTGGCATGAACCCAGAGTAAATTTACACGGGGACACGTCATTCTGATTTATCAACGGGAAGATTGGAATAAAGCAACTCTTCAAGAGATGCGAGGCCAAGATGCATCAAAGTCAGAAGCAAAGACCTTCCTGGGTTTTCATGCAGCTCTAGCTCTAGAGAAGTTTCTGGGTAAGTTCATGTCTGCCAGTACTTTGTCGTGAAAGACAGACTAGAATAGGAATTAATCACCAAATACAGTAAGTGGTGTGAGATGAGTGAGCTTGTGGTATTCAACAAGTGATAAGGAAGATAAGAGGAAGAGAGATGTCATGAAGGCAAAAGACAGCGTCTGCGATTAATGATAGAATGTAGGAAAGGTGAACTTTTGAGGTGCAATGTGAGTTTCATATGACAATGTTGTTTGAAAACCCTTTTGAGAACCGGTGAACTAAATTTTTTTTTTTATTATTTATTAAAAAAAGGTTTTTTTTTAACGTTTATTTATTTTTGAGAAAGAGACATAGTGGGAACAGGGGAGGGACAGAGAGAAAGGGAGGCACAGAATCCTAAGAAAGCTCCAGGCTCCCAGCTGTCAGCACAGAGCCCTACATGGGGCTCGAACTCCCAAACCATGAGATCATGACCCGAACCGAAGTGGTTCGCTCAACCGACTGAGCCACCCAGGCGCCCCCCAAACTAAAATTGGTTTTACCCAACATCTTCTGATGAGCAAATTCTTAAAATGTTGGAGTTCTTTGAAGTCAAGAGAAGGTGAGTGCTGATATTGCCCAGACTAGTTGAAAGTTATGGCCCTCTTTTATCAGATGCCCAGGCTGTGGCTGTGAGATTCAAAACTCAGCAAACTTTGGAACCACTGGTACAAGTCCTCACTACCAGAAACTTGAAAAATCAATGGTAGATGTGGGAGAAACTAGGGATCAAGAATGAATTTGGTTGGCACCTGCCCTGGGAGTTGGTGCAGGCTTGGAAGCAGACGGATGCTGCCATTTGTGGGAGTGTGTTGGGCCTTACCCTACAGTTGCTTCTGAGCTTAAAATTACGGCTTTGAATTCGTGAAAGTCCAAACAGACAGAGCGAATCACCCTGGGTTCTTGATGACCTTGGGGGCATGGTGGGGGGGGGGTGGTGGTGGTGAATCAATCAGTATGAGAATTAATTTGGTGAGGTACCTCTAATCAATGCTGTTCTGCCACAGTCTAGTTAACATGTATCATTAACTCTAGTCAATCTGCTCCTGGATACCAAGCAGTGGCTTATTTTTGGTCTGAACCATAATGCAGGCTATCTGTGGCAGCATCCCGTCGCCAGCACCCTGGAGGGCAGGCATCTATGAACAGGGAGGTAGAGAATTTGAATCAATTCCACCTGTCTTTGGGGGAGATCAGAGAAGGTCTCGCTGAGATCTAACTTTTGAGCTGAAACTTGAAGAATAAGGTTCTGGGAGGTAGAATATATAGAAAACTTGATACTCTATAAAGTATAGGCTTAGGAAACTATATTCTAAAACATGAATACGCAATTATGTCTATTAAATTTGAAGTGCACGGAGACATTGTGTGTGCACCTGTGTGCGTGTGCATGTGGGTGTAGGATGTAATTTGTTTAGAACGTAACAATGGCAGAACGAAGGAGAGGGTAGTTGAGGAGACCCTGGACGTTCTTAATGACCATGCAAAGATTGCAGCTTTTTTTTCCCCCTCTCCGACGCTTCTCTCTTGGCAGCCAAGTAGCCTCGTCAAAATTTTGCTGATGTTGTGTGAGATAGAACACCACCTGACTGCTTGTTCAAAGGTGATTTAACTGATAATCTAAGTTGAAAAGTAAAAACTTGTTTGTATCTATGATTACAAGGGCGAAGACTCAGACACACAGAGTAAAAAACACGTTGAGTAAGACAATGTCATTATTGATGTGGGCCAAGTCCTAACTGTGGCCACATTCTAAATTCCCCTGTTTCTCTCTCCCACGTTAATTGAAATGAAGTGATTCACCGACCATCAAAAGGATTCACAGGCTTTAAAAAGTTGAGCCATTTATTAAGGCTTCTCTGTATTAACTTTAAATTGATTTTTTAAATCTTAGTGGACTCTTAGGCTTTCAAGTATGAAACAAAGAGGATCAACATTTCCTTTAAAAGAGAACTCTCAAAATTAGAACTGGTTTAATTCCGACATCCTTGATAAATAAACAGAGCTAGAGATGAAGAAATATCAATTTTAGTGGATGTGGGAAAGAAAAAGTTAATAGCTTGATTTGATTTGGGAGTGTGTATGTATGTATGTATTCAATTTTTTAAAGTAACCTCTACACCCAATGTGGGGCTCAAACTCAGAACCTTGAGATCAAGGGTCGCAGGCTAGATTAACTAAGTCAGCCAGGAGCCCCCTAATTTGCATGCTTTAATCTTGTATCCCTACCAAGACAACAAGTCTGTGTGAAACCAGTTCTCAGTACTAGACTCTTCCATTTGAGGTTGTTCTAATTTCGTGGCGCTGTCCTGTGAAGTTTGGCTGTGATATTTTCTGTTAAAATGCTGTGTTTACGGCATGATACAAAATAGCAACTCAATAAATGCTCATATCATCAAAATTTGCAAACCAACATAATGCTCACCATGCAGATTTGAGGCTCACCATCTGAGCATTACCACAGACCTGTAAGTAGAATCACTCTCATTTTACCGATGAAGAAGCTGAGTCTCAAGTTTAATTCCCAATTATCGTGAGATGGCAATGCCTGTTCTTCCTTCATAAGAAGACTTAGGTGCTAAATTGTACCAGCTGCTGCTCTGTTTACTTGTTTTGACACATAGGTCTCCAAAATGTGTTTCCTTTTTAAAAATTTTTTTTAACATTTATTTATTTTTGAGAGAGAGAGAGATAGAGCACAAGCAGGGGAGGAGCAGAGAGAGAGGGAGACACAGAATCCAAAGCAGGCTCCAGGCTCCGAGCTGCCAGAACAGAGCCCAACGCGGGGCTGGAACTCATGGACTGTGAGATCATGACCTGAGCTGAAGTCGGCCACTCAACCAACTGAGCCACCCAGGCACCCCATGTTTCCTTTTTTAAAAAAAATCTTTTTTAATATTTATTTATTTTTGAGAGAGAGAGAGAGAGAGAGAGAGAGAGCACACGAGCACAAGTGGGGGAGGGGCAGAGACAGAGGGAGACACAGAATGTGAAGCAGGCTCCAGGCTCTGAGCTGTCAGCACGGAGCCCAATGCAGGGCTCGAACTCATGAACCGTGAGATCATGACCTGAGCTAAAGTTGGCCGCTTAACCAACTGAGGCACCCAGGAGCGCCTCGAAAATGTGTTTCCTAAAAAATCTGTTTACTGTCTCCCCCATGAACCTGAGTGTCCTGGAGGGAAGGGACAGTGTCTGCCTTGTTCGTGGCTCCACGCCCAAAGCCTAGGACAGCAGAAGGTTCTCAATATCTGTTGATACTGAGCGAATCACAAAACATCCTTTTAAATCAGTGTGTCCTTTCCCAGATACCCCAGTGTTTCTTACTATTTAGAGGTTTAACATTAATCAAATGGGCCCTTAGACGTAGATACCCGTGAGCAGGTTTTATCGCTAAAGGAAAACAATGGGACTGAACGGTTGGATAGTTTTATTTGTTCTTCACACAGCAGAAATAAGCAAATTAATTCTAAAGTCACCGTGAGGCCTGAGTTTGCATGGAGGTGTACTTGTGACGGTAATACTGGGCTCACACGTGTAGCTACAGCCAGGCTTGTAGGAAGAGTGGATCTAACAGTGTCAGTTCCATGCCATTTGTCTCAAGATTGCTGGGTGGCCCTCGCCATCCTCTTTTAACCATCCCTGTGACCTGATCGCTCGAAAGAGGAAAACTAAACAAGGAGTAAGAGCTTTCTGTGTTTGAATATGAGAACGATCGCAAGGCAATCGTGCATTCAGAAGTTGTAGGAAGAGATTCTATCTCATGCATACATTTAAGAAAACAGAAGCCTGGAGTAATTTCCCCTTAGAAATGATCTGGAGGCCTTTTGTTTTCAGTGAAATCTCCAGTCACAGTTGGGGATGAATTTAGCAAAAAAATAACATAAAGATTTTCTTTCTCAATCTCAGCCTTACTTTCTGAAATGGTCTTTCAAAGGGCCAGAAAACAACTTTGATTTTTCGAAGACAGAAAGAAAAGAAACACAGCAGGACTTGTGTTTTGAGATCTAGGGGCAAGTTGAATGCCTTACGGCTGAGTCTTGCGAGACACAGAGAAGCAAATCATGGTGGGCTTAAAATTACACTAACTTTGCCCTTGATTCCAGTTGGGTTGATACATTTAACTTAGTGTTTAGCCATCAGGGCAAGTGAATTTAATCTCTTAATGTTCTCACACCTATGCGCCATGACCTTTATGTAAGGAGAATCATTCACCAATTAATCTGTGTCTAAATGCAATGCTCACCCTTCCTTCCAGCAGTCACCTGCCTTCACTAGCACAAGATAATGCACATTATTCCCTACCACATGCCACAGACTGGCTAAGCGCTTTACCAGCACTAGCTCACAACATGCTTCCAACTTTTCTCTTTTATGACCTCGATTTCACTTATAAGAAACTGAGGCCAAGGGAGAGTAAGTGATTTCCTCCAAAATCACCCACTTAAAAAATGGCAGAGCAGAAATTCCAGTGTGTTTAGTTCTAGAACTTGGGTATATAATCCCCATTTTGCCCTGTCCTACCTCTCTAAGCATGTGCTTCTCAGACATGGGGCCCTTTCTGGTGGCTTCTGCATTAGGACGTTGTGGAGAGACAAGTCCATAGCTAATTATGTCCTTTAAAAACTGCCTTTTTGATGATGGCAGTGACAATGACCTTAAAGCATTACTTTTGTTGGCTCACCATCATTTCTTTTTTTTTAATTTTTTTAGTGTTTATTTATTTTTGAGAGAGAGAGAAAGACAGACAGACAGTGTACAAGTCGGCGAGGGACAGAGACAGAGGGAGGCACAGAATCTGAAACAGGCTCCAGGCTCTGAGCTGTCAGCAGAGCCCAACATGGGGCTCGAACTCACGAACCCTGAGATCATGACCTGAGCCGAAGTCAGACACTCAACTGACTGAGCCACCCAGGCACCCCTTAAAATTTTTTTTTCAATGATCGTTTATTTTTCAGAGGGCTCACCATCATTTCTAACTAACGAAACATGATCACCCCACATGTGTCCTGGCTCATCAGAAGGGCAAAACTTACAGGACAAAATAAATAAGCCCAAACTTACAAGATACCAGCCAGTTTGCCTTGTAAGAAAAGTAGGCTGTGGGCACAGCCATCCTAGATCAGGCTGACGGTGGAATTTTGCTCTGTTCACTTGAAAAGCAAAACATCCAATGTTCTGATACCAGCCCTATAACTTTGGGCAAGGCGCTTAACTCTTGGGAGCCTCAATTTCTTCATACACACAACGGGGAAATATACCCGCTCTCCTTACTTTCCCTAGTTATTGTGACGGAAAAGAAATTGGGCAACAGCAGACATCAAAGCCCTAGATCAGTGCATTCATTCACTCAGTGATTCATTCGACAGACATGCATTGGGTGCGTACCCTGTGCTTGCACCTTACTAGGTCTTGGGGCTACAAAGTCTTCACTCTGGGGGAAGAAGATTCTGGACTAAAATTCAGTTTGCCTCGTTGGTGGTTAATAGCATGAACTTCGTTGGATTGCTTCTTTGGGGACTAAGCAAGATTAAACAGAATTGAATATTTGAAGAAGTTCTGGATCTATCATCTTATATTTAGCCACAGAATGCATGGAAACAAAACAGAAAACTAAACAGCCAAAAATGAATGAATGGAGCCCAACTTCGATACAGAGCATCAAGGGAAATCCCGGGTATCTAAAGGGTGGCAGTTTCCATGAGAGTTGTACCACAACTCCATGCGCAGCAGGAGGAAAACACGCCCCGTGTGAGCTCTGTCCTGCATGGTCCAGCCAGCTCTGCCTCCGTGCATGACCTACGCAGATCTGCGATGAGCCGGCTGACAGCATGCCTGGTATTCACCAAGTAGCGGAGGTTCAGGAGGGCTCCGTGTAGGAGGTGGCTACTGCCACCCTCAGCCCTTCTTCATCCCTTTTATTTCCTCCCATTTGGTTGCAAGCTTTTTCATGTGGGAAATGAATTTTCAGATTTCTGTGCAGTCCTTAGGAGAGTCCCTACCCTAAGGAAATAACCATCGCCATAAGCATGGCTATTGGCCACCGTAACCGGGAACAGAATGGGCCTCACGGATCTCTGGTCATGAAGTTGCACAGAACCCTGCCCTCAGAAGGGGTGCTCTTAGAATTCAGCATTCTGTGCTTGCCGTCTTGCAACTCTTAGCAATATGATCTTGACTGTGTGTGTTGTAAATGAAACCTGATGGACCACAAGTGGAGCATGCCTTGGGTCTTGCAAGGTTGGTTCATACATGGTCTAGTGTTCCACTGTCTCTTTGGGACATGTGCTTGGCCTTCCTTCTCCATCCTCTGGATCCCTAGGTCCTGCCCAACCTCCTCCTCCCCCTGATCCCAACCAGCGAGTGCCTCTGCCAAGCCTTAGGCACAAACATAGGGATGGCTGGGATGTTGCAGGATGGTCTGGAGAGAGGGCCCAAGGAAAAGGCAGGGAAAAACTCTGTAGCCATGGGGCTTAGTGTGGTCAGGTGCCCCAAGGGGCACAGCATCAAGTTGGAAACATAAACCATCATGGCAGATGGAGAAAGACTGTGGAAGAATAGAAAAGACTTCTGTTTCAGTATATTTCACAGCATTGTTCTCTGCTTTGGGAATAGGACCCCACAACTTTATCTCGTACTGGGCCTGCAGACTATGCAGTGACCCTGACTGGAAAGCTCAAAATTCCAGAATGGTAAAGACCTGACTCACTTTTTAATGCTCATAGGTTCAAAGAAAAACAAAACAAAATGCTGATAAAAAAAGAACCCGTCTCTCCAGTGAAAGGGGAGGGAAAACAGAAGGGAAGTTACATTTACTGAGTGCCCTTTTCCAGCTGGATAGAGGCTGGGCTATTAGCAACACCATCCATCAAATCCCCATAGAGAATTTGTTTTGTTGGGGTGGGCAGTGGGACAGAGGAGTAACTAACGCCATTTTAAGGGTGAGCAAAGGGTCTGACCCATGTCTAGAGTACCAGTTTGGGCTGGTGGGCACGAAAGTCCACGGCCCCCTTGTTTCTCTGATTCTGAGCCTTTGTAAAGGAGAAAAATGCTGTAGACCAACTAAAATCAATTTTACTATAATATCACTTAAATATGTAAGAACCTAGACCGAAATATTACCACCTTAGGCTTGTGGCTCTTATGGAATTGTAAAATTGAAATACGTTCTCAGGTTAAATAGAAATGACGCTACAAAGTCAACTTCTAATAATATTGTAAATTCAGATTAACAATGATAATGTAATAGATGGTGTTTTGCTCAAGTTAAATCAAATTAGTGCAACTAATTTGAATTTAATTAATATTGAATTTAATTGCTCAAAAATGTAAGTCATGGCTTGCTCTGTATTTAAGGTTTTTGAATTTTGATTTTTTTTATTTTATTTAAAAAAATTTTTTTTAATGTTTATTTATTTTTGAGACAGAGAGAGACAGAGCATGAACGAGGGATGTCAGAGAGAGAGGGAGACACAGAATCTGAAGCAGGCTCCAGGCTCTGAGCTGTCAGCACAGAGCCCAACTCACAGAGCCCGACTGTGAGATCGTGACCTGAGCCGAAGTCGGCCGCTTAACCGACTGAGCCACCCAGGCGCCCCATGAATTTTGATTTTAATATGCGTATGTGATGAATTCTTGAACACAGAGGACATACTATAAAAAGATGCTAATTAATTTCAAGGTACTTTCATTATTTGGTTTTATATTATTTTTTATGATTATTATCACTATATTTCCAATTGAGGGTTATCAGATCTCCGGCTTAAAATCATTTTTGATGGTGGGTTGCTGGGTCACTTTATACAATTGTGCTGTTTATTTGAAGGTTAATTTTAGCACGACAACATTAGCAAATCTGCTCTTAATGGGTATGTAAGCCAGTTATTTCTGGACTCGGGATTAGAACACATATTTATGGTACATTTACTACTATACTTTCTGCTAATTAAATGTTGTGAATAGTGGAATATACAGGGCAGTGGCTACTGACCCACTGGTATGGAGGTGATATTTCAGTATTTTTAAATTTTTTTTTTCAACGTTTATTTATTTTTGGGACAGAGAGAGACAGAGCATGAACGGGGGAGGGGCAGAGAGAGAGGGAGACACAGAATTGGAAACAGGCTCCATCAGCCCAGAGCCCGACGCGGGGCTCGAACTCATGGACTGCGAGATCGTGACCTGGCTGAAGTCGGACACTTAACCGACTGCGCCACCCAGGCGCCCCTCAGTAATTTTAACGCATGGACCAACTCAATGTCAGCCCTTCTATCACAGAATAAGTTTCTGCCATTGACCATGGCCTTTCCAAGCACTGCTCACCAATGAAGGCGTGTACATATATGTGTGCTTCTGTGCCTGTAGTGTGTGAGTGTGTGTGTTGAGAGCGTATTTATAGATCTGTACCTGCGTATATGTAAGTACTTGCGAGTACGTGTCAGGAAATTTCTGGGCCTGGAGGCAAAATATCAAGACTCATCTTCCACCCTTACTAGTTCAAATGTTGTGCACATAACAGGTACTCGAAAATGGTGCCTAATTATCCGTTGCCGGATGCTCTCAAGCGTCGTTATTATTATTATTGTTATTGTTATTTGCGGTAGCAGTAGTTGCAGTAGGAGTCTTGAATTCCCTACTGCAGGCCAGTAGAGGATACCATCCCCTAGTTAGGTTATCTCAGGCTGGCAAAATAATTTACATATTTATTATTTGTTTTTTCTGTTTTAACCACTAGTGCTTCCCATGAGTAAGAATCCGTTCGAAGCATCTCAGAATACAAATCCCTTAATAGTTGTTTTGGGTTGTGTTTCTCTATGATTAGGATTTGGGGGAAGTAGTTTGTTCCCCTAAACAACTAGGTGGTAGTGGCCTTACGGCAGTTTCCTGAGTGGTTACTGCTGGGGGCAGTTGGGATCAATGCTGTTGGGGTCCTCTGAGAGAGGATGGAGAGCAGGCGCACCAGGGCTATCCTTCTCTTCCCACAGAGGCAAGGAAGCCGGAACATTTATTGCCCACCCCTTCCTTCGTGGGTTAGAGGGACTGCTCTCAGGGGCCCTTAACTCCATGGTATTTCTGGCCTGCCTCACACTAGTGGAACCTCACTTGATGCCCAAAAGCCTCTGCACAGGTGACGACAATAAGAAGACATTGGCATTCACAGGAAGGCGTGCCACGGGGGCTTAAGGGGACAGCCAGCATCTGCTACAACAGTTACAGCAACACTGTAACTTACAGCAACACATCCGACAGGTGAGGAATCAGAGGCTCGGGAGGTGACCTTGTCTAAGTTCAGAGGGATGGAGTGCAGGAGCCAGGGATTCTAACCCGGCTGTCTGGCCACAGAGTCTGTACATTTAATCAGTGTGATTATAATCAAAATGCGTTTTATCCCTCTGCATATTTTCCCCTAACATACACTTCAAAACACAAGCAGGTCTTACCTATGCATACTTTCTAACTCGATGAAGGAAAAATTCTTGGGTAAGAACGTGATCTTTCCTTCTCTATCACCTCTGAACAAATATTCTGAATGTGCTTCTTTTTCTTGCATGACCCGCCAGGATAAAGTCTGAAACTTTTCTATCAGGATTGAATTGGTGCAGCCACTGTGAAAAACATTATGGACTTTCCTCAAGAAATTAAAAATGGAATTACCGTATGATCCAGTAATTCTACTACTGGGTATTTATCCAAAGACAACAAAACCACTAATTTGAAAAGATATACGCACCCCGATGCTTATTTGCAATAGACAACATATGGACACAGCCCAAGCGTCCATTAATAGGTGAATGGATAAAGAAGATGTGATGTATACATACAGTGGAATATCACTCAGCCATAAAAAAAAGAATGAAATCTTGCTACTGGCAATGACACGGATGGAGCTAGAAAGTATAAGGCTAAGTGAAATAAGTCAGAGACAAATATCGTATGATTTCACTCATATGTGGAACTTAAGAAACAAAACACATGAACAAAGAAAAAAGAGACAAACCAAAAAAAAAGACTCTGAAATATAAAGAATAAACTGATGGTTAGCAGAGGGGAGGTGACGGGGGTATGGGTGAAATAGCTGAAGGGGATCAAGAGTATATTTATCATGAGGGGCACTGAGTCACGCAGAATTGTTGAATCACTATACTGTACTCCTGAAACTAACATAACACTGTATGTTAATTATACTTGAATTTTAAAAAGATTGGAGAAAAGTTACCTAAAAGGAAAAAAAGAACAGTGATTGTTAAATTTGAAAGGGCTAGGAACTTCGTTACAGTCGGGAGTGGAATTTTGTGGTCCAAGGATGGGGAATGGGACACGGTATCTCTCAAAATAGGAGCCATACTATTTACTCACAAACATTTGCGTGAAAGGAAAGGTAGAAAGTCTAAGAGTCCAAGCAATGGGACCTTGTTATTGGATGGAGTAGTCCTCCTGGCCCTTCCAGCAACTGTCTCTCCATGGACAAGACATTCCTTTCCTGGAATGCCATCTGGAGTGACAGGACAGGAGACTCTCTGGGTTTATGACTCACAGATGATGTCCTGGAGGTAAGCCGGTTCCATTTCAACCATTTAAACCTTACCCCAATGTGCACAGAATAGGTTTGCTCATCCCTGTGTGTTCGGTGCTGTTTGTCAGGTGACATGTGTGATATCAAAAAGGCACAAGACAGGGTCCCAAGTGCCAAGAACAATCTGAAGTTGCAGGAAGTATATTGAGATATTCGTTTGAGTTTGTTCTCCCTATAGCTGCCCGTCCCAGGCCCCTCTCTGTTTCCACAGGGGCTTCTTCCTACCTTCAGCTCCTTTGCCTCAGGGGAGTTTCGTGGCCTGGCAGGGAACTGAAGTTTCTGGAAGTAAGTAGTTCGGCTCTCCTTGCTTTTGTCAAAGCTTGGATTGATGAAGACATTTTCCTGGTGTCCCTGATACAAAGGACTGATGGTGGTCTATCTTCAGGGCAACAAAAGAGAAGCGGAGATTTCCCCCACACCAGGAAGAGGGTGGAGGCATAGAGTTCTTGGAGAAATAGGAACCTAGAAGAATTGTCTTCCGGAAGCACCCCGCTGAATTCACGGGGCCTCTGAAAGAATGGTGGTGGCGGCATTGGGCCCCTAGGGAGGCACATGTGTGGGTGGCCCCAAACCAGAGAGCCACCACAGTGATTGCAATAAAAGGGACATGAGAGAACCTTCCTTCCCCACAACTTCCAAACTCTTCAAGTCTTAAGAAATCTAGGGAGAGAGGGGCGCCTGGGTGGCGCAGTCGGTTAAGCGTCCGACTTCAGCCAGGTCATGATCTCGTGGTCCGTGAGTTCGAGCCCCGCGTCGGGCTCTGGGCTGATGGCTCAGAGCCTGGAGCCTGTTTCTGATTCTGTGTCTCCCTCTCTCTCTGCCCCTCCCCCGTTCATGCTCTGTCTCTCTCTGTCCCAAAAATAAAAAAACGTTGAAAAAAAAAAAAAAAGAAATCTAGGGAGAGAGAAGTCAGTAGTACTGAAAGGGACTTTCCAGCTTGCCCAGTGGGATGGGGATGAGGGCAGTTTTAGGCAGTTGTAAAGATATTTCTGGACCACTTGAATTTGTAGAGTGTTTCATCCTCAACACCAAATAATAGCTAACATTTAATGTGTATTTTCCAGGGTGCCACGCACAGGGCCAAGTATTTTGCATGAGTATGTCATATAATCCTTTATAGCCACTCTGAGGACTTGTAGCTCTGTTTTCCCCACTCCACCGACCAGGAAGATAGGGTTGAGAAGTTTGTTTTGCATCTTTGCTCAAGCTGAGGCTCTTTGGGGTGGAGTCTGACTCAGGCCTGACTGCAGAGCATGTGCATTTAACTCAATGCTCTAAGTCTAGCTTGTGAAAAACAGGTCACTGCACACAAGAGTACACAGGTAAGAATTAAATTCAGTGTTTCATTCAACATTCTGAAATGTTGAAGCATTTCAGAGAAAAGAAAGGCTGGTAAAGGCTGCAGGGAAGAAGATAAGCATCATGAAGGCTGACAACTTTCTTGATTTTGTTCACCAGTGCCTCTCAAGTGCATAAGACAGGGCCTGGCCCATAGTAGGAGAATAATAAATATTGGATGAATGAATGAATGAATGAATGAATGAATGAATGAATGACAGCAGCCTGGTATTCTGCCTTTTATGATGAGAGCACAATTGAGAACCCAGAGGGAGAAGGAAAGCCATTCCAAGCGGGGTAAACACCACTTTTCCAAGTCACCTCGCAAAATACTTAGGAATTTGTATGAGTAAACATCACTCGACTGTTTTCCAAAATGGGCTCATTTTCCCTGCTTTTCTCCTCTTCCAAGCTCTGATCACTCCAATGAAGGAGGAAGAATTCCTTCTCTCTGAATGCAGGTAGACTCCATTAGTTCAAGTAGTATTTGGGGTAAAATAAAGAAGAGATAAGCCTGGTAAATACCTAGATTAATGACAACAGATCCGTATGTTTAGTGTAGACTTATATTCTGGTTGCCCTTATACCTATAACTGCTCATTATGTCTTCATTAAAGAGTTTTAAGGGATCCCCAGGTGAATTATCATGATTAAAAATAATGCAAAGCACAAAGTTTTTGGATGTACCTCTTGGAACAAAAAGAAGAATTCTCCTTAGGAATGATAGCTCGACTCTAAAATTCTCATAAAGCAGTCTGAGATGTGGGGAAATCTATTATGGGGAATTTTTATCGTAGAAATATATGCCGTGCGAATTCATAAAGACCACGAGACAAGGCAGCAAAACGTTTCACAGATCCTGACAAGGAAAAGGCTTTACTTGGGTTTTCCTGCCAGGGCAAATCAGACACAGATCACTTAAGGATTTTTCACCTAGGAGAGCAGATCCACCTAACGCCACCCTCAGATCTATGGAGAGATACTCTGGCGACCAAAGACAAAAATCCCCTATTAACGTGCCTGCGTGGACAGTCTGCACCTGAACTTCAAGGTGGAAGAAAAAATATATAAACTGCTCATCTCCTACGGGAACTCGAGTGACCTTCTGGCTTCTCTAAATGAGAAGTCTGCCATCTGCCCTGGCAGTGTTGCCGAGGAGATAAGATAAATGGGAATTCTTGAGATGATCTGGGATACTTATCAGCATGAGCAGCTTGAAGGGAAATGTCTGCTTTCCATCTCTCCCAAAGGAAGAAATAGCTGACGAGAAGAAATGTTGGTATTTGATAACAAGAAGGCAGCATGTATCCTCGTGTTCTAGGGCATACACGTTCAGCGTAAACACAGATCTATCTGCATAGCAACCGAGTGATGGAAACCACGGCCTGCCAGCTCATGCCTGCATCACGATAATACTGTTATGCTAAACGCCTGCTTGTTAGTGTCCAACGAGGCCAAGGCCATTGTTACTTTGACTTAACACCGACACTGTCTTGACATATGCTCAAACACCAAATGTTCTTTCTACCGGGCAGAGAGGGTGAATGCTGGCGGGGACTATCAGCATCTAGGGAAATAGGTTACCGTGACAATGACTTTAGGGTACCGTCCAGCACTGCCCCACCGGGGCCACCTACGGGAGCAACATTGGCAGTGCCCCCAAACAGACTATGTAAACTTTTGGGTTCTTTCCCAGTATCAATTTCATCCCCAAAGGTAAACATTCATTTTAGTCAACCTCTTCCCTAAGACCTAAGGCTAAAATCCCCGCATATATTTCTGCTGCGAGATTTGAACTCTTATCGGTCCCGGGCAGGGGGAGGTGCAGAAAAGCTGCAGAAGCAGAGCCCTGGCCTTCAGTGCCAGCTTCAAAACATTTGAGCTGAAAGCAAGAAGCTCGGAAGCCTCAGAGACAGTTTCACGAAGGCTCTCTTGCCTTACACAAATCTTTTGCATTTGCACTCGCATCAAACGTGAATACTGATGGCAAAATGAACACTAATCATGTAGAGAAAAATCTACAGAGAGGTGAGATGACTCAGCCTGTTTTCAGGGACAACATCTGGGATATGTTGCTGATAGCTTGTGTATCCACCCTGGCCTCTCCCCAGCACAAATCTGTGCCACTGCCTTGCTTAAAACCTTCCTCCAGGTCCCTAAGACATGAATGCATATTTATCAGGACTTTAGCAAAACACAAAATAGTAACTTAAAAAGATTTAGGTAAAAAAAATATATATACATATGTATATATATACACACACATATATATGTATACACACACACACACACACACACACACACACACACACTGTGTATCTATGTTTACTGGCTTATGTGGCTGAAAATTCCAAGGCCTGGGTCTGGTTCCAGATGGATCCAGGGGTTCAAATAATACTGCCAGGAATTTGTCTTTCTCAGGGTGGGGTCAGGAGTGAGGCCAGCTGGGTGCCTAGGGTGGGGGCTTTGAGGCAAGCAGTTTTTGCAGAACTGTTGACCCTGCCCTTGCAGAGCCCCAAGAGCTGGAGCTCGCTTGCTTTCTTTGCCTTCTTGTGACTGTGCCTTAGGCATCTGTCAAGGCCTGGTCCATCCCCATCGCTCAGGTCTCGTTTCTGTGTTGACTTCTCAGGTAAGTTCTTGGCTTGTAGGGCCCAGAAGCTCCCAAACCTCGTTCTGACACTTCAGCAAACTTTCTCTCCTTCCCACCTGCACCTCCCTCAAAACTTTTCCCAGTAATTTTAGGGAAGAACAGTTTCAGGACTTGTGCTCATTGGCTCTGAGGACGACAGCCTGGGTATGGCAGAATCAGTTAATACTATGGGCTCCCCAAACTACTTCTTTTCCTCCCTGGCATACAGCTGAACTATATTTCCCAGGTTCCTTTGCATCTAGGTCAGGCCACGTGACCAGTCCCAAGCAATGAAGAGGAAGCAGGAGTGAAGCTTCTCCCCCCAGGCCTGGAGCCTCTAACTTCCTCCCCCTTCACTCATTGGCTGGCTGGTACAGAGGTTTCAGCAGGTGACCAGGGATCCAGGGGACTCTGAGGTCCCAGGGTATGACACAGCTATTAGGTGGAAAAAGAGCCTGGATTCCTAAGTCACCATTTGGGGGAAGACATCTCGAAGAGCCACCTCGTCAGGAATACATATGTTGGATTTTTCACGTGAGAGAAAGCAACCACTGAGATCTGGGCCTGTTTATTACAACACTGCTGTTATTTGTCCTGTACAATCTACTGGGTGTGTTCCTGTTCCAGAAAGGAGGGCCTGGCTAAACATGGTGGTGTACTTACCTTTTTGGTAGACTCCTGCCCCAAACCACAAAGGTACAGAGTGAGGAAGCAGCAGTTTCCCAGAGGAAACTCAAAGTACCATTGCCAGAATAAAGAGGGAAGACGCTGGACAGAGAGACAAACAAACAAAACCAGGGGTCCACTGCAGACCTGCACAAGATCCTTCAGGCTCTCCTCTGTAACGTTGTGCTATAAGAACGTCCACCGGTTGGAAGATTCCTTGCCACCTGTGCTGCTGCTTCCATTCTTCCTCTTCTTCTGTGCCTGTCTTTCCCTCTGCTGGAGAGAAGTCTGCCCCCCCCCCCCAAGCTCTTCTGTTCCTTTCATCTTCGTCTGGAAAATGCCTACTGACTCCGAACACTCTGGTCAGATGCCCCTTCCTTCATGAAGTTCCTTCATTTTCAAAGGGACCTCTATGCCCTCTTTCTCTCACGGGGCCCTGTGATTTCTCTTTCATTGTCTTTGCCTCATTAAGTATAAATTAGGTCACTGTGAAATCCTCAAGGCTGAGACAGGCCTTGTCATCATATATTTTTTTTTAAGAATGTACACAGGAGCTTCATTCATAATAACCAAATAACAAACAACTCATTTCGTGTATTCACACCGTAGACCACTCAACAAGAGTTAAAAAGAGCTACTGTACATACAACATGAAAGAGGATCACTGACAATGATGGATGAAAGAGGGCAGCTACAAAAGAATACGTGTTCTATCATTCTAATTGTACGAAGTTTAAGAGTAGATAAAACCAATCTGTGGTGATGGAAGGCAGAATAAGGGTTATATCTGGGAAGGAGAGAAAGTATTAACTAAAGAAATGTCACGAGTTGGAAATAGTCTGTATGTTGTTGGGCAGCAATTACATACTTAAACATTCTTCAAGTTGTATGCCTGAAACTGTTTGCCTCTAACTGTATATACTTCAATGAAAAAATAAAAATATAAGTAAGACATTTTGAGAAGGGATCCAGGGATGAGCTGATGAACACCATTTGGGGCTTACTTTGGAAGCTGCCCAGTCAATCCAGCCTTTAGCACAAGGGTCAAGGTTAATGAGCACAAGTCCTTCCCTGAACTCTGGATGATTGAATGCAAATCCGCTGTGAATGTAACCTCCAACTCCAACTCCAATCCCAATGATGCTTTTCAGACTTAAGTGGAGAAGAACAGGAGACGGCATTTTGGCCAACTCATCCACTGCGGAGTATTGGTACCCTGTTGGGAAAGACGGTGCACCTTCCTGCTGGCCTGGGGGCATCCACATGATAGATGGCAAAGTGCTGATCTCTTGTACATCCTTAAAGTTAAAGAATGCATTGAAACAGGATTTTTGATTGAGGTCAAGGTCATGATATATCAGAAAAACTGGTCGGTTTCCCTTTGGTAGGCCTCTTATGCTGGTGTAGACCGTACCATGAGTTGTTTCTATGTCATGTTCCTAACAGTCAAAGTCCTGGAAGTTTCATGTACTGGTTTTATCATTTGGAAGTGGCTTTATCTCTGTGAGTTGAACATCCTTAAGTTCATCCATAAGAGTGAGATGAGATGAGGGTAGATGAGAGTGAAGGGTTCTCGAAAATAAATCAGTAACTCTGAGGCTTGGGCACCCCAGCAGGGGCGGGAAGATTTTCTTTTTCTTTTCTTTTTTTTTTTTCTTTCTTTTCTTTCTTCGTCTTTTTTTTTTTTTTTTTTTTTTCTGTTAAGTAGAGTCCTCACCCAATGTGGACTTGAACTCACCATGTCAAGGTCAAGAGTCACATGCTCTACCAACTGAGCTAGCCAGGCACCCCCATCATTTTGTCTCAACACCTAGCTCACTCTTTTCACTTGGTAGAAATAGTCAGATGAATGAAGAAAAGTAATATAGTTCAGTTATCCAACTGTGGGATAAACCTTTCTTTCAGAGGATAGCCACAGGATATCTAAATCCACTTTTCCATGTACATCATTAAGTAAGAAATTTACTGATCAAAAATATTCAGTAACATGGATGTTTCTGAAACCATTTGTCTACTTTACAAATCTTATTGTATTGATGAATCTCAGGGATAGCTTTTGAATATGAAAAGGTGCTTATAATTTATTTGAAAAAGGAGGTATTGTAACTTAGTTATATCAGAATTTTTCTTGCATTATTCATGTGCGTGTGTGTGTGCATGGGACAAAAAACAAAATAAAGAAAATATTTTAAAGTAGAAAGTGCTTTGTGGAGGAGTGCCTGGGTGATTCAGTTGCTTAAGCATCCGACTTTGGCTCAGGTCATGATCTCAAGGTCCATGAGTTCGAGCCCTGTGTGGGACTTTGTGCTGACAGCTCGGATCCTGGAGCCTATGTCAGATTCTGTGTTTTTCTCTCTCTGTCTCTCTCTCTGCCCTTCCCCCACACATGCTCTGTCTCTCAAAACTGAATAAATGTCAAAAAAAATTAAGAAACTACTTTGTGGAAGTAGGATTTATTCTTCACTTTATTTTCCTTCTTCTTTTCCACTGTTTTGGAGCCTTAGAAGATGAGTAGGTAACATATGGCCGATATGAGGATAAAACTGTAAGTAATGTTTTGGATTTAATTGTGATCTTTTTCTCTCTCTTTCTCTCAAATAACATCCTCATTGTCTGACTGAGACAGAAACTCCCCACCTCCCTATTAAAAAAACAAAAACAAAAACAAAAACAAAACCCAACTCTGACCAGGACGTTTCTGAAGCCTCCATTGATAACACACAATGGCCTGTTCTTATGGGGCATTTCTTGGCCCTTAAGTAAGTCACTGTTGGCTGAAGTCCCCTGTTGGATGAAAGCATGAAAGACAGGAAAAGAGAACCTAAGGGTTCACCAGCCAAACCCAGACCTGGCAGGGGACTCTGGGTATAAGCAAGGACCCATAAATAGCAGGCAGGGCTAAGAGATGCCAAATTTGTATCTTAATGATGAGAAAAAAGACAAACCTTCAAAGCAAATATTTTCCAGCATCTTTTAGCTTAGAGGAGAGAGGGAAAGGGAAGGAAGAGGTTAGAACATGATGAGCATTGTCTGAATCAAATCCACTGCTCAAGATGGCTTTGCCCCCTGTCTCAAGGGAAAGGAGACGCTTTTCCCACTGCAGAGAGGTAAAGTGGTCTATGCAGATGCGTTATGCTGAGCTGTATTTACTGAAATCTATACCTGGGAAAATAAGACTGTGACTTTCCGTTAGCTTGACCTGATGCTCATTCACATGAATGTCCTTACCCTGATCCCTGGGTATTGCATTACAGGGTTCCCCAGAGAGACAGAGCTCCTAGGGGATATGTAGATCTTTATATGAAGAGATTTATTACAGGAATTGGTTATGGAAGGTGAGAAGTCCTACAATCTGCTATCTGTCAGCTAGAGAATGAGGGAAGCAAACAGTATAATCCAACCCCATTTCAAAAGCCTGAGCACCGGGAGCACCAAGTCTAAAGGCAAGAGGAGACGTATGACCCAACACAAGAAAGAGACAGAGAATTGCTCTTCCTCTGCCTCTTTGTTCTATGTGAGCCCACAACAAATTACATATTTCCCACCCATGTTGGTGAGGGTGGATCCTCTTTACTCAGCCTACTGATTCAAATGTTAATCTCTTCCCCTGAAAACCCTCACAGACATGCCCAGAAATGTTTTCTCGGCTGTCTGGGCATCCCCAGCCCAGCTGACATGACATATAAAATTAACTGTCTCGTCTGTCACTGTGTTACCTTGCATGGCACGAGGGATGCTGCTGTCAAGGAATAAAAACTGTCCTTAAGCAGTGAAGGAAGTGCAGCACCCCCCCCCCTCCCCAGCGCTTTGGTTCAGACCTCTGGTCTCCAGAACCGTGAGAGGTTGTATTTCAAGGTTATAAAAGTGTAAGTATTAGCAGAAATGATAGCATATCCATTAATCAGTGTTATTGAGTTGTCCAGAGATGTTCCCATGTCACAGAATTGATTACGTGGATAGCACGTGAACCCCTAATCTGACTTAAAATGCATGATTAGGTGCAGAGATCCTTGAGAATCTGTGTCATCATCTGAGGCGCCCCCTCCTCCAGGGTACTGAGGGCTAAATAGGTGACCAACAAACGTGTTCTGGTTTATATAGCACAGCAGAAAGTAATTCAGCCAATGAGGAGCTCCTTGTGAATGCAGGAAAGCAGGACTGCCTAGACCAAGAGGTGCAATCCTGTGGGACGCCCGCCCACACCTTCTCTTGGTAGCTTCTGAATCTCCAGGAAAGACCTAAACCACATCCAACAAACATGGGTGATGCACAGTGGGCCCTCCACAAATGTTTTCCCTCTAGCAGTTATACAAGAGGGGTTTCTGATGTCCCAGAACTGAGTTGGAGGTTAAAGCCAAACTGGCCAGATGAACCCACATGATGCAGAAGGACAGGGTCAAGTTTCCAAGGTGATGAGATCTGAAGCTATCTGCCTCAGAGGGGTGCCCATCAGGTTGTTTTCTCACTGGCTTCTACCCAAATCCGAGTCCTCCTGCACTATGAATTTGAGGAAATTTCTGATCTTTGGGGTGCTATCTCATTTGTTTTTAGAAATTTCTAGAATGCTTCTAGAATTCCCTAGAAAGTTTCTAGAAATAGTTGTTTTGTATGGAAGCATCCCAATGTCCTTTGCTGCCTAGCTTTGGCACGTGCCCTTCCCCCTGTCACAACACCTCCCTTCCAATCAACATGACAACCATCTGCCCTGGAAGCTGAGAGGCCAAAACAAATATGATTAGTGCACTATCTTCAGAGTGATGACAGCACCCTTGGTGTTGGATGAACAGGCAACCCAAGCCACTGTGCCAAGTTCAGTTCCCAAGAGATCGTGCAAAAACTACAAAAGGAGAGAGAAAGCCATATGCATTTGGATGGGAAATACACTTCCATCAGCGCCTGTTTCCCCAATCCAATTCACCAATACAGGCAGCCATTAAAGAAGCCTGCATTTTTGATGATGAGCTTGGTAGTTGTTCATTTATCATTGTATTGTCTCATTCTACCCAAATAAACCCAGGAGTCAAACTCCCAAATCTCTTGTGTTTCACATGGATGAAATTAACCATTTAACCCAATGAAATCTTTTTTCTTTCTTTCTCTTTCTTTCTTTCTTTTTTCTTTCTTTCTTTCTCTCTCTCTCTCTCTCCCTCCTTCACTCCCTCCTTCACTCCCTCCCTCTCTCTCTCCCTTTCTTTCTTTCTTTCTTTCTTTCTTTCTTTCTTTCTCTCTTTCTTCCCTTCCTTCCTTCCCTCCTTCCTTCCTTCCTTCCTTCCTTCTTTCCTTTCTCTCCTTCTCTCCCTCCCTCCATCTCTTTCTTTCTTTCTTTCTTTCTTTCTTTCTTTCTTTCTTCTTCCTTTCTTTCTTTTTTAAAGTGTATTTATTTTGAGAAAGAGAGTGTGTGAGTAGGTAAGGGGCAGAGAGAGAGAGAGAGAGAGAGAGAGAGAGAGAGAATCCCAAGCAGGCTCTGAGCTGTCAGTACAGAGCCCCACACAGGGCTTCAAATCATGAACCGTGAGATCATGACCTGAGCTGAAATCAGGAGTTGGATGCTTCATTGACTGAGCCACCTAGGCTCCCCAACCCAATGAAATTTTCTATGCTGTGTGGCATGGCCACCAGTGGCCAGGATCTTAATGTCTCACTCAACAGGATGGTTCTGTTGCCTTCTCTTCTTGGTGGAAGCCAAGCTATGTTGCCTTTCCACAGCAACAGCTTCCACATTTTCTGAGTTTGTAGTTCAGGAAGTTTGTTAGTTCTTTTGCTGGTACCGCTTCCTTGCTGCAGCTTTAACGCGTCTAGTCTGGTTGTGTTGTCAGGATTGCTATGATCAGTTCTTGTCATGGCCATTGGGTTCTATTCAATTTTCTTTTAAATATGGATGTTTATGGTTAATTGAGGGAGGCCATAGTCATTCCTGCTGTTTCAAGCCCACATACACTTACAGAACCAATTTTGATCGTCCAGGATTCTAGTTTTTGAGCTGGAGTTGGAAGGAATCTGAGGAATGAGCTGGTCCCAACTCACCATTTGCAGGAGGAAATCAAGGACTTTTCCAAAGTCAAAAGTAGTGTGTGACCAGGCAGGATTTGCAATGAAATCTCAAACTCCTCATTCAAAGCTTGTGCTGTTGCCTCCAGCTTGCATCCACTGTGGAGTAAGGAGCTTGTTGTTTCTCAACGTATTGGCGCTCAGACACCCTGACTCACAACGTTAGAGAGGAAAGTGACTGCCATGGGTGGTTGGCTCTTGTTTGCTAATGCCATTCACTCTGACTGCTGAGACACACGTGGTGGCATCATGGTCAATTGAATGTACTCTTGGCTCTCTCTGCCCTGTGTCAGGTGACATCTGAGTACTCAGCCCACAGTTCAGCAGACCCTAGAGAAACACATGAGCAGACAGGATAAGCTCTTCTCCCAGATAAAAACACTATTCAAGAATCACTCACATATGCATTCCCAACAAGATACATAATCCCATTTTACATTCCAACCAGGGCGGTGGTGCAAATGAAATAGTAAGGTGACATATGTAAAAGCACAAAGAAACTTATTTATCAGTAAAAGTCATCATGGCCACTGTTACAAGTAACTGTCTTTATTTTGCTGCTCCCCTTTTATTTTTCTTAAAAACGTGGACAAATTGCCATGTATAAGGTAATGTAATATAGCTAATTTGGGAAGCATTTGCTAATCCTTCTTTTTCTGCCAAATGATTCCCCCAGATGGATGTGGAACCAAGAGGCAGATCCAATATTGGCTGTGCCAAATGAAGAAATGGAAATAGATTTGCAAGGTGGGACTTTTGAATGGAAAATTGTTCCCTTTCCTTGCTTCCCAGCCTGGGCCCTGCTCAGAAGTGTTAGACAGCTCTCAGATTCCACAGTGAGAGAGCAGCATTTCAAATGGAAAATTTTATTTTAAGTGCCAAAAGGCCTCCTGTCTCTAGGATAACATTTTGTTTTTCTTTCTTGAATTCTCTGACTTCCTCTTTTCCTTTGCAAAATAATTTTGAACCAGTTTATTAGTATTTATCTGTTGTCGTGGACATGTTTTGGTTTGTGTGTTTTTTATAGGTTTTTGTGGGCATGTGAAATAAGGCTAAGTCTTGCATTCTGTAAAATGTCATCAATACATTCCACAAGAAGCGTGGTGGTAGGGAAAGCAGGTTGCAAGGTTAACCTTAACCCTTCAGGCCATTCTTATCTTGGGGACATTGGGCCTCAGTAAAAACCAGGTCATCCTTGGACATTTACTTTAAACTTTTCAACTAGGTTTGATTTTCCAGGTTGTTTTTGTTTCCTGAATTCAGCATTTACCCGTAAGTTTTCACCATCGTGTTAAACTCTTCACTTCACTTCACACTGGAGATGTTGAACATGTAGCTACCTCCTTCGTATAGATGGTTCATTGATGTGCTTTATGGAATAATTCATGCAGTTGGTTATTATATACGCATTTGATTTCTGATTGGCTGGCCCCAAACAGGAGGGTATTGCTGGGTAAATACGAGAGAAATAGAAAATCTTTAAAGTTGGCATCGGTGTTCAACACACAACATTCATACACTGAGAATTAAATCCAAGCCATGCTAATCCCTGGATTCCTGGGAGAAGGCCTTCTTCCTCTCTTGGGCTCTGGTACATGACAGTTTCTAACTTCTTATGGGAAATATAATCTATCCAAATAGATCATCAGCCAGCTATTTCAGGGGTCACAGAATGGAAAGGCTCACAAATCAAATTAGCAGTCTTGAGTCACACAATTTATTAAATCAATTTAAAACCTACAGCCAGGGGGAGCCTGTAACACTGTGTCAACTATACTTCAATTAAAAAAAAATAACCTAGGGGCGCCTGGGTGGCTAAGTCAGTTAAGCGTCCAACTTCAGCTCAGGTCACGATCTCGCACTCCGTGAGTTCGAGCCCCGCGTCGGGCTCTGGGCTGACGGCTCAGAGCCTGGAGCCTGCTTCGGATTCTGTGTCTCCTTCTCTCTCTGCCCCTCCCCTGTTCATGCTCTGTCTCTCTCTGTCTCAAAAATAAATAAAAATATTTAATAAATAAATAAATAAAATAAAACCTACAACCAGAAGCAAGGAGAAAGAGGGTAAGAAATTAACACACTCGTAGTTTGGGGTAGATGAATCACACTCCCAGAATCTTCTGTTATACGATGTTTACGCATCCTGTCTCTTCTTCTTTGCCTTTCCACGACAGCCATGCTATGAAGACTGAGCAGAGGCTTCTGGAAAGGGGGCCTAATGAATAAAAGGAGCCTGGAGCCAATGACACATGTTCACTCTGTTGAAGAGATGGAAGCTATGGCTTGCCAGTTAGCCTAACAAACAGCTTTGGATTTTATCTTCCTTGGTGAAAGGACGTATGAGGCTACAATAGATGTCACTAATGAGTAGCTGTTGTAAACCCGCATGAATACTGAGTGCCTTGTACATATTAATGCATCGTGAATATTCCAAGTCTCATATAGCTCATGAATCTTTCGTGTCTAATGGTTTTATCTTCCCTTTCTACACTTTGTCTACATATAACATGTGTCCCATTACTAACCTATCTGCATTTTATACATCTCGTGAATGCTATATAGTCCTCATAAGCTGCTTGCCCACACTTCTATCCCACTGATTTTTTTTTTTTTTTGGTCTTTTATTGCAGAATTGAATAGTCTTTAATACAGCAAACACAAATTAAAGCAACATTCACAACCAGTTGGGTGGCGTAGTAGGAAAACTACAGAATTAGTAGACATTCGATAAAAAATTTCTTTATTTCTGGGAGTTATGCCTTTGTACTAATATCTTTCCAATGGCTACAGCAACAGTAGGATGCCAGAAATCTTGGAAATCAATTTTCTCATTTCAATTAACAGCACAATAATTTTGCCAGTGGCTTAAGTCCCAAACCCAGGTACCATGTTTATTTCTGCCTTGCCCTCAGTACCTCATATATCATCCATCAATAAGCTCCATTGATTCTGCCTCCTATACACATTCTTAATCCATCCATTCTTCTCCATCTTTGCTAGAACTATTCCCCTTAGTTCAGGCCACCATTGTCTCTTGCTTTGACAAGGCAGTAGCCTCTTAGGCATCATCCCTGTTGCCACAGCTGTCTTTCTGCAGCCCATTTTCCATACAGCAAGCAGAACGGTCTTTTAAATATGTAAATCAGTGTGGGTGGCCTCCAAATGCCTCTAGACCAGGGTCAATCAAAGTATGGCCAGTGGAAGTGGGAACAATCCACTTCGTTTCACAAGAAACCACATATATGATTCCGGTGATACAAAAGTTCAAGGATAGGCAAATTTATAGAGATAAAAAGTACACTAGTGATTGCGTAGAGGTGGGGCGGGATAGATGGGGAGGGGGAGGGAACTAATAGCTAAAGAATACTGGGTTTCTCTTTGTGGTGATGAAAATCTTCTAAAATCGACCGTGGTGATTATTGCACAGATCTATTAATATGCTAAAAATGGATTCTATACTTTAAATGGGTGAATTGTATAGCATGTAAATTATGTCTTGAAACAACTGTTTTTTCAAGCTGGATGAGTGGGCAGGCAACATTTGAGTCATCTGGGATCTTGGAGAAATGCAGATTCTTGGGCCCCATCCCAGTCTCTCTAAAGAATTTCTGGGGGTGGGTCCCAGCAATCTGTGTTTTAACAAACATCCTAGATGATTCTTACCCACACTAAAATAAATTCAATTAAAATTCCATTTCAGGGGGCGCCTGGGTGGGTCAGTTGGTTGAACGTCCGACTGCGGCTCAGGTCATGAACTCTCAGCTCGTGAGTTCGAGCCCCGCATTGGGCTCTGTGCTGAGAGTTCGGAGCCTGGAGCCTGCTTCAGATTCTGTGTCTCCCTCTCTTTCTGTACTCTGCATTCCTCCCCCATTTGCACTCTCTCTCTCTGTCTCTCAAAAATAAATAAACATTAAAAAAACTTTTTTTAAATAAAAATAAAAAAAATAAAATTCCATTTCAGGGTTCCTAGGCCCCACAAGATCTTATGATCTCTCTGATGCCGACTCCTATTCCAACCACAGTGCCCTTCTTTTGGTGTCATTGAAGGACCAAATGGGTTCCCCTGTTAGAGCCTTTGAGCTATCAATTCCCTCAACCTGGGATACCTTTCCCTGCAATCTCTTTATGTCTGGCTTCTTTCTGCCATTTGACTTTCAGCTTAAATAGAATCGGGTCACATCACCCTTTATATTTGCTTCCGCGCACTTCATAACTACTTGGTATTTTCTACTTTATTTAGTAGATTGTGTGTCTGATCTCTGGGAATATAGACCAGCCCTTCTATCTAGCAGACAATCAATAAATATCTGTGGAATTGATGAGGAAATACACTGAGTCCAGGTGTTTTGGGTTACATGCCCTCCCACTTGCTATGCTCTGTGCCTAGTTTCTGAGTTGTCTGTATCTTGCCAACGTATTGTGTTGGAAACGGAACCACTAAAATTGGCCACATTTCCTGGTGACACAAAAGGCCACCCTAATAACTGATGCTATAAGCTAAACTAAGGATAAGAGACGAGCAAATGGATGAGGAAGCAATTTTTCTTCTTTACCAGACTAATAGTTTCTCAAGAATGGCCTTAGCGTCTGCTACAAATGTGATGCACCCAGAATGTTTGCTCAACTCTTGGACTAAATGTTTAGGAAATAAAAAGCAATTCATTCTTGCTTTGTAAGAAACCACGCCCCCAGAAGACACCCCCCCCTTCTCAAATTCCTCCAAACCCTTGTAGAGTCACCTAGACACTATTCCCTGCCCTCCTCTTGTCCTTTCTGTTAAATGAGATATTTGTGTTTTAAATGAAAGCTATTGTTGACCCATCACTAGTGGAAAAGAATCAATGTGCACGCATTCCTCACGTAATAAGAAATAAATCCCTTAAGCCTCTAATTTGCTCCCACTGGTGTAGAATTTTGAAGTCCAAGAATGCATCTGCCATCAAAGAAGTTAATTCTGGGGCTGCTGGCTCCACAGCTATGTATGTGGCCATTGTTCATGACCCAGGAACGGTCTAGAGGAGATCAGTGCTCTGTTCTCATAATGAACCTTATGTTTCTAAACACAGGTGCATTTGGATTGTAGACATCTGTGTCATTAACTGGGGTGGGGGGAGAAAGAGCACAAAAGCAGCTCAGAATGGGCCCCTTGGAAATGCAGGGTGGTATTGTTGCTGTAGCTCTTATCACTGTCATCGTTATGTCTTTGATGCTGTATCATGGCACAGAGATGGTGACGACGAATCCAGTTGTCTCGCTGCCGTGTTTTCAGCATGCTGCCTTTCACTGCGGGAGGAGAGAGACTCGTGACAGAAGTCACCCCATTGTCACTCTATTAGAAAGTGTTGTCAGAGAGCCCCTGGTCCACCTTACCATCATTTCAATCTGCTTTTTTCCTCTAACTTTGTATGTCATCTCTGCTCTTTGATGCAGAAGAACGCAAGAGCTGTTAGGAAATGTTTGTTCCTGATGGCTCGGGTGAGAATGAAGTCCTGAAAAGCCATCAAAAAATGGCAGTACAAAGAAAGAAGGACCATTAGATGACTCCCGGACACTCTCTGCTGACCCCGCTGACTCAACATTGATGTGTTCTGTACCCTAGTCCCAGATTCCTGCAATTCATACATCAACAGGTGTTCAGAGCAACCCAAACCTTATGACAAGCCATATTCTTGGCCATTTTATAAGCACATATGCCCTAGGAATTTTTGTAGTTAGTCACATGGCACATTATAATTTACAGTTGTTCCATATTAAGAGTATTTTAAAACATTACCCAAAGCATATGCCAATATCAGTAAACAAAGTTAATTTTTATTATTTTTATACTTCTATTTTAGAGAGAGAGTGCGTGCAAGTGGTGGAGGAAGCAGAGAGAGAGAGAGAAAGAATCTTAGACTCCACTCTCAGTGTGGAGCCCGATGCAGGGCAGGATCCCAGGACCCTGGGGTCATGACCTGAGCCCAAATCAAGAGTCAGATGCTCAACTGACGGAGCCACCCAGGCGCCGCACAAAGTTCATTTTTTTTTAAAGGGATCTTAGATACCTAGTCTCATTTGACTAAAACAATTTTCTAGCTTTTTACCAATTTTAAATCTCTGGGGGAAAAGACTGTCTCAGCAAGTTGTAAATGCTGTGATGGTGTTTTGTTAACCACCTTAAACTTTGAGCTGGAGCTTCCACTAATATTCATCTAATCTAACAAAACAGAGATACAGAGAAGTCAAGTGATATGTCAAAACACAGCTAGGCAGCGGTAAATCCAGGGCTAGAATCCAATGTCCTGACTTGAAGTTCTTTCTTTCCCTGACAGGGTGCGGTCGGGGAGCCAGAGCCACTCTGAGTGATACGGAGTAAGGGATTTATTATATGGACCAGATCATCCATGATGGTAGGAGCTGGTGGAAAAGTCTCGAAGGGGATGTTGCTCTGGTTCTCCACGTCAGCAGGGCTTGAAGTTGGGAAGAAAACCTGAACGTCAAGAGGAAAGAACAAGGGCAAACTGGGATCCATACAGACACATTCCACGCTGACTCTCTCTCCCCACCTCCAACTTCAACGATGTGGTTGACTTGCGAGAGGAAGCTGACAGCCTTCTTCCCTAAGCTGCATGGGCACCTGGCCCAGGCCACAGCAAAGTGGAAGAAGGAGGTCAGCAGGACGTGGGGCAGATGAGACCCGGTTGTTTCCTCTAGGCACCACAGAAACCCGCAGATCAGCACCCGTGGGAGGCGCAGCACTCGATGCCCTGCATCAGCCTCGTGCGTGTGATGTCCATGGCTTCACTACCACCTTCCAGATCACACGCAGATTTCTCTTGTTGCCAACACGAACCCGGAACCAAACAGTGAAAGGAATTCTGGGAAATCGGTTTCAGCTTAGCTAAATAAAAAGCCTCTGTGTCATGTTGTGTCTTGGCAACGTATTGGCAGATGCAGTTGATTTTTCTTTGGATGCTAACTACAGAATAATTCAAGTACAGAAGAGAACACAAATATAGACCCTTTCCGTGGTTTCCTTTATGGAATTCTTGCTTTTCTGGCACCATGAGGACGCGGGCACTGTGGATTATTTTCTTGTCATGTTGTGCTTCCTGAGATGATTAAAACTACGTCCTATTTGCATATTACTTATATATGAAGTATTGAAGCAAAACAAAGTCCTCTAATATTATGTATGTGATGCTAAATAAAGATTAGACAAATTTCAGGATCCATTGGCATATTACTTAGGCTTACATATTTATGTAGGTATATTATGTAGGTATATTGTATCTCTGTTCTTTCTGTCTATCTATCCATCCATCTATGTATCTATCATCTATCTATCATCAATCTATCACAGAGCTATAAAGACTTAAGGAAGATCAGTTTTCAAGAACAAACAGTCAGATATTTAAAAATGGTGAGCTGACAGAGCTGAGAAATTGGTGTTGTAACTTCTCTTTTAAAAAAAAGATGTTAATGTTTTATTATTTATTTTTGAGAGAAAGAGAGAGACAGAGCATGAGTGGGGAAGGGGCAGAGAGAGAAGGAGACACAGAGTTCAAAGCAGGCTCCAGGCTCTGAGCTGTCAGCGCAAAGCCTGACCCAGGGCTCGAACTCACAAGCTGTGAGATCGTGACCTGAGCCACAGATGGATGCTTAACCGACTGAGCCACGCAGGTGCCCCTGTAACTTCTGGCTAATTATATCAACTACTGAACACCTGTCACTAATCCAAAAGCCAAAAGAACTGACAGTTGTGTAAACTGTTTCTTCACCTCGGCTTCTTGAGATTACCAAGATAGTTATAGATAGGAAGTGCAGAAGTTAAAGAGAGAGGCAGACGAGGGGGAGAGGAGAGGAGTGGGAGGAGGAAGAGAGGGGGAAGGAAGGGGAGGGAGAGGAGAGCGAGATCTCACCACACAAGAGTATTAGTAATTTGCTTAGCTGCTGCCTCTCTAAGCATATCTTAGATTCTCTAACCTTGTAGTCTGTTTTCCTCTGCAGACCCAAGCCAGGCAATGCTCCTTTCCTTTGCTCTTTCCAGGAGAAAAAAAGTTAAGACTATAGGCGAATAAATCAACAAATAAATACAGCTCTCTGAAGGCACTGAGATAGATCACTGAGATTGTGAATCCACCTTGCAGTCTCAATCACCAACCAGAGGGAAAGGTGAGAGCAGTGGTTTCCAAAAGCTGCTAAAACACAGAGGGTGTTGGGGGGTGGGAGGGGTGGTAGAGAGAGCCCCGGTTTTGGATCTAGAACTAGGTTGAATCCCTTTATCCATTTGTGTCCTTTTTAGCAATATTTAAGTTTATCAGAGTTTACATTTTCTCTTCTGCAAAATGACTGTAATCTCATCTGCTTGCTGAAAAGTTCCAGGCTTGAGTGAGAGAACCTATGTGTCCACCTCCTTCCTACCTTCCTTCTCTTAACACTCCTTCCCCTGCAATGACTCCGATTGTCTCATCATTTCCTGAAGAAGCCACCATGTGACTGATATATACAAATAGGAATGCAATGAGTGGGGTCATTTATTTTAACATGCTAGAGGATTAGCTGTTAGTAAGCAAGTGGACATTGTAAAAGAACTTATTTCTTATTCTGACAACCACTGTTTGTTTTGTTTAACTGAAACAACAGATTTTTCCTGTGTCAAAAAAACTCATGACAGATTTTGAAATGGGCAAAAACATTATTGGGTGTCCTGCCTGGAGAACGCTACTATGTCTTTTATTGTTATATTAAAATCTATGTCTTTTATTGTTATTTTAAACAATAATCTATGCCTATGTCTTTTATTGTTATTTTAAAACTCTGTGAACTGTAGGTACCTGTGCTAATACAAATGATTCTTATCCAAGGACAAACACAGTTAAGTCTTATTATTCACGGTAGTTATGGTCTATAAAGTTGGCATGAACGCTGAATTAGTGAATACAGAACCTTTCCTTTTAGGGAAAAGACAGGATTACGTTCCTGCAAACCGCCGGTGACATTTTCTTCATCCAATTAATATTTAACTTTGTTTTATGTATATTTCTGTTTAAACATACCTTCCTTAATATACAGTGTTGAGTCATTAGCCTTTAAATAATGGCCAGTGACACGCCAACTCATGTCTGAATCAGGCTTTTCTAACTCAGTATTTTAGCACTTGGGTGAATTCGCAAATACTGAGTCAGCAAATAATGAGAACGGACAGTAGAGTGTCTAATGGATACACAAATCATTTATCTCCCCACTTTCTCATCACAGAGGAAGCCAGTTTTGCAACTATTAAGCAGATTTATTTTGGTCATTCCTGACCACCTATGAACGGTTAAAAGATATACTGAGGCTTATTAAAATTTACAAGAGTTTATATGAGCAAACATCCATTCTACCTAAAGTAGTTAGAGGTGCCCCACTGGCAGGAGCTAGGGAAAGGCTTTTATAGATAAGACTCAGAGGCAAAGCAAAGCAAATTATTAGATTGGCTGTAGCTTAAGCGGTTGCCTTATTTGGGAAAGCCTAGTTGGCTGATTGTGATTGGCTACTCTCAAGTTTCGATTTCTTAACTTTGAGACATTTATAGGAATTGACTCTGGCTTAGGTTCTGGTTTGATTATGTAGCTGCTAAGACAGTAGCTCCCACCTCATTCTAACGTCCACCTTGTTTAATCCCTGAATGTCCTATGTGTCCACACTTCAGATTTTCCTTTAAAATTGTCATGGTATCTTTCTGGTTCCCTCACTAATTAGTGGTTACACGAAAATCTTAGCTATGTATTCATTTTATATTTATGTGAATGTCATGATTTTACCTTTAAAAAATAATTTTATCCTCTAACATTTGAAAAATAGTTCAGGCTGAATTATTGTCTTCAACTTGGACAGTTTTTTGCAATTCTATGGGCCCACCTTCTGACAACATTCCAGAACGTGACTTTCAACAATTCCTCTTTGGGGTCTGCCTTTGCCATCCCATGGTCTTACCATCTGAGAAAGTGCTTTTACATTGTAAAGCCCTCTGTAAATGAGTATCTCATTTAATGCTTACAGTCTGCGGGGGGGTGGGGGTTGTTTTCCGTAGTAAGGCTGAGGAAACTCACACTCAGGGAGATTATGTGGCTTGTTCTAGATCACACACATAGAAAGTTTTAGTTTGACTGTTATCAAGAGTTAGAGATGAAAGTTTAACATATAACAGAGTCCATGCTGTTCGTGTAAATCACACAGAAATCAACACCAGTTACTGAACGGGATTAAAAAGCCTTTCCCACTTTTCTGCACCTAAGACTTGTTATGTAGATCAGGGAAATGGGTGGATTAGTGGCAGGAATATTGAAAGGTGTCTATCTTGACGTGCTTGATTTACAACAGAAAGAGAAAGAAGTTACTGGAAGCTGAGAAAACAAGAGATTCGTAATCAGAGCTAGGAAAGGGGGTGAGGAAGAGAACCAGAGAGGCTGGGTTGGGTGCTGCTGCTTGATGGGGAGTGGTCAGAAGGCAGAGGGGTAGGTGGGCAGGTTTCGTGTTGTGAAGAATGGGGAGCTCTGAGGAGACAGGAGAGGGCGTTTTCTATTCTGCGGAGTTAGAGAGACGTCTGTAAGGCTTCCAAAATACTTTTGGGGGGTTGTTGGACATTTTTTTTAAGTACAGCATCTTGCTGAAGGATCACGGGGGCCTAGTTTTGTCTGACTTAGGATTATTACTTCCCTATGCTGTACAGGATACCTCTAACAGAGGTGAGGGGCCTCTTCCAGGATTGAAAGTTAGCGTGACTGACCATACTGACTCTGAGCTCCAATTCTATTTGATCAGCTAATCATTTTTATGTTTTTATTACCTTTTTTTTGTCAAGGGTCCTAGAATAAGATCACCAGAAAAAAAAAAAAAAAAAAAAAAAAAAGGAGGAAAAGGAAAACTCTATTGGCCGCTATAGCACAAGGGTTTGTCTGAAAGTGAGCTGCCCTGCCTTCTGGCAGTTAGCAGAAGCCTTATATATTATAAGCACCTAGGCTGGTCTTGAGAAAAAGGAACAAGAAAACGAGAACTTTATTGGTGGAGCAAAACTTATGTTCTGTTACCAGCCTTTTTTTTGTTTTGTTTTGAAGTTTTTTGTTTTGTTTTTGTTTTTTGAGAGAGAAAGAGTACAAGCAAGGAAAGGGCAGAGAGAGAGAGGGAGAGAGAAAATCCCACACAGGCTCCACATGGTCAGCACAGAGCCCGACACAGGGCTTGAACTCACAAACCGTGAGATCGTGACCTGAGCCGATATCAAGACTTGGTCGCTTAACCCACTAAGCCAACCAGCTGCCCTGTAACCAGTTTTTAAAAGGCCTAAGAAGTAAGTACAGGAGAACACTTTCTTGAAGCTTCTGGCAATAAAAATAGTTGCTTTAGTCATGTGGCGGTCCCAAATGATATTAATTAACCTTTCATTCTTTGAAATACATATACGCCCTTCCCCCTTCCTTACTGTCACAGTATACAGCCTTCTTATACGCATGACAGGTCAATGACAGAAGTCAGTTATTGGGGCGCCTGGGTGGCTCCATTAGTTAAGTGTCCGACTTCGGCTCAGGTCATGATCTTGTAGTTCACAGGTTCGAGCCCCCTGTCGGGCTCTGTGCTGACAGCTCAGAGCCTGGAGCCTGCTTCATGGATTCTGTCTCGCTCTCTCTCTGCCCCTCCCCCGCTCGTACTCTGTTTCTGTCTGTCTGTCTCAAAAATAAATAAAAAACATTGAAAAAAAAAAGTCACTGATCATGGACTCACTGAAAAGTGAAGCCTGCTTTACATAATTTATTCAAACTCAAAAATGTATATTTACATCCATATTTAGTAGTCAACATGTCATAGAAGACCAAAGATTATTCTCTGAATGAGGACAACTGATCGGAGCTCTGCATTGTCTTTCATACGTGGGCCACAGCAATAATATCTATTGTGTCATTTCCAATTTTAATTTTTTCTTAAAGGGAGCAAGCGTTAAATGAAAACCAGTGAAACAATCAGCACACAGGGTCCCTCCAGATTGTTCAGATTCTTAAACTTTACAGTTCTCCTCTAACTGTTCCAAGCATTTGCCCTAGTTTTGACAGAGAAAATTCTCTTTCTAAATTCATTTTTCACTGATCTCTGTTATATTTAATTACATTAGGTAGTTATAATAACACGGACAGCTGGCATGGACAGGTCTGGGCACCATTCAATTGACTCCGCTCAAGCATCTAACTCATATGGTAAGAGAATAATTCCCAGGATGCTCAAGGAAAATTCAGGAAAGTAAATATGTAGCATGTTGTGGGCGGCGGCCCATTACGCTTAGAAACAGAATTGCAAGCAGGGCGACCATGGAAAGTTAGTTCAGTGTGGAAGCGCCTGAAATGAGTTGAGCTCCTGGGTACAAGAGCAGGTGTCCTGCCTGGGACCTACAGGGCAGGGAGTCGATGATGCTCACAGATTCGACCCAGGGATCCGGAATCTCCCACCCTCCCATCGGGTCCAAACCACCTCAGAGAGCCCCTGGGGCAACTGGGGAAGACAGAGGGGCCTACGGGTCCTCGCTAGGAGCACATGAGATCCCAGCCCGTGTGTGGCTCCGAAAAGTTACCCAGCCCCTCGCTCTTGCAACGAGTCCAGCTGTGAAAAGTGAAGTTCGAGCTAAACTAAAACCATGTGGATCAATTTCATCTCAAAGCCAATGATTTCTTTGTTTATTTGTTTTTGCGGTCGTTTGTTTTGCTCCGCTTTGTAGAATACCTAGAATTACAGCGTTGTTTATATATAGCAGCAGTAACAGTGTTGCAATTAAGCAGACGCTTTGGAATTCATTTTCCGGCCTCTAGTTGGCAGTGGGAGCGGAAAGCCTCGGAGAAGAGCTTTTCTCGATTGCTTCTGGACCTGTGGCGACGTGCTGGCAGCGTCTGGCAAAGGGACACCAGGCAAAGGGGACACCGGTGCGCCCCTGACCCTCACTGCTGAGCCTGCAAGCGGGGAGAGAAAACCCAAACCAGAGGCCTACACCCACACCTTTCTCTCCAGCTCTGAGCTGGAGTGTGTGAGTGTCGTACTCCCCAAGGAGGCCTCTCTCCAAGGCTGGGGGCCGGGACCCTCTCAGGAGAGCGAGAACTCAACCCCAGCAAGCGCTCTTGCGGTCTTCCCTGAACGTCCGGCAGCAAGGAAGTCAGGTGGGCGCTTCAGTTTCTATGGTTCCTGCCTTTTGTAGAAGTGCCTGCAGCTACAAAGGCCATCACAAGACCAAACCCACCTGGCAGCTGGTCCTTCTCCTCCCCCAGCCTCACTTTGCTCCTGACTGGAAGAGTCCATTCTGTGCTCTGAGGAGGAGGACTTTCGTCCTCCCCAGGAGGCTGGCCGGATCACGGAGGGGACTCTGGTGCGACCCTTGTAGGTGGTTTAGGGTAATTCATCTGAATAACCGTAATTAGCATGGATAATCGGCACAGGGCACAAGAAGGTATTTGCTTGTGCCCCAGGCATACCTTTTCTCCTTCAGGATTGTTAGGCATAGGAGCATAAAACTCATACTGGGAGGGAATGACAAGTTTCTCCCTGGGGGGGGGAGGGGCAGGCCCCCAGGCCCCCCCCGGGGAGGGGCAGGCCCCCAGGCCCCCTTTCTCGCCATTTATGGTTTGCCCTGCCCCATCAGCCATCACATGAACTGAAGTGGATTTTGAGCCTTTATTGAACTTTAAAAAAAAGAAGAAGAAGATATTTATGTTCCCTGTTCTTAATTTTAAAATCAGTGGAGCGTGACATTTTTAGATAGCTTTGTCTTTCATAAACAAAACCGAAGAAAACGGAATGAAGCCTCTTTTATATTCCCATGTGGTTGTGGCTTGCTTTTAAAATAGGTCAGTTGTGGGGCGCCTGGGTGGCTCAGTTGGTTAAGCTTCAAGACATTGGCTCAGGTCATGGTCGGTGAGTTTGAGCCCCATGTCCGGCTCTTGTGCTGACAGCTCAGAGCCTGGAGCCCGTTTCAGATTCTGTGTCTCCCTCCCTCTGACTCTCCCTCATTTAAGCTCTGTCTCTCTCTGTCTCAAAAATAAATAAACGTTTAAAAAAATTTTTTTAAAACAGGTCAGTTGCTCGGGATAGAAAACTTTCCCAATTCCTGATAATAACTAACTAAATAAATGAGTATTCCAAACATCTCTGTCTACAGTAGCATGGAAAAACAGATAATAGTACAAACTACACATATGTAACTTTATCTTTTCTCGTAGCCACCTTTAAAAACAGGAAAAAGAAACCGGGGAAATTAATTTAGTGATATATTGCTTTAACTAATCTATCCAAAATATCATTTCAACATGTAATCAACATTGGAGATTATTAAGGAGATATTTTGCTGTGTGTGTGTGTGTGTGTGTGTGTGTGTGTGGAACTGTGTCTTTGAAACCCAGCGTGGTTTTACACTCGCCGCACACCTGAATTCAGGCTAGCCACATTTCAAGTGCTCAGAAGCCACACATAGCTAGTAGCTTCTCTATCGGCAGCACTGACCTAGGTGCCTTTTATGCTGACACCCAAGTTTTATTCCTGTTTTGTTGCTGCGTCTTAGAAGAGAGAAAGCATTTACACTCCAAGTCTTGTGTCAGCTGGAAAATTTTCATAGCAGTTCCCATGAGTTACAGGATTTGTTAAGCAACAGCTATTTCTAGATTCGTCAACTTATTCCTTCCTCAGCAGAACATCAGTTGGTATAAAGAGTAAGCAGTGAGTCAAAGCAAAACTGCTTGATTTCATTAATTCCAACTTAACCTCCTGCCCAGAAAAACTAAATTATTCCAATGAGAACTATCGCGGTATGTACGGTATGTACGTTACCCAATAGAGAACAGTTTTTATACAGTGTTTCTAAATGTGCCCAGGGCATTGTATAGCAACCTTGCAAACGGATACAAGCCCAGCTGTTCAGTAGAGCTTTCTAGGTAGAGAAAACTCCTCGTTTCCTTAGTTCCTTCCATGTGGATGCTGAGGACGGTCCCCTCGACAGCTTTCCTCACCTGCACTGTGACTGGGGAGAAGGCCTCCCGCTTGCAGCTCCCAGAGGAAATTCTGGAGAAGTTCTCTCTGGAGAAAGAGGAACTTCTACGCTTGATCACAAAGCCTGGTACCTGAGAGTCTCCACCTCATTATTACAACTTTGTACTTGTCTCTATTGTAGAATTTGGGCTAAACAATAACACTATGATTCGTGGCTCTGTCTCCCCACTAGCCTATGAGCAAATGAGGACACAGAACGTTTATTTTTCAGTACGCGCCTGGTGCATCGCTCGTGCCCAGTACCCTGTAACTGAAGCCAGGAAGTTCTGTCCCGTTCATTTGTCTTTTTCCCCTTTGTCATACGCTTTCATCAAGACCCAGGTCCACACTGATGCTTCCACACTGAATTTTCTTCATTCAACAAACATCCAACGAGTGCAGACGCTTTGCTGGGGGAATGTGGTTGAAAAACGATAGGCTCCTGAAGTTGAACGATACAGGAGAAAACATGGAAAAAACAAGCACAAAGGGTATTGAGGTTTTGAAATACCCTCCAGTGACTTTTGTTCCCAGCCGTCTGCTTTGTTTTGTTTCTTTGTTTTCCTCCCCTGCAGACCTTTCCACCATTCAGCCTTGAGTCTCAGAGCCTCAGAAAGGAGATCCAGGCACTGTCTGCAACAGACAAGTCAAAGAGGAGGGAAAGAATGGAAACAGAAGCTCTCTTAGGTGGGGTCAGTGTTGAGGGAACGCAGGGCTGAGAGAGAGGGCGATGAGGGAAAAGAGGGAGAGAGGGAGAAAGGGGAGGAGGACAGAGAGAGAGGCAGAGAGAGACACAGAGAGACAGACAGAGAGAAGCTCTTGCTCCTTGTCTGTCACAAGCTGCTTTCAGCCCTTGTCTGTGCTAATTGGAAGGAAACTCTGAGTTTCAGAATTTAAACTGGACTGGGCCAAGTCTTAAAATATAAATGACTAAACAGTGACTAGATACCTCGGCTATCTCTCTTCCTGGCTGGCCTACAGATGGTGGCTCGACAAAGAGTGAATAGCAGTAACTAGAAACATTGAAACTGACTCGTATTTGTACAGCCCTCAGTTGGGCCTCCCAGTCCAGACTGTGATGGCAAGGAACAAAATTCCCAGCCAAGTACTTCTCCTGTGGCTACATACTTTTAAAGTTATACACCTTCCAGAAACGACTAGCTCTCTGTTTCAAATACTTGCTTGGAGGTTCATCTCAGAGGATTTCAGATGCAAGACACTAATCAATTATTATGAGAGTATGTGTCCGGTAAATATTTGTTTAGTGGGTGAATTTATAAGTGGCCCATAAAAGAAGAGAAAATATCTACTTTTTAAGGGTCCATTGTCACAGTAAGTCCCCAATAACTATTGCAATTCATTATCCAGAAGTTCCAGGGCAGGAATGCTACTAATTTGTGTTTTCATAGTCAGTCATTAAAGAATTTCTCTGACTTTCTATTTTAGAAAAGTCTGTGTTTAGATGGCCATCTTCTTAAAAGCATTTTCCAGACATACATACATACTACATATATATATACATATATATATACATATATATATGTATATATATGTATGTATGTATATATATATATATATATATATATATATATATATATATATTAAAAGCTACAAAGTTTTACATCTTCCAAGGAATACAAGAGCATATGGGTTTTGGAATCAGACAAATCTGGGCTCAAATCGCAGTTTTGTTATACCGTAGCTGTGACCTTGATCAAATAACCTAACTTCTTGGCGTCTTGGTAATTTCAGCTGTGAAAAAGAGAAAGAAGGAAAGAAGGAAGGAAAGAAAGAAAGAAAGAAAGAAGAAAGAAAGACAGACAAAATTGAGGGAAGAGACAGGGAGAGGGAGAGGGGAGGAGAAAGAAAAAAAAAGAGAAGGGGGAGGGGACGGAAGAGGGGGAGGAAAAAGGAAGGAAATACAGAAGGAGGAGGAGGGGGGGAAGGGAAGAGGAAGAAGAAGGAGGAGGAGAATAAGAAGGAGGAAACAAGGAAGGAAGGAAGGAGGGAAAGTGAGAGAAGGGAAGGATGGAGGGAGGAAATATTTTTCTTTCAGGGTTGGTGTTGGGAAGAGACATGGGTTAGAGACAACCTAAGAAAATATCTAGTATATTTCCCAGCACAAAGTGGCTATTCAAAAAATGGTAATTATTATTATCAGCAGCAACTGCTGATTAATTTGCTATCCCTGAAATAACCACACGTTTTCTGAAAAGATGCATTTGCATTTTGTCTCTGGTCAATGCCCCTTACCTTCTCTGTAGCACTTATTGCCAGGATGGCTTAATGACATTGGTGATTCGGAAATTAGTCTCTGCCTCTAAGGGATGGGTTTTCTCCTGGTTCCTTAATCGCGTCACTCTCTTGGTTTTGAACAATGCTTCAATGACTCTTCAATGTCCTCAGCAAGAACCTCACCTTCCCAGAGATGACTTTGGGAGGGGAGAGGAGTGGGTGAGCACGCAAGTCATAACCTCCCAGGGTATTGGGAGGATTAAAAATAACTCTTGAGGGGCGCCTGGGTGGCGCAGTCGGTTAAGCGTCCGACTTCAGCCAGGTCACGATCTCCGTGAGTTCGAGCCCCGCGTCGGGCTCTGGGCTGATGGCTCAGAGCCTGGAGCCTGTTTCCGATTCTGTGTCTCCCTCTCTCTCTGCACCTCCCCCATTCATGCTCTGTCTCTCTCTGTCCCAAAAATAAATAAACGTTGAAAAAAAAATTAAAAAAAAAATAACTCTTGAAAAACACGGCGCAAGGTATTTGTAAATAGCATCAAAGAATAATATTAAATGCATGAGTCAATATATTGCCGGCCAAGTGGGCTTTGTGTTCCCGCAGCTGGTGACACCAACAGCTGCCACCGGGGGTGGTGAGGGTTGTTGCAGATCCCGAAACAAGGAATGGAAACCCCCAGAGCAGGGCAGGCACATGGGAGATACTCTGAAGAGGAGAGGTGAACAGCATAAATCAAGAGGAACAATAATCCACCTGCCGCAGCAGGTGTAGACGCGGCTCACTTAGCTTCGCGTTTCTTCTCGCCAATTCCTTAATGAGAAGAAACTCTCATTTCGACCTCCCTGTACCACAGAATTGTTTTCTTGATTCTGCTCAAGTTAAATTCTAGTAAAACGCTACAGTTCTTGTTACAAAATCTCGATCAGCTTGTGCTCAGCAAAGCCATGCAATTCAGGTAATTTGTGAAGACAATGCATCAGGTGTTGTCAGATGAGAGAACCCGGCCGCATGGCCATTACCTGATGGTTCGTGCCAACATTTCAGTACCCAGAATACATGGGTTTTCCTCTAGGTCCCTCCAGCAGGGAGGATAAAGGGGGATATCCCTGGCGCAGGGCTAAAGGTTCAAGTGCAAGCAGTTAATTTAGGAGGGGAGAGCAGACTACACTGGAAGGGGAGAGGGGAATTGACACAGGAAGGGGTGTTATTAAATCATCTTCCAATGAAGAAACTCTGGGAACCAGTGCAGAAGCTCCATCTGAGGGACAGGGGAGCTGGGGCATTTATACACCAACTCCGGGTAGTCAACAGTTGAAGGCTATTCCCGGGACCGTTAGTTTCTTACAACTGCTGATGTAAAGGTGACCGTATTGCCAGTTTTTATTTTATTTTATTTTATTTTATTTTATTTTATTTTATTTTATATTAAATGTTTATTTATTTTAGAGAGAGAGAGGGAGAGAGGGAGAACCAGCAGGGGAAGGGTAGAGAGAGAGGGAGACCCAGAATTCAAAGTAGGCTCTGTGCTCTGAGCTGTCAGCAAGAGCCCATTGTGGGGCTTGAGCTCACGAACCATGAGATCGTGACATGACCTGAGCTGACGTGAGATGCTTAACCGACTGGGCCACACAGGCGCCCCTTGCCAATTTTCATTTTAAATAAAATGAAGTTTGGGTACAAGTACATGTAAAGAAAAAGGAAGGGGGTGACAGACAGTGATTGAAACAGAGGTGCCACCACCCCCCAAAGCCATTGCTTGCTCAGGCAAAAGCATTCCACACGTCTTTCTGTGTCAGGCTCCACTCTGCATTTTCAGACTTGGTGCGCACGCTGCAAAAGTTCCCAGAGCTCCTCAGAGACGACATTTTCTTTCATCACAAGAAATCAGTGTCCGTAATGGAAGAAATCTGAAAAATGTTGGCGGGGCACTGTCAGTTCCTTTTAATTTTCTGAACTGAAATCTAAATTATAGCGCCCAGGGAAAGTAGAACCCACATATCCCAACGAAGAGTATAAGCGAGGGCGTGCACTTAGAAACACCCAGCTCCTTTCTTGTTACGTGAGAGCAGGCGCAGATCTCGCCCGTGGAAGTCGAGCTCCTGAATTCACACTCTGTCCCAGAAAAGCATTCTGTCCCTCCCTCACGTGCTCTGACCCCCACATGACTGAGTCTCCTCAGATGCACAGTAATCCAGTTGTCTCAGTTCGCCCTCTCCCCAACTTCCACCCTAGGGAGCTGTTGGACACTCGGAAGCCGTGCCTTTGGCTACTGTCCAGGGAACAATCATTTCCTGAAGAGCGACCTGTGGCCCCAGAGAGTTCCTGGGAGCCTCCCAAAATATGTTCCTTTCTTTCCAGGTCCAGCTTTTGTCTGGGAGACCTGAAACATACGCAAATTTAAATGAGTTTCCCCTCTAAGAAGGGCAAATGAATGGTTTATTGAAACTTGCTGCCTGCAGGAGCAAGATAAAACCTCTCTCGAGCTGTGGCCTGGGACTTTGGCTTCCCATCGAGTTTGAAATAAAGAAAAATTCCCAGCTCACATAAGGGATTCTTTCTTCTCTCCGTTGCGCTACCTGTCTCTTGTGTGGAGAAATTCAATACGACCATGAAGAAGCAAGGACTTAAGCAGACCATTGTCACTGATGGGGAATTTGGACTGAGCCCAAGGCAGATGGATCATCTTTGTTCAGGTGACATTCTGAGCCCGGGTATAGGTCTTACTAAAAATGACAAGATTGCTCCCCAAAATAATGTCACTTAGTCTTGAGGGGAGTACCACTGACTTGTCTTTCATGGCAGAATTCTTGAACCCTCTCAAGTAAACACACACACACACACACACATACACATGCACACACATACACACAAGGAGAGAGAGAGAGAGAGAGAGAGAGAGAGAGAGAAAAGGGAGACAGTGATCTTTAAGCCTGGAATTCTTTGGGTATGGTTTCAAGCTAGAAGAAAAATCTTTGTTAGCGAGAAAGCTTGAAGATAAATCATCAAACTGTTTGGAAATTTCGGCACTTTGAAAAATGAGACTGTGTGGAGGAATTTTTTTTCTTTACTGTGTTTCAGGGTTTTTTTTCTTAATTCTTTTTCCTCATCCATAACTCAAAAGAGATTGCCCTTTACAAGGTCAAACTTTTTATGCATTTAGTTTTCATGTCACATTGTTAAGGAGAAATATAAAATTCTGGCTTTGGTGTATGTCCCATATTTTAAAGAAACACAGATTGAATCCCATATGCTTTTGAAACTGACCTTGCTTAAAAAAAAAAAAAAAATGAATTATCATGACCTGGGGTTATAAAGACTCAGGTTGGGAAAAAAGATTTCCCTTGTGAACATGAAGTTCATTACTGACCAAAGACTGCCACATAAGTGGTTTAAAACTTTCCCACTGTTGCTGAAATAGCAAGTCGTGCAAAGATGAACAGAAGACTGGATATTTGTTTTTATCCTAAAATATGTTCTCTTTGCCCTTTTTGACCTTAAATGGAGTTTCTGCCCTCTCTGATTCTCTGTTTCTCTTGTGTTCATTGCGGCAATGTGCTGGGTGGCTCAGATGTGACTGTCATGCTCTTTTAAGCATCTGTGCGCTTGAATGGTTATTACATTGAGCATTCACACACGCCATACCCTTTCTCCCAGTACCCCGGCGTCTTAAATATACATTTCTTAAAATACGTTTTTTATCCAAAGACCTAGGAAATGATGAGAGATGCATGGAGAGAGGTAATCACTTACTTAATAGGTCATTTTGGTTATTCCATTGCAAGACTATGTGGAAAATCTTTTACTTACTGCTCAGTCTCTCACACCATGGAGTCAACTCTTAATGATTCTAGAGAGTTCTATGAAGAAAGGGGATATTGCAAAAGGGGAGGCAGAAAACAAGACATGATTGGGTTTTAAGGTTGGAGTGTTGGCACAATCTGCTACCTCAATCCCTGCATCCAAAGCTTGCATTTGTCTATAACGTTCTTAGTTTTGCCTAGATGCTGACATTTTGTTTAGTTATTTAAATTCAAGTTATTTAACATATAGTGTAGTCTTGGTTTAAGGACTAGGACCCAGTGATTCATCTCTTACATAGGACACCCAGCGCTCATCCCGAAAAATGCCTTCCTTAATGCCCAACATCCATTTAACCCATCTCCCCCCCGCCCAGCAACCCTCAATTTCTTCTCTGTATTCAAGATTCCCTTATAGTTTGCCTCCCTCTCTATTTTTGTCTTCTATTTCCTGCCCTTCCCCTATGTTCATCTGTTGTTCCTGAAATTCCATATATGAGTGAAATCATGGTATTTGTCTTTCTCTAATGGACTTATTTCTCTTAGCATAATTCCCACTAGTTCTATCCACATTGTTGCAAATGGTAAGATTTCATTCTTCGTCATTGCTGAGTAGTATTCCATTATATATATATACCACATTTTCTTTATCCGTTCATCCGTTGGTGGACATTTGGGCTCTTTCTACAACGTGGCTATTGTTGGTAGCACTGCTCTAAACATTGGGGTCCGTGTGTCCCTTTCGAATCAGCATTTTTGTATCCTTTGGATAAATACCTAGTAGTGCAATTACTGGGTCTTAGGGTAGTTCTATTTTTAATTCTTTTTTAAAAATTTTTAAGTAATTTTCTTTATTGTTGAGAGGCAGAGAGAGACAGAACGCGAGTGGGGGAGGTGCAGAGAGAGGGAGACACAGAATCCGAAGCAGGCTCCAGGCTCTGAGCTGTCAGCCCAGAACCCAACTCCAGACTCGAACTCACAAACCGCGAGATCATGACCTGAGCCGAAGTCAGACGCTAACCGACTGAGCCACCAGGCGCCCCTATTTTTTAACTTTTTGAGGAACCTCCATACTGTTTTCCAGAGTGGCTGCACCAGTTTGCATTCCCACCAACAGTGCAAAACGTTTCCTCCTTCTCCACATCCTTGCCAACATCTGTTGTTGCCTGTGTTGTTAACTTTAGCCATTCTGACCGGTGTGAGGTGGTATCTCATTGTGGTTTTGATTTGTGTTTCCCTGATGATGAGTGATGTTGAGCATCTTTTCACGTGTCTGTTAGCCATCTGAATGTCTTCTTTAGAAAAGTGTCTATTCATGTCTTCTGCTCGTTTCTTCACTGAATTATTTGTCTTTTGGGTATTGAGTTTGGTAAGTTCTTTATAGATTTTTGATACTAACCCTGTGATACGTCTTTTGCAAATATCTTCTCCCATTCCACCGCTTGCCTTTCAGTTTCGTTGATTGTTTCCTTCACTGTGCAGAAGCTTTTTATGTCAATGAGGTCCCAATGGTTCATTTTTGCTTTTCTTTCTTTTATTTCCCTTGCCTCTAGAGACATGCCAAGTAAGTAGTTGCTGTGGCCAAGGTCAAAGAGGCTGCTGCCTGTTTTCTCCTCTAGGATTTTAATGGTTTCCTGTCTCACATTTAGGTCTTTCATCCATTTTGAATTTATTTTTGTGTATGGTATAAGGAAGTGGTCCAGTAGATGCTGACATTTAAGTGCAAAGGACTCTGCCCTTACACCGCATTGCCAGATGGTTCAGACTGCAACAAACTGGAGGGATCATTTTTCTTACATTCTGCTTAGTTGATATTGATATGACATCAGATTCACAGAGAATAGGTTTAACCCCATCAGACATCGCAAGTGTATCTGCTGGTGAGATTATTGTCAGTTCTGTCCCAGGGGCCTTAAGTGAGACATGGCCAGAGTGGCTCATATTTGTTCCCTGATCTATCTATCTATCACCTGGGTAAGTGTTTGACACATATTCAACAAACACCTGTGGAAAGAGTCCCTGGAGGTGCCTCTGCTCACTTCAGAGGGATACAGCTGTTTGGGGATGGCCGTTTGTGTTCTGTGTGTTTTTCCTTCCTCTTGGCCTAACCATCAAAGGAGCCTCTGCAACCTGGCTTAGGGGCTCCCCTCCACCTGGTTGGTTACTTCCTGGTGATTGCTTCCTCTCTTCCTTCTTTCTTCTTCTTCTATTTTTTACCTTCCCCTCCTCTTTCCCTTCTTATTCCACTTCCTCCTGTCCTCTTTATTCTATAAAAAAGAAGTCAATAGGTAGATGACAGATAGATAGATCATTATTCACGACAAGCTTTGCGCTAACCTAGCCAATATGAGCTCTAGAAGCAATGTGATTTATCAAATATAATGCTGGCTCTTCATCTGCATAATGGAAGGATTGCCCACTGCCAGACTTCGTGTAGGCTCTGTTCATGCAAGTAAAGGTACCTACTGAGACAGGGTGCCTTTGATGAGAGCAGATTAAAGACTCTGAAAAAGTACTGCTAAAAGTGTAGATTGAAACGACATTAGCTCAGATCTGGGGCGACACACTTAATCGCCTGAAGGGGCTGAGTAGCTGCTATAAACAAGAGGAGCCCTGTGAGTGGAGGTGCCGTAGGTGTGGAGACCCCTGGCCCCACAGCAAGAGGGCAGCCACCATACATCAGCTGATGCCAGGTGGGAGTGTCGGCGCTGTTGCTAAACCTTCCTGATTTTAAAGGAGAAAAAAATCCCAGTGTTTGTATGAAATTACCCCAGCTTTCTGATGTTGGCAGTTAATGCACTTAAAAAAAAAAATAAACCTGACTTGTCTTTGGATTCAGCCTGCAGCCTGATGATTTGCTACCTTTGGCTTAGGTTGCCTGTACTAAGTTGTTCTGGACATTATACTTCTTTACTTTAATTGTTAACTTAAATCAAGCATTATATCAGTTAGGATGAAGTTCAGCTACTAGTAATAGAAACCTAAATGACAGTGGTTTAAAATGATAAAGGCTTAAAAATGATAAAGGTGTGTTTGTCTCTCATATTAAAAAAGTCCAAGGGTATGGGGTACCTGGCTGGCTCAGTCAGTAGAACATGGGACTTTTGATCTTGGGGTTGTGAGTTCAAGCCCCATGTTGGGTGTGGAGATCACTTAAAAATAAAATTTCAAAAAAAAAAAAAAGAAGTACAAGGGTAGCTAACCTAGAAATACTATGGGGTCCACATGCCTGTCCTATCTTTCTGCTCTTTTCCTCTGTTTCTGCCCATTACCCTCAGCACACACCTTGTATCTTCAAGGCTGACTCATACTCACAAGTTGGCTGCTGGAGCTTCAACTGTCACATCAAATTCTGACCAGGACAGAGAAAGGAAGAGGGGGGAAAGGGCTGCTTGCCTCCCAGTTGAGTAAACCCCTTTAAAAAAGAATTTTCCTAGATGTCCATCCAAAAATATCCACTTGCACATTGACCACTTTTATGTGGAAGGGAGGAAGGGAAACAGTTTGTTCACTAAACATGATGACATTCCCATCATGACTCTGTTGTTGAGGAAGGAGAAATTAGATGGGCAATCAGCATCCTCTCCCACAAGTCTCTATTACGATCCAGAAGACTGACACTCAAAGCCAAATAATCGAAAGTCCTATCCTCAAGGAACAGGGCCCGTGAGAGGCGCCTGGGTGGCTCAGTCAGTTTAGCACCTGACTCTTGATTTCAGCTCAGGTCATGATCTCACGGTTGTGAGATTGTGCCCCATGATGGGCTCTCCACTGACAACCAGAGCCTGCTTGGGATTCTCTCTCTCTGTCTCTTTGTCTCTGTCTCTGTCTCTCTCTCTCACACTCTTTCTCAAAGTAAAGAAATAAACATTAAGAAAAGCAATGGGTTCAGTGTAAGAGAAATCCTGCCACATTATAGTTGTGTATATACATCCAAGTATTATACTGATAATATAAACAGAGTTCTATAGGAATACAAAGGAGGGAACAATGAACTTGCTTGGATGTGACATCCAGCAAGGCTAACTCTTAAGCAATGACATCATAGCTAGGGAAAAATCGTCCCAGTCATTAACTTAACCATGAGCCTCACTCCTTGATACTCCTCAGAAAGATGTCCTGAGGGGTTTACGAAGCAACATTAAAACTTCTCCTAGGGAAAAGGAAATGAAAGGGTCTTACAGCAGAAACAATGAGTAAAGTGTGAACCACTGCTTTTAGTTCTGTTGGTATCTGCGTGATAGACCCAGGTGGTCTGATATTGGGTGCATAAATATTTGTGGTAACCAGAAGCAACAGGTAGTTTGGGGAAAGATGTAGGAAGGTGGTCAAAAGGTACAAACCTCCAGTTATAAGATAAATAAATAGTGGGGATGTAATTCACAATATGATGACCATGGCTAACACGCTGTATGGCATATTGGAAAGTTACTAAGAAAGTAAATCCTAAGAGTTCACATCACAAGGAAAACAAAATTTTTTCATAGCTATATGAGGTGATGGTTGCTAACTAAACTGACTGTGGTATTCGTTTTGCAATATATATAAGTCATCATGCCATACACATGTAAACTTACACAGTGCCGCAGGTCAACTACGTCTCAATAAAACTGGAAAAAAAGATGTGAACATCTCATGTTCGTGGACAAGGAACCTACGTAAGGAAGAATGGGTGCCGGGTCGACACACATCATAATTTGTAGACGATGAGAATTTTTAAAAACAATCTTCAATCAGAAAGAAAAACAAATATTTGTGAATATCTAGGATGACTGAGCTTTTCCGTAGAAGGACTCATGTCTAAGTCATTTCTGTGTCCTGAATACTTGGAAAAGACTAAAAGCTTATTCAATGTTTGATGAAGCAATGTTTTCCCTACTTGGGGGCAAAGATGGTCTTCTCTGTTTGTAATGAAGGAGGCTGCATGAATTCCAGAAGATGCTAATAGCTCTCTTGAGATCAACAAGGGCATTTTAAGGAGAAGCCAACATCCAGAGAAAGGTGGAACAAAGTTAACAATGAAACAATTCTTGGCCACCTTATTGGGTGGCAGAATTGAGATTATCCTAAAGTCAGAATGTATCTGTAGCCAGTGAATTCCCTTTATCTTTTTTTTTTTTTTTTTTTTTTTTTTGGTCTTTCACTCTTATTTCATATCTTAAACCTGCAGAAAAGAATAGAAAATTATATAACAAGCATCAGTATATTTACAACCCAGCACTTTAAAACTGACATATTTCCTTCCACGTATTTTTAAGAAACCCAATGTTAAAGATGCTGTGGAGGGGCGCCTGGGTGGCGCAGTCGGTTAAGCGTCCGACTTCAGCCAGGTCACGATCTCGCGGTCCGTGAGTTCGAGCCCCGCATCGGGCTCTGGGCTGATGGCTCAGAGCCTGGAGCCTGTTTCCGATTCTGTGTCTTTCCTCTCTCTGCCCCTCCCCCGTTCATGCTCTGTCTCTCTCTGTCCCAAAAATAAATAAAATAAACATTGAAAAAAAATTAAAAAAATAAAAAATAAAATAAAATAAAGATGCTGTGGAAGCTCTTTTGCAGCACCATGGGGTCCAATGTCCCCATGGCCACGCAGATAGTTATTTGTTATTTCCATGTTGTAGGGATGGCAAGGCCAAGCTGCTGTAACAAAGAGACACAAAGCTTCAGTGTCTCAAGAATACACAGTTTCATTTCTTTGTCACTCCATCACTCACTCCAATAGGAGCAGCCCAGGCGGGAGGGACAGCTCTGTTCTGCAAGGTCCTTCCGGGAAACTGCTTTACTCCTTCCTGTAACTCTTTCATCCCCAGCACTGTCACCACCTGCACACTTGAAGCTACATCACTGCCACTTCCAAATGCCAGCTAGAGGGGAGACAAAGCAAGCTCGGAAGGGATACACTCTTCAGTGGGGACCCCTATGTAGTACACATCCCTTCTTCTTACATTCTACTGGAGAGAACTTAGTCACATGGCCACAGAGCATGACACGGGAAGTGAGGAGCTACTGGCTGGCCAGATGGGCACATGCCTATCTGAGACTCTCCAACAGTGGAGGAAGAGGAGAGTAGAGTGTAAAGAAAACCAAACACACATAGGCCACCCAAACCCAAACATGCTAAACAAGATAACAGTGAATTGCAGGCAAAGTTTCTCCTCAATCTAACAGGTAAACTTCTAAACTCTCCTTAGTAAATATGATGCTGACTTTCAGTGTTCGATGGATACTATTTATCAGCTTACGGAGGCTTCTTTCCAGTCGTACGATGGATACTATTTATCAGCTTACGGAGGCTTCTTTCCAGTCGTACTGTGCTAAGTGTTTTTAGTTCTTAGTTACGAATGTGGGAGGATTTCTATCTTATGCTCTTGGGACATCTATTGAGAGGATCATATGGTTTTTCTCCTTTAAAATTTTTTTTTAATGTTTATTTATTTTAGAGAGAGAGAGAGAGAGAGAGAGACAGCATGAGCCGGTGAGGGCAGAGAGAGACAAGAGACACAGAATGTGAAGCAGGTTCCAGGCTCTGAGCCGTCAGTACAGAGCCTGATGTAAGGTCAAACTGACAAACCACGAGATCATGACCAGGGCCGAAGTCGGACGCTTAACTGACTGAGCCACCCAGGCACCCCTGATTTTTCTCCTTTAATCTGTTAATGAGATGTATTGCATTGAGGAATTTTCTAGTACTGAGCCAACCCTATAATTAGTGAGACAAAACTTACTTTGTCATTGTATGTTTTTTAATCACTACTGAATTCAATTTGCCATATTGTTAGGATTTTTGCATTCATGATGATAAATGAGATTGGTTTACACTTGCCTTGTACTGTTTTGTCCAGTTTCCATATCAAAGTTCTATTAGCCTGATAAAATTATGTGGGTAGCTGACCCTTTTAGAGCTAGACTCAGAAGCGATTTGCATAACATGGGGAATATTTGTTACTCGAGGTTTCCAAAAACTCACCAATAAAACTGTGTGCATCTGTTGCTTTGGGAGGGTACTATTGCGATTCCTGATTCGACTTCTTGAGTTCAGTCAAGTAGCTTATTTTAAATGTTCTTTTCTTTAAAAAAATGTTTTTGTATTTTAGGCTACAAATTTACCTCTAGGTATGATTTTTGCTGCATCCTACAAGGCTTTATATATGACTTTGTATTGTCATTCACAGTTGTCACTGTGATTTTTCTCTTTCACTCGTATGGTAGGCTGAGTAATACTCACCTCCTTTTGGAATATACCCATGTCCTAATCCCTGAAACCTGAGAATATTACTTTATTGGGTGAGGGGAGAAGACTTTGCAGATATGACTGGCTCAAGCATCTTAATATGGAGAGATTATCCTGGATATCTGATTAAATATAATCACATATATCCTTATAGGATAGGGGCAGAGAGACATTTCATCCTGACCCAGGAGGAGGAGACATATGATCATAGAGGCTGAGTTGGAGTGATATAGCCACAAGCCTTAGAACTTCTGGGGCCCCCCAAGAAACTAGAAGATGCAAGGAACAAATTCTCCCGTAGCACTTTCAAAAGGAGTGTGGCCCTGGAAACACTTCGGCTTCAGTCTGGTGATACTGATTTTAGACTTCTGGTCTAAAGAAGTGAGAAAATATATTTGTTTTAGTGTTAAGCCACCAACTTTGTGATAATCTATTATAGCAGCCATAGAAAACTGTTTTACCATGAATTATTTGGAAGTACCTAAGTTTCCCTATTTGTGTTTGTCCATTTTTATTCTCTTTTCTGTTGATTTCTACTTTAATCACTTTTAACTGGAAAACCATTATGATATGATTCTAGTTATTTGAAATTTGTAGATAATACGTTTGTGACATATATATAATAAATTTTTATAAATACCCTATATGTACTTGGAAATAACATATATTCTGCATTTGGGAGTTGTAGGATTGTCTTTATATTTATTAGAACAAAGTTTTATTTTCTCTTCCTATTTTCTTTATTCTTAACAACCAGGGGTCAGTTCAACCAATCATTTCTGGTATATTAAAATATCTCAGGTTTCTTTTTAATTAATCAACTTTTCCTTATAATTCCATCTGTTTTTGCTTTTTGTAGTTTGAAGCTACCTTGTTAGCTGCATACCACTTCACAAATTCTGTATTTCCTCTCCCTAGACCCTTAGGCCCCAGTTCCACACTGTCTCATATCATGGATTTAATCACCAAGTAAGAAGAAATTGATGGAGACCCTAGTTAAGAGGCTGCACTTTGAACCTTTCTCCTCTGTCTTATACATTTGTGGCCTCGAGTCCCACCCAGGCCCAAGCGTTAGGCAGTGAACTGATCTTCAGCTCTTTCTTTTTCTTTTCCTTTTCCTTTTCCTTTCCCTTTTCCTTTTTCTTTCTTTCTTTTTTTTTTTCCCCATTTACTAATGCTTCCCTTGCTTTCCTCAGCACCTGGGACACTTTTATTATTTTTCCACTGAGGTCCTTAGATATATTTATATGCGTTTTGAGCCCCAACTATGTCTTCTTCTTATCTACCATTGGGCTATGTAGTTGGGAGTGCCAGGAGCCATCTTGTCTGGAAATACTCCAGTATCGTTAACAGTAAGTTGAGTAGAGTGTTCTGTTTTTTGCTACTAAGTGATATAATATAATTCTCTCCATTTTACAGACTAGAAAACTGGGGCAGAGGAGCTAAATGACTATCCCAAAGACCCCCTTAGCTCACAAGCCAAGGATCCAGAAATTCAGTTTAACTCTGCTGGCTGGAAAGTATAGGGTATTTTTCTTTTACTATGTTGCTCCCAAAAGAACATTTCTAAACTCTTGAAAAGAATAGCCTTTGTCCTACCCTCCACCAGCCGCTCTGCTTTCTCCCCTCTCTACGCCCATGCTTCTAACTTATCTCACTGATGGCGATACCAGAGCCAGATTGAATTGATGTAGCCAGGCCTGGGTTTCCTCATAATTCTTTCTTTTCTGGCTTTGTTTGGAACATATGCTCCCCGTGTGCCTGCCATAGAGAAGACGTGGGCTCACTGTGATTCATGGTTCCTCCATGCCAACCAACCTTCCATAAAGCAGACTCCACACAGAGAAGATCTCTTGAAAACCAACTCCTCTGCAATGTCTGAACCTCTTCTCTCAAATGTGACCGTATAGAGACAATTAAGACTCTCTCCTGCCTTATTCTCCATCACTACTGTTCTCTCAGCCTCAACATACACCAATTAGAGTCGTAGCAAAGGAATTTGTTTTCATTTACTGTTTCTTTTGTTTAATGTAACCATCCCAAACTTTGGAACAAACAATGCTCTTTCCTTTCCTCTTTCTTTTCTTTTTTTTTTCTCCCATTGAGTAGATAAGAAACTGCTGTGTATTGTATTTCCCCTTCTCTGTTGGTAAGATTGTATTTACCACATCATCCTCATGAGCAGGACTGGAGATATCCCACGCCCTAAGAAACTTTCCCATTTTCATAGCATGCAGTCTGAAGATATGAACACAAGTCAAATGAAAATTAAATCAGCTCCAGGAATGTTATGTCCAGTGTGCACAAATAGCTCTTTTAAGAAGGAACTCTCTCCTGAGTTAAAATTTTAAGAGGCATGGCAATATAAGTCAATTAGACTATTAACAGTGGCTCCAAAGTATAGAATTAAGGGAGTGTGTGGTGACACCAGAATGCATAAATAGGGTTCGTGCAAGTTTGTTAAAGAAATGACGTATCACGGGGTGCCTGGGTGGCAGTGTCAGTTAAGCATCGGACTCTTGGTTTCAGCTCAGGTCATGGTTTCACTGTTTTGTGGGTTCGAGCCCCACGTCGGGCTCTGCACTGGCAGCCCAGAGCCTGCTTGGGATTCTCTCTCTCCCTCTCTCTCTCTCTGCTCCTCCCCCACTCAGGCTGTCTCTGGCTCTCTCAAAATAAATACACTTTAAAGAAGAAATGACTTCACGGTGACGTTGGTTTTTCAAAGAGCCTTTCATGGAGCACTTGTTACTTGTTTCCTGAGTTGTTCTCCGAACTAATGGGCACACGAGCACATCAGACGCTCCCTGAGCGCAGTTGCAGATTCCCTGGGCCTCAGGTGTCTCCTAATCCGATGACTGTGGTGCGACCACTTCTGCATGGGCTCTGACTTGCTTCCTGCAGGTGCTGGTGCTGTGCTTACACAAAGGCAGGTGAGGACCTGCTGGGAGCTTAGACACGCAGAGCCTGCGTGGGTGGGGAAAGTGAACTAATTATGGAGAGGCATAACAACCTATAACTGCTGATAACTGCTGCCTCTTTCCCTCCCCGAGTAGAGAGCACCCAGAAACATTTCATCCGGTTCTTTGAGCTGCTCCAGGGGATCAGGCTGCCAACAGCCCCGGAAGCAACCAGATACAGGATACATTGGGCCCTGGCCCTCCTTTGGTCCGTGATGGGCTCTTGCCCTTCCCTCTGGCTCCCTGGATAATAGTCCCCAGTGGAAAGCCTGGGCTCAAACCTTGTCTTAAGTCCTGCTTTCTGGAAAACCCAAACACAACATAAACGCTCAAAAACACACTCCCCTGGGAAATGCCATGCTCTGTATCCCATTTATGAAAAGCCGTGATGCCCATCAATTTCTTAAAGGTTCTGAGGAGTCCTCTACCAAAACAGAGAAAACAAAATTTAAAAAACCTGCGTAACTGCTTAACTTTGTTACATAAAATTACCAAATTGCCGACATCATTCCACCCTGAGACTCATTTGGAAAATGGCTCCTAAAACTTGGTACAAGACACACACCCCGGGAAATGCAAATATTGAAGTTATCATACCTTATACTGAAGATTGGGGGTGTTTCTGAGAGTTTATTCACATGAGAGCTGTAGTGTGTTGAATGGTGGCCCCCAATAAGATATTTTCAAGTCCTAACCCCTAGAACCTGGGAATGTGATCTAATTTGGAAAAGATATAATTGAATTAAGGATCTTGAGATGAGAAAATCATCTTGCATTAGCTGGGTTGGCCCAAATCTAATGACAAGTGTTCTTGTAAGACAAAGAAGAGAAGCCACAGGCACAGAGGAGAAGACCAGGTGACCACAGAGGCAGAGATTAGACCTATGCAGCCACAAGCCAAGGGAGAGCTGAGCCACCAAAAGCTGGAAGGGGTAAGGAAGGCTCCCCTTCCAGAGTCTCTGGAGGGAGTGTGACCCTTCCAAGACCTTCATTTTGGACCTCTGACCTTTTAAACAATAAGAAAATCAATGTGTATTATTTCAAGCCACCCAGTTTGTGATAATTTGTTATGATGGCCACAGGAAAATCATACAGGCGTGTCATGCCTGATGGAAAAGACATATGGAAGGGACCTTGCTCATCAGGTGGACCTCTACATTAGGGGTTGGCAAAGTGCCAGGCTGCTCTCCCTGGGGACTGACTCCTATATACAGGGATTTCTGAAAACTATGTTCTGCCTGAGAGCAGAGCAGAAGACAGGAGAGGGCATGGCTCTGAGGGCCTCGGCACTGGTGGACTTGGCTTTGACAGCCCTAAAGCATTGCACGCATGCAATGGGCCCAACATCCTGGCTCTGGGTTTTTCTTCATTTGCAAAAGGTATTGAATGGTTGTTGGTTCCTTTCCAGTTTCAAAGTTCTGGGATCGCTCACAGGGGTCCTTAAACAACAGACTTCCCCAAAGCCTTTTCAGTGGTGGTTAACGGAGGGAACAAAGGAAAAAGGGAAGAGGTGAAGAGGAAGAGAGGGAACAAGAGTCTGCTCAAATGATCAGGAACACGCTTAATACCCAAAAATGGATTCACACTTGGCTCATCCAAGTATGAATGTCTAGGCAAGGCCATCTTGTTTTCTTTTCCACCTTGATTGATCTGAACTTGGGCAAGGAAGACTGCAAGCACTTTTCAAAATTTGGGTAACAGTGGTTGAGTAGTCCTCAGTATTTAGATCTTGCCTATCGATTGCCTTCCAAAGTTTCACTTTCTTTATGTGTTTTTTTTTTAATGTTTAGTTACTTTTGAGAGAGAGCAGGGGAGGGACGGGGGGTGGGGAATGGACAGAAGAGCTGAAGTGGGCTCTGTGCTGACAGCAGCAGAGCCCCCAGGAGGGATTCGAACTCACGAACCGCGAGATCACAACCTGAGCCAAAGTCCGACTGTTAAGGGACCGAGCCCCCCAGGTGTTCCAATGGCTTTGTAAGTCCCGAATTCCGGAAGCTTCAGCAAAACTGTGACTTCAGTTATCTCACTGGTCTCCTGCAGCTGGGCCTCAGGGCGGTGAGACAGCTCAGACTCTGCAATGCAGGGGCTCACGCCCCATCGATCATCTTTTGGAAGTTCTAGAGTTTCTTTTCTGTATTGCCTTTCAAACCTGTGACCTGTGACTGCCGCGGGAAAGTCAAGTTGAGCTTTTTTTCAAAAACTGAATTATACTTTAAGAAGGCACTCAGGTACTTCGCTATTTGAACGCTCCATAACAAACGAACAGGTAGTGGTCTGCTTTTGAAAAGCAGCCTCTCTGGGGGCCCCTGGTGTCTTAGAGTGAGCTTGTACATAGCGGGGTGCGCCTGCACATTCCACAAACCTTTTCTGTCTCCTTGGAGGCTCCCTGTTGCCTGTGTTCCTGCCTCGGCCAACCTGCTAGGAGTGAATTTACAGAGCTCTGCAGGACGGCCTCCAGGCTATAGGAAGCAGCAAAGAGATTCTTGAAAAAGTGCCAGATGGAAAACACATGACAGCTTTGGAGTCCTTCCAGAGCCCAGACAAAAAGCACTGCAGATACAGTCATTTCTTCACAGGGACTTGAGAAAAGAGAGAGAGGGAAAAAAAAGGAGTTACTAATGTCTCTTAAATTTTTCCACAGAGTCAGAAGTAAACAGACTTAGAAAAGACTGTATATTTCCTACGGAGGTTCTCACAGGATATTTGTAAGATGTTAGGACCGTAGTCTTGGTGGATGGAAGAAAGCCCTGGACAAAAAAAAAAAAAAAAAAAAAAAAAAAAACCCAAAACAGGGGTCCAAATTGTAGTCCTGATGCAGCCACAAGGCAAGTGAGACCTGGAAACTTCAATTTTTCCTCTATAGGTGGGAGGGGAGTGCCTACTTCTCCTGGTTCCTGTGATAGCAGGATGAGATTGACAGAAATGAATATGGTTTGTAAAGATGGCGTCTTTTGGACGTATGTCAAGTATCATCAGGAAGGTCTCATTTTCCTGAAAGGCATATCCAACCATTCTTGGATGGTTACCATAATTCTCTATGAAGCAGGAAGCAGTTGGGCATCCTAAACTGCCCAAATTCTTTTTTCCCCTTTTTTGAAAAAACAAGTTAATTCTGAGATTCCTCATCTCATGAGACAGCCAAAGATGTATGTGGACTGTGGCCCCACCTGAGTATGCAGTGACTGCAGATTGACATCAGTGTAATTTGCAATTAAGGGATCTGTGGTAATCTCCTGGGGCTATATCCAAAGATCAGGGCATTCAGCTTGGGTGACAGATCGAAAAAAGGCATAACTCCAGAATACTCCCAGTCACTGGAATGTTATGAGCCTACAAACACCATCATATCCCCCCTCGCTCATTATGTTCTTGAAAAAATATGTCCTTGAGTGGAGCAAGGACAGTTTTTCCCATAGAAATTATGCCTAATTATGGGTCTCTGTTACTGTTCAAGAGCTTGGCATTCAATGAGCCATTGATATGCTGCAGGAATAAAGATACCACAACTCCAAATCACTGTACTTATTTGAACGAGGAACATTATGTTCCATGTGATGGGACTGTTACAAATAGAAGGAATTTTCTTTTGGGGATAAAAACCAAAAAAAAAAATTATTATTTATAAATGGTGTTATTGTCTACCTAGAAAACCCAGAAGTCTCTATATCTTAATTAGTACACTTGATGAGTACATACAGCAAGGTTAGTGGCTGAGAAGTCAACGCATTTTTAAATTTTAAAACTGGCCACTAACTTAGGAATACGTTGGTTAGCTGGCTAGCTCGGGAGATCAAGCTTTCCCGTATCTGAATAAATTTGGTGTTCGTAGCCAGAGCTGCAGAATAAATTTGGTGATCGTGACCAGAGCTTCAGGTTTGAGGAAGCAGAGAAACTACGAAGGAGGTGGCGTTGGATGCAATCAGACTCCATTTACATCCTGGCTTCTCCATTCGCCACTCATGTGAATCTTGGTTTTTCTCACCCGTAAGATGAATCTTGGTTTTCTCACCTGTACGATGGAGGCAATGATCACACTCAGGAGAACAGACACTCCTTATAGTTAACTGAGTCAGTGAGCACACAGACTGAAGCCATGTGATGTGGGGCTTGGCTTTTCCACTTAAACCTACATGACCTTGAACCTCTCCGTGCCTCAGCTTCCTTGTCTGGCAAGTGGGGACAGCAGTGTCTGCCTTATTGGGTTGTAGTAAATATGCAACGAGTTGCTACGGGGAAAGCTCTTAGAACTGTGCCTGGCACAGGGCAAGTATCAGCTCTTAATTGTATTTTCATGTTTGCCCAGAAGGCAGCTGTATAAAAAACTGCCTATCCTAAATAATAAACTCAGTTTCACCTTTTTAAAAAAATAGGATCTTAAATCTTAAAGGTGACCCAGGCCAACCTCTTCTTTCAGGGAAAGAAGCTGAGGACTGAGTGTTTCTCCTTTGGTCACATAGCTGGGTCACCCGAGAGCTCTCAGCCCCCAACTCAAAATGTTTTCCTTATACTGCTCCCTTTGTAAATAAGTCTATATGAAGACTATGCTATCCGCACCGGCTGGCCAATGGGGCCACAAATCCCATAAACTAGACTTTTTATAGATAAAGAAACGGTAACTCAGCATTTCAGAAACTTGCCTCAAGTTACACAGCTCTAAGTCACCAGAAATTAGTCAATAATGATTACAGTCCCTGAAGGAGCCACTAACTAGTTGTATAACCCGAAGCTAGCCACTTGATCTCCTCCTTGATACTCAAGAGAGTGGTCTGTGGGGTAGCATCACCCTAGAGCTTGATAGCAAGGCAGAATCTCAGGCCCCACCCCAGACCTCACTGACTCAGAATCTGCATTTAAAAGTTCCTTCTAGGGGTGCCTGGATGGCTCAGTCGGTTGAGTGTCTGACTTTGCCTCAGATCATGATCTCGAGGTCTGTGGGTTCGAGCCCTGCATTGAGCTCTGTGCTGACAGCTCAGAGCCTGAAGACTTTGGATTCTGTGTCTCCCTCTCTCTGCCCTCCCTTGCTCACGCTCTATCTCTCTAAAAAAAAAATTCTCTGCATTTATGCCCATTTCTCTGAGGCTCCTGCTGAAGTTCATGGCTACAGAACATAAAACCCCTCTTCTCAGTCCTTAGGCTTCACCTTCGCACACAGAGCCACTTGGAGTGCTTCTTATGCCTCAGGCTAAATAATAGTTTTCTGTTCTCATAAACATGGAAGTTTTAGAAGTCAAAGTTGACTTTGAAAGTGACACAGAGCTACACAGAGGTTTTGTTTGCCAAACACTTGCAAATCATTTTCCGTCCACAAAAGCTTTTAAAATGTCAGCAGCCTGCACATCTCTGCCTACAGGGCTGTTCCCAACACAGGACCAGGGCAATAATTTACTGCCTAGGACCTACCAGCCCCTGGACCCCAGGAAGGTTGTGAATATTTATGGCCCCTCAAGCAAAAGTCTTCTGGAACTATCTAGGAGCAGCACAGTCCCTTTCACTCTCTATGGCAGGGAAATATTTTTGTGAAGGTATTTTTATTTTAAATAAGTGAGCTCAACAAATAAATACTGAGCAAGGATTAGTAAAGTACCTTGAAATGAAGCAGAGGTTAATGAAGACACCAAAAGATTGATATAAAAGATTCTGATTTTTCTTTTATCCCTTCTCTTTTCTTTCTCTGAGGAGCGAGTACATGGAAAACAGCATTCAGCCTCCCTGGGAATGAGTGTGTAAATCGTAGATCATTTTATGGGCTAAAAACAAATCTGTGCATGTGGGCGATGGTGTGGACTTCATTTCCCTGTGAAGTTACCACGTGAAGGAAAGAGTTAGTCATCGCCCTGCTCCCTCTGTAAGCGAGAAGATGGGAAGGCTATCATGAATTATCAAGAGAGAAATAGAACTTTCTATTTTTCATAAATGGGCCAAAGAGGCATCTGGTCAAATTCAGAGGAAGTTAAGACAGAGCCACGGGCAAAAGACACATCCAAGTCTCCCCAAACATACCACTGTCTAGTTGACTAACACAATATTCTCAAAAATAGATGAAGAAAACAGCACGTTATTTTTCCTCCAGAAAGGGAAATGCAACCCATATCTGAAATGCATTATTGTAGCGTTTTAACTGAAACATACTTCAAACATATATTCAGCTGAATAATTCATTCCCTCCCCCATTAACCACATTCTTCAAGCACTGAACAGGATGTAAGAAGAATCGCCAAGTCACTACTGGATCATTTCTCGCTCTAAAGTTGCTTTCCCGGCACTGGCTGCATCTGATTCTACAAATGAGAAAACATAAAATGATCTTCAAGAATGAAAAGCTTGTATGGAGTTTTGTGCAATAGTGTTGAACAATTGAATGAATACTGTGGCCATAACTAGGTTTTATTTTGCTTTTATATTGAATGAGTTGAAAGAAAATAGAAACAGCCAAGTCTTTTTAAGAATACAGAAAATTTTGGGGGCGCCTGGGTGGCTCAGTCGGTTGAGCGTCCGACTTCGGCTCAGGTCATGATATCACGGTTTGTGAGTTCAAGCCCCGTATCGGGCTCTGTGCTGACAGCTCAGAGCCTGGAGCCTGCTTCGGATTCTGTGTCTCCCTCTCTCTCTGGCCCTCCCTCCCTTCCCTCTCTGTCTCTCTTCCTCTCTCTCAAAAATAAAACATTACAAAAAATTAAAAAAAAAAAAAGAATCCAGAAAATTTTGCAGATAAGGCTGATGGAAATGTTAAAGGACTTCCAGAAAAAGATGGACATTCGTTTAAAATCTAGCTTTTAGCTGCATTTCATTCTTCAAGTCAATGTCTGCCTCTCCTGTTCCCTGCTGTTTTCACATACAGGGAAAAGGTTTTTGAAAAACTCAAGTCCCAAAAGACCCCAAACAGCTATGAGATGTCAAGTAGGCCGTTTCATTTCTAGAAATCTAGATAAACTCATTTATTTTAAAGCCATGGAAATAACAATAACATAAAATAACGGGCTCGCTCTTCATAATAAACAAACAAGCGTAGATGCTCTTGTACACACACACATATACACACAGACGGTACACGTCTTGTTTGGCCAAACAAAACTTAAGGGCTTATTCAGTGACTTGAAAGATCATTAGTTTTATCTGGAAATGGGAGAAAAAGAAAAAACATACAACCAGGACTTAAATGCTGAGGCCAGGAAAAAGAAGAAAGCCGTAGTCGAGTATTTTTATCTTCTTCTGTGCATGAGTTCAGCAGGTCACCCAGGTCTGTCTCCCACAGTATGACAAAATGAGTGTCTTCCCTGCTCCTTGCTGCCTCCTCTGGACCGTCCACCCTCCTCCCACCCCACCCCTCATCTCAGCTCCTCTGAAGTCCATGCAATAAATCTATGCCACATGCCAGCCCTCTTAGGGGCAGTCATCTTCAGACCCCCAATCACTCATCTTCATTCCTTGTGGAGTTTAGTTTTTCTCTTATCTTACTGTCATTCTCTCCACTGCTACTTCTATTATTTCAATGTCTACATAGAGAATTCTTCCAATAATCTAGTTTCTTAATTCTCCCTCCCCCTCCTTCCTTTTATGAGCTTGCCCTCTACCTCATTTCAAATGATCCCACTCCAGACTTTATCATTAGTAGTGTGTGCCCCTCCATAATCTTAATTTTAAATATCCCGCCTGATGATCACTACCTCCCATTTTTTCAAATCATTGCCTGTGTTCAAACTCCATCAACCAGTTGGCCTTCTGTGACTTCTAAGCGCCTCTCTCCTATTTTTTCAGACCTGACCGTGATCCCTTGCTCTAGAACTATAATCAGTCCCTTGCACTGTCTTCAACTCCCTTTCTCACCCCCTCCATTAGCCACAGCCTAACTAAATCCAGCTATTTTTTGTCTACTGTCTCTTCTTGATCTAAATTCTTAACCAAACCTCATTGAGCCCAGAATGCTGGCCAGAAACTCTACACATTTCCCTGGTCAACTCACACTATCAATCTTTGACTCTACTATTTCATAATTCCTTTTCTATCCCTAAGCCACTAAAATTTAGTCCCCATTCCTTTCTCTCAAGTAAAGACCTTCTTACTTCAGGAAAAAGAGAGTCAGTAATAAGAGAAATTCTGAAAGTTCCCACCTCCAAATATGCTAATCTACCTGCATCTGAGCCTGCGTACCACACCTTCATCCTGCTCCTTTGTCCCTAAGGCCACTCTTCCTTCAGATACTGAATTCTATCCCATCCAGAGTTGTCAAGGGCTCCCCTTCTGTAGTTGTGTCCTCCTTTCACAAAATTGTCTGTGCTTCTATCAATTTGGTTATTGCAGTGAGCGCCCAACCACGTTGTAATTGCTCCCTTGACAGCCCTTCCCCCTTCTACTACTTGCCATATTTCTCCACTCTTCCACAGCATAAATTCTCCAAAGACTTATCTAAATCTACAGTTCCCCGGGGCGCCTGCGTGGCTCCGTCGGTTGAGCGTCCAACTTCAGCTTGGGTCACGATCTCGCGGTTTGTGAGCATCAGGCTCTGTGCTGACAGCTCAGAGCCTGGAGTCTGCTTTGGATTCTGTGTCTCCCCGTCTCTCAACCCCTCCCCTGCTCATGCTCTGTCTCTCAATAATAAACAAATGTTAAAAAAAAATTAAATCTACAGTTCCCCTAGTATCTCTTTTAATCCTGTCTTGACCACTTTGCAGTCAGGTTTTGCCACTAAAACTCCTGTCAATCCAATCTAGTATTCATTTCTTGGTCTTCTTTCTTGATCTGCCTGCAGAATTTCTGTCAGTTGTCCTTTCTCTTCTCCTTAGGCAATTTTTCTCACTTGGTTTCCAGAGCCCCATTTGCTTCTAGTTTTCTTCTTATGTCACTGTCTCCTCTTTCTTACATCCCTTATTGGATTCTTCTCATTCCCCCAACCTTCATATGTTAGTGCGTTCCCGAGTTCAGTCTTCAAATCACCTCTCTTCTCTACTGATAAATACCCCCCATTTAGTCTCCTCTGGAAAATACCATTTACACACTATTACTCCCAAATGTCTGCCTGCAGCTTAGGTCATTCTCCTGAACTCCAGACATTTATCTTCCTGCCTTCTTGAATATCAATCTCACTCTTGATTACCCACCCAAACTCACTTTTTCTCCCACCTTCCTCATCTGGGTAAATGACAAATCCATCTTTCCAGTTGTTGAAGCCAAAATCCTTGAGGTGCTCATTCCTTGACTCCTTTCTCTCAGATCCTTCTTCCAATGTATTATCAAATACTTACAGCTCTATCTTTGGAATGAATCCAGAATCTGGTCACCCCTCAAATCCCTTGTTCTGCTTCTGTTCTGCCATCGTTTCTTGCCCAAACTATTGCAAAACCTTCTTATGTTCTTCCTGATTCCATCTTTTTTGGCTTCCATTTCAGTGTGTGTGCATTTGTCTTGTTTTAATACCACAACCAGAGTGCTTTTAAGACCTAAGTTGGACCTATTGTTCCTCTCCCCAAAATCTACCAAGAGCTTCTATCTCTCTCAGAATAAAATCCAAGGTTTTCACCATAGCTTATACAACTCTGCCTGATCTGCCCCCCTGCTACTTCTCTATCTCATCTCCTGTGGCTGCCTGTCCCCCATCCACTCACCTCTAGCTACTTGGGTTCTCATCACAGGTCATTTGCACTTGCTTCTCTCGGATGTCTGTCCATCTCATTTCATTCAGAACTTTTCTCCAATGTCAAATTACCCAAGAACTTTCATCTCTATTCTACTGAAAGTATCCCACACCATTCACTCTTTTTCGGTCTACTTACCCTGCTTTATTTTCCCTTTGTACTCACCACTACCTGACATAATATATTTATTTGTTTATTATATTACCTCTACTAGAAAACAAGCTCCATAATAACACTGGTTTTTCTCATTTCATTGCTGTATCCAAAGGTCTCTGAGATATAGTAGATGACGAGTAAACACATATGGAATGAATAAATTAATTTTTAATAAGAACATTTAATAATAATATAAGCCCTGAATCAGATTCAAGTATTGATTTAGTCATTAAGCACTTTTTGATCATCTTTTTTGGGCCAGCAAAACCAGCTACAAAACAAAACAATAACAACAACAACAAAAAAAACCCCAGAAACATTAGAATAGGAAGAGAAATTTGCTCATGAAAGACAACACTAGTAATTATTTTAAAATATCTCTGCATATACACTAAGATACCCATATCCCAGAGCCATATCGTAGTCGAAGGAGAACCCTGAGTGTGACACATAACTGTCAGTTAAAGAAAGATACAAATGTCAAGGAAAGTAAATGCTTAACACATACATGTTGACTAAATGAATTAAGAGGAGATATAGAAATTTTTCAAGAAAATTCACATTTGACATTTTGATTGTCCATAGAAGACCCTGAACCATTGTAAATCTGTTATTTTTTTGCTTATAATAATCTGTCTCCTTGGATCTCAAAGGAAAGAAAGCAACTCTACACACACACAAAAATACATAAATTTTATTTGCAAACTAATATCTTTGGCCAGTTTTCTGACACTGTCTTGAAAATGTTTTAGATGTGGAAGGAGTTGTTTTGAAACGATGAATTTATTTACTTTGATTAGATCACAAGAGGGACAATGCAGTGACATTGAGATTGGAGAAAGGCTGGCTGTGTTTTGTTTGTGCTGCACTTAATCTGTGTCTTACTCATGTGGAGTGTGGCTGGTATGAGGAACAGGGGACCCTGAGCTGAGATACAAACTTGTAACCTTGGACATTAGGACATCCAGTGCCTCCCCAGAGAAGAAAATCCATGGTCCCCACTTACCTTTCTGACCTCACATCCTACTCTCTGCCCTTTGGTCACTATGATCCAACTACACTGACTACCTCTCCAATGGTTATTAGTTACCAATTAGCAATTATGTCTCTAATCACCAAGCATGTTAAACTTCTTTTCATACCTCTTATGTTTCCTTATTTCTAACTTGTGTCAAGCTTTGAACTTTCTCTCTCTTCTGCTTAGAACTCAATCCCCCAGCTTTTCCTTCTCATTCTTCCATCTGAACTTAAGTGTCACCTCCTCAAAGAGGCTTTAGCTGACCATCCGCTTTAATAATGCACCTGTCCTTCTCAACTCTGTCTTTGATATGGCCTTATTTTGTTTTCCTCTTAGAACTTACCGCTGTCTGGATTTATCTTGTTTGTTTACTTTTTGGTCATACCCTCCTCTCTTTCCCCCAACTGAGCAAAATCGGCAGGAGAACAGAAACTGTATATTTTGCTAAGATCTCTGTCACCAGCACTGGAGCCATGCCTGGCACATAGCAAGTACATTTTGGTACATTTACAAGCACATTTTGGAGAAAAAGAAAATGGAATGACTTACCTTTTCTTTTTTTTAATTTTTAATTTTTTTTAACATTTATTTATTTTTAAGAGACAGAGAGAGACAGACTGTGAGTGGGGGGTGGAGAGAGAGAGGGAGACACAGAATCTGAAGCAGGCTCCAGGCTCTGAACTGTCAGCACAGAGCCCAATGTAGGGCTCGAACCCACCAACCTTGAGATCATGACCCGAGCCAAAGTTGGCCACTTAACCGACTAAGTGACCCAGGCACCCCGTGACTTGTCTTTTCTGATCAGGAAAAGATTGGTTCATTGGTTTCATTATCTCTATAATGAAAAAGCTGGGTTAGATCAGTGATTCTCAAAGTAGGGTCCCTGGATCAGCAACATCAGCCTGGGAACTTGTTAGAAAATTCAGATTCTCAGGCCCCACATAAACCTGACACATCAGAGACCTGTGATTTGGCAGCCCTGTGAATGTATGCTAAGTCTGAGCATCACTGTACCACATATGTGTACAAGCAGGGGGGAGGGGGAGGGGGAGAGGGAGTGAGAGAGAGAGAGAGAGAGAAAGAGAGAGAGAGAATCTCAAGTAGGCTTCACACACAGCACGGATCCCCATGTGGGGCTCGATTACACCACCCTGGGATCATGACCTGAAGTGAAATCGAGAGTCTGATGCTCAACCGATGGAGTCACCCAGGCAGCCCTTTTTTAGCTTTTTAAATTACAAAAGTATTTCACATATGACTTAAAAATAGAAAATGATACAAAAATCATCAGTCACTAATAACTCAATTTAGCATTTGTTACTATTATGTCATATTTACTTAAAAATATTAAAATATATGCACTTCAAATCTATTTGCATGACTTTTTCCCAGTCTCATCCCCTCTCCCCCCTCCAGAGGGAGGCCACGCCAATGGATTCTGTGCTTATCATTTCCTAATTATTTGCCAAAGTACTTGTATAAATCTATATTCTCATTAACAGGCATCAGAACCCCATTTTGCCATGTACTTCCATCATTTGGTATTGTCAGAGATTTTTAAGTCTTGCCAATTGACAGACATGAAATATTATCTATTGGAATATTAATCCGTGTTCCTTTAATAACTAATGATGCCAGCCTTCTTGTGTCTGTCCTCAACTCAGGTTTCCTGTTATATTGTCAATCACGAATTCTCTCTCAGCCATATGGTTGCAAATATCTTTCCCAAGAATGCAACTTTTCCCCCTTTGTTTCTGATGGTTTTTGCTATCGAGAATTTTAATACATTTAACATTTTCTTAATGATAAGCCCTTTCTTATTAACGAAGAAATCCTTCCCTAACCCCAAGGTCATAATGGCATTCTCCAGAACTTTAAAATGAATGTTATACTTTCCATATTAAGGTTGATCTGTATATATGATTTGAGCCAGGGATTCTAATTTAATAGTTTAGATTGGTATCTTGTGTTTCCTTTCATTCAATATGAAAACAAATGTTATCTATATAACCTTTGCCTTAGTGGATCTTACAGCTTTTTAAGGAACAGAAACAATAAACAAGTAAACAAATACATACATAGTAATAGTGAACGTTTACATAGGGTTTCCCTATGTGAGGTGCTAAGCTCTTTATGACTATTTAAGTGATTTAATTGTCAGAATTCTCCGTGAGGTAGGAGCAATTCACATCCTCGTTCTACATATAACAAAGTTAAAGCATAAAACAGTTCAATAACTTTCTCAAAGTACCCCAACTATGAGAGAGTTGAGGTTTCAATTCAGATTTTCCTTCACTTTCAGGACCTGTGCTTCTAAACCTGACACCAGATAGCCTCTCATCTGTAGTGCAGGAAACGCTGGGACTGAAAGTCATGTGGGGGTCAGTTACCTCAGCTTACCTCCATCAGGGCTCAGAGGAGCCTTGCAGAAAGGACACCCAGGCGAACAGCTGAAGGATGAGAAGAAAACAGCTTCTCCCCGACCCAGGAAGGTGCATAGTTCTGTTTCTCTAGATCTTAAACAATCAGAGAGCACAGAAGGAATGAAGGCGTTTTTCTACCCTTTGGGGTCATGTATGTGTCATCCACATAGCAGACTGGGCCCCAAACACAACGCTTCTCTCTCAGCTGAACGTCTGACTCTGGGAAACAGCACGGGATGCTCTCTAGATGGGTTCTCCTCCTATCCCTGTCTTCCCTCTGCACTGCTGGAAAGACAGAGAAGCCTTTGTGAAATCCACGATGGGAGCTTACAATTACACAGACCCATCTGAACCAAGTCTGAACATATTAGTCAAGGCACTTGAAAAACATTATCTTCTTTCCCTCAAGACACGTCACTCACAGTTTTGCCAGACCCTCACGCTATAAATCAAAGAGTAGGTTGTTCTTAAATTGCTCAAGAGATGAGAAGTAGGAGAAAAGACTTCCTCATGAACCATGGAGGAAAGCTGGAACTTTTTGGAAATAGCCCTGAAGTGTTAGATTGGCTTAGGTCCCTTGTTAGCTTGTTAGCAGGGCTTGCAGTACTCAGAAGTATGGGGGGGTCTCCCACTGGACCCATACAGAGGCCACTCAATACCCCTTACAAACCCACCTCTGCTCTTCCCCACATTTTTCTTTCCATGTGCCTCTGAGGTCACGAATCACATTTTCTGTGATTTCTTGATTCTTGTGAATCAAGAGATATAATCAGTATGGGCAAAGGTCCTAGAGTCCCCTCCTGAAACATTCTCTAAGTCCAGTGTAATGCTTGCACTATTTCTGAGTCCTGAAAGGATAAACATAAAGATAGGAGTCTGACTGCAAGTAGAAAGCCATAACCTGGGCTGAAGAAACGGACACCTCCTTGACCACATAGTTTGATGTTAGAAGCCCTGGCCAATCAAGGGTGTCTGATGTCACCTGGCACAAAATCCATCCAGCTAGCTCCATCTAGTCCTCAACTGTCTGATCGTTTCCTATGACCTGGAGAAGATTTATAGTTATGCCCTAAGAATCCTGTCAGTGGGGACTGTTTTAGCTTTCTCCTGGGCAGAGGTGAGATTACACTATTTGCGCCTGCTGAGGCTCTCATTATACTGAGTTAGTAATATAAAATGATACACTCCAGACATTTGCCGGGGAGAATGATGTCAGGTGAACATGGGCCCATTACTTATTCCAAAGTCCAATGGAAAGAAGCAGTCTTCAAAACTGTTTGAAGGATCACTGTCAATTTTCTCTTCTAGGTGTTCTAAACTATCCCCCTGGCTTAGGAAGATTAGAAAGGAGCCAGCTACACAGATTTCATATTATTGGATCCCTGAAGAATTGATTTTTATGAATTATGCTTTGGGGATGCCAAGAGCCCCCCATACTATGTCTAGTAATGACATAAAAGGTCATTACTAGAAAAAGCCTTATGAAACTCCAACATCCAAAGAAAGGATACTGTTGAACACATCGATCATTATGTCTTGTTTATGAGTATCCCAGAAAGAATGACCTGACTTTAGTAAGAACACTAGTTAGAGCTTTTCTCAGTAACGCATTTTGTTGTTTTCCATCTTAAAAATATTATTTTTTAACGTTTATTTATATTTGAGAAAGAGAGACAGAACACAAGCAGGAGAGGGGCAGACAGAGAAGGAGACACAATCTGAAGCCGGATCCAGGCTCCGAAATGTTAGCACAGAGCCTGACATGGGGCTGGAACTTGTCAACCACGAAATCATGACCGGAACCAAAGTCGGATGCTTAACTGAATGAGCCACCCAGATGCTCCTTAAAAATATTATTGATTGTCTTTTGACCAGGTTCATTGGTTCAACCCAACCAAAACAGGTTTAGACCAATACCCATTTTTAAAGCTTCATTCATTCCTTCATTGTATTCTTTTCCTCACCCATCTTTCTTCTTTCACCTAAATTATATTTGCCATCATACCTTATGCATGGTGTTATAGTCAGCTAACTCATTCCTGAAATTAGGAGGAACATAAATTAATAAATAACTTTGTAAGATCTGAAAGCTCAATGAACTTTAACTTCTACATATCCTCGTGGTTAGTGCCTGAAAATGGTGAACATTGTAAGTTATATCACTTCTTAGAGACTGTACCTTCCAATTTTTTAAAAAAAATTTAAATGTTTTATTTATTTTTGAGAGAGAGAGAGAGAGAGAGAGCATGAGCAGGGGAGAGGCAGAGAGAGAGCGAGACAAATAATTCGAAGCAGGCTCCAAGCTGTCAACACAGAACTCGACACAGGGCTCAAACCCACAAACTGTGAGATCATGACCTGAGCTGAAGTCAGACGCTTGACTGACTGAGCCACCCAGGTGCCCCTGTACCTTTCAAATCTTAAAGGAAGTGATGGGGCAGTTCTTTTCTGCTACGCTTCCCTATACCTACAGTTCCCATCTTTATTCTCTTGACCTTCAGGATGTAATTATTTGGAATTTCTGGTTGTACCCCTTGTCTGAATCACTCAGGTAACATTTAGAACGTGATGTTATATTCTAAATTCAAAGTATTCTGCCTTTAATATGGCCATGGATAGATCAAGAGAGAAGATGAGGTCATTATACACCATACTTCTTAGCCTCATTCTTTCCAACATTGGATTCTTACACTACTCCTTCTTTCCCCTTGTATCCTATTTACATTGGAAGTTCTACCTTATATGTAAATGTTGTTATAGGCCAATAACTCCTTTCTGGAACTAGGTAGAATATAAATTAATAAATAATTTGTTTGGTCTGAAAGCTTGGCAACCTCTAAATCATAAATACCCATGAGGTCACAGGCCTTCAAACAGACCCTTTGGTGTTACCACACTGGTGGCAGCCAGAATAATCCCTCCCCTAAAGATGTCCAATCCTAATTTTCAAAACCCGTGGATACGTCATTTACACAGCAAAAGGGACTTTGCTGATGTAATTAAGACTACGGCCCCTGACATGGGGGAATTATCTGAGTGGGATAATAAGAGGGAGGCAGGTGCATGGGGTTCTGAGAAGGAGATATGATGATGCAACTAGAGATAAGATTCAGAGATTGGAAGATGGCTACATTGTTGGCTTTGAAGATGGAGGAGGTGCCACAGATCCAAGCAATGCAAGCAGCCCCCAGAAGCTGGAAAAGGCAAGAAATCTAGAGCCTCTAGAACAAATGTTCTTGCCAACACCTTTATTTTAAGTCTAGTGAGACTTCTGACTTCCAGAACCGTAAGAATAAATTTTCGTTGCTTTTTCTAAGTTTATTTATTTATTTTGAGAGAGATAAGGTGAGAGAGAGAGAGAGAGAGAGAGAGAGAGAAGAGAGGCATAGAGAGAGGGATAGTGAAGATCCTAGGAAGGCTTTGCGAAATCAGTACAGAGTTTCACATGGGGCTCAGTCTCATGAACCATGAGATTATGACCTGAGCTGAAATCAAGAGTTGGAAGTTTAACCAACCGAGTTACCCAGGCACCCCAAATTTGTGTTGCTTTAAGAGTGAAAGTTTGTGACAATTAGTTAAAGCAGCAGTAAGCTAATACAACACTCCTTGAGAATTCTAGATTAGCTCCATGTCACAACTGGGCTTATATGGTTTCTCTTTTTCTCTGTTATTCTCTCCTACCCCACAGACTTTGTAATCACTCTTCAGCCCCAAGTTTGGTCATGGTGTATGGTCTAGATTCTACCATCCTGCCCGGGATTGTTTAGCTTTGAACTTCATGCCTCCATTTTGACATTAATGTGTTGCCCCTGTTCCACCTGGGTAGTGTACCCATACAGAATATCTGTTTCATTGTTCATCTCTTTAACTAAATGGTGCTCAATTTCCATAGGCTGACAACTTCCCACATCTCTAGAGTACCCACTGGGCAACCTATCTGCCTTCATCCATTAGGACTCAATGCCAGCCAGAAGAACTGTTGCAATGATGGAAATGTTCTATCTGTACATCCAATATGGTACCCACTCATCATATGTGGCTATTGAAACATGACTTGTGTGGAGAGAGGACTCAAACAAAATCGCAAATGAAAGAGGAAAAATAACATCTGACACCACAGAAATACACACATTAAGAGAATATTGTGAAAAATTATATGCCAATAAATTGGACAACTTATAAGACATAGTTAAATTCCTAAAAACATATAACCTCCCAAAATTGAAGCAGGAAGAAACAGAAAAATTTGAATAGGTCAATTAGCAGAAATGAAAGGAAATCAGTAATCAAAAAACTCCCAACAAAATTCCAGAACCAGATGGCTTCACAGGTAAATTCTATCAAACACTTAAAGAAGAGTTAACACCTGTTTTTCTCAAACTTTTCCAAAAAATAGAAGAGGAAGGAAAACTTCTAAATTCATTCTATGAGGCCAGCATTATACTGATACCGAAACCAGATAAAGACATCACACACACACACACACACACACACACAAAACTACATGCAATATATGAAATGAACATAGATGCAAAAATCCTCAACAAAATATTAGCAAACTAAATCCAACAATACGTTAAAAAATTCACTACGATCAAATGGAGTTTATTCCTGGGAGGCAAGGATGGTTTAATATTTACAAATCAAACAATGTGATACATCACATCAATAAGACAGGATAAAAACCACATAATCATTTCAATAGATGCAGAAAAAGCATTCAACAAAGTATAACATCCATTCGTGATAAAAACCCTCAACAAAATAGATTTAGAGGGAATATACCTCAACACAATAAAGGCCATATATGAAAGATCCACAGCTGATATAATACTCAATGGGGAAAAACTGAGAGCTTTTTCCCCTAAGGTCAGAAACAAAACGAGGATCTTCACTCTTACCATTTTTATTCAAGGTAGTACTAGAAGTCCTAGCTACAGCAGTCAGACAACAAAAAGAAATAAAAGGCACCTAAACTGGTAAGGAAGAAATAAACATTTGACTATTTGCAGATGACACAATACTATATGTAGAAAACCCTAAAGATTCCACCAAAAAACTACTAGAATGGATAAATGAATTTCAATAAAGCTGCAGGATACAAAATCAATGTACAGAAATCCATTGCATCTCTATATGCTAATAATGAAGCAGGAGAAATAGAAATTAAGAGAACAATCCCCTTTGCAATTACACCAAAAATAATACAATATCTAGGAATAAACTTAACCAAAGAAGTGAAAGATCTGTACTCTGAAAACTATAAAACATTAATGAAAGAAATTGAAGATGACACAAAGAAATGAAAAGAATTCCATATTCGTGGATTGGAATAACAAATATTGTTAAAATGTCTATACTAGCCAAAGTAATCTACAGATTTAATGTAATCCTTATTAAAATACCAACAGCAATTTTTACAGAACTAGACTTAACAATCCTAAAGTTTGTATGGAATCACAAAAGACCTCAAATAGCCAAAGCAATCTTGAAAAAGAAAAACAAAACTGGAAGTATCACAATTCCAGACTTCAAGTTATATTACAAAGCTCTAGTAATCAAAACAGTAGGCACAAAAATGGACATATAGACCAATGGGACAGAATAAAAAGCCCAGAAATAAACCCACAATGACATGGTTAATTAATCTTTGACAAAGGAGGCAAGAATTTGCAATGGGAAGAAGGCTGTCAACAAATGGTGTTGGGAAAACTGGACAGCTACATGCAAAACGATGAACCCGGGCCACTTTCTTAAACCATACACAAAAATAAAGTCAAAATGGATTAAAGACCTACATGTGGGACCTGAAATCATAAAAGTCCTAGAAGAGAGCACAGGCAGTAATTTCTCTGACATTGGTCATAGCAACATCCTTTTAGATATGTCTCCTGAGACCAGGGAAACAAAAGCAAAAATAAACTATTGCGACTGCATCAAAATAAGAAGCTTTTTCACAGTAAAGGAAACAATCAACAAAACTAAAAGGCAACCTACGGAATGGGAGAAGATACTTGAAAATGACATATCCAATAAAGGGTTCGTAGCCAATACATATAAAGAACTTATACAACTCAAAACAAAAAAGAAATAATCCAATTAAAAAACGGACAGAAGACATGTAGAGACACTTTTGCAAAGAAGATATACAGGTGTCCAACAGACGGATGAACAAATACTCAACATCACTCATCATCAGGGAGATGCAAATCAAACCCACAATGAAATATCACCTCACGACTGTCAAAATGCCTTAAATCAAACACTCAAGAAACAACAAGTGTTTCAACAACAAGTGAGGATGTGGCAAAAAAGGAACCCTTGTGCTCTGTTAGTGGGAATGCAAACTGGTGTACCCATTGTGGAAGACAGTATGGGGGTTCCTCAAAAAACTGAGAAATAGAACTACCCTGCAATCCAGTAATCACACTACTGGTTATTTACCCAAAGAATATGAAAACACATTCTAAGGGATATGTGAAATTGGTGGAGGGAATTAAGGAGGGCACTTATCTTGATGAGCACTTAGTAATGTATGGAACTGTGGAATCACTATATCATACACCTGAAACGAATACAGCACTGTATGTTAACAACAGTGGAATGATACTAATTTAAAAAAGACAGGAAGCTAAAAGAAAAAAAAAGAAAGAAATGCGACTAGTTTGACTGAGAAACCAAATATTTAATTTAATTAATTCTAAGTTCATCTTAAATAGCCACATATGGCTAGTCGTTTCCACATTGGACGGCACAGTTAGGTTTTTACTAAATGCATGTTGATGATGAATAATTGAAGAAGCTGTCAGACAGACACCTATAATCCTTAAGTTCAAATCAGTAAACCTTCTTTAACTGTTGCTTGAGAAGAAGGGCAGTGAGGATGAAAAATATCTGAAAATGAAAGACGTTTGTCTGTACAATAGGCTTCAGTTGTTTGGGAGAATGATCAGTACTTAAACCAAATCCCCCAAACTATTAAATCCCTGCTCACGATGCCATTACCTTCAGGAACTCATAAAAGGAAATGTCCTTAATTAAAAGTGTGGATTTTTTTTGTGGCTCTGGGGACTTTTAAATGGCTGCGTATAAATAAACCACATTTGTAGCTGGGCTTGAAGGTGAGCCCTTACTTCATCCAGTTCCCAGGTTACCCTGTTTCTTGGTGACCTAAGAATCCAGGTCTGTTGTTGCATGAGAGAGAACTGGCTGCCGGTGCATTTTTGCTGGTAGCTGTGTCCCCATGCTATTCTCTGTGATTTATCTTCCATGAAATGTCTGTGGATGTAAGAGCCCATATAAAACAGAGTAAAAGTGAGGGCAATAGGAAATTTGTAACTACCAGGTGCTTATTGGTTGCATTAACTGGAGGAAATATGGCAGGAGCCATGGGCCTGGGATTTGGGCTAGACAGCATTCTGTGGGTCAAGTGACACTGGATGAAAGCCAATCCGTTTCCCAGGACAAAACCCAGATGGTTCAATGGAGAAAGGCGCCCCAGCTTCCTGCCATTCCCCTGCCTTCTGCAGGTAGATTCTGTAAGATTTGAACTAAAACCCTAAACAGAAACAGGCATCAAAATGTCAAATTTATAAAGCTCGCATTTGACACCTCTTACCCTTGTGGAAGCGTCTATATGGCTAGGTTTGCAGGTGTTTTAAAATCCAGGGAGAGTGAAGTCATAAGTATCACAAGTCAAGTCTGTGGATCAAGAATGTACTGGTTCAACCCAGACACAGGACCCGGTATCCCAATGAGGCAGGTGTTTGTTTCTAGAGAAGCAATGAGCTCCCTTATTTGGACATTTCTTTCACTGATTATATAATTCTTTAGTGTCAAACTTGCTTCCACTTAAATAATAACTATAAGAAGAAGAAGAAAAAGAAATAACTTTAGAATTTAAGGAAATTTACTGACTTATGAATCTCAAGAATGTCTAGTCAACTTGTTCAGACCACAATCCAACTTTATAATGAAAACGACTCCTGTTTATTGTATCTGGGATTTTGCAGCCTCAGAAGTGCTTCTCTGGGGATCTCAAATGTGACATAGCTTCATGCACAAATCAATGAATCAATCACTTGCCAAATGCTGAGAGTTTGTAGGATATTCTGCACAAGAATTTAACGTTGTGTGAACATTACTTCTGTAACTTTTCCCTCAAAGGTAGAAAGAGGTGGGAGAAACATCCCTTAATATTTCTTTCTTAAGAGTATTTCCTTTCCCTGTATCTTTGCTGGCTTCCCACTCCAGAATTTGACTATTGTGTTTGGGATGGTAGACACTACCAAAAAAATAATTTTATGTGGCTTGACTGGAATGTCTTCCACTTTAAAATTTCAGGGGCCATAAGTTGAATTAAGACTCAGTTCCAAGCCCTGAAACAAAAATACTGTATTTAAAATAGAAACACCTATGGATAGAATCCACCTAAGTGGATAATACACTAACCTTTTAGTAATTCACATTTCCTTGGTATGTAATCATTTGTGTTATCAAACTTGAAACTAGCACCAAAGAGTTCTACATTCCTTATCCTGCTGGCTACGCCACCTTGCCTGAAATTTCCCAGTGCTTACAAAACAAGGACAAGTACCCAGCGCAAGGCAGGAAAACTCAGACGCTTCAACTCTGGAAGTTTGCAGATATTTGAGTCTGCTGCATGCCCGGTGGGTGCTGAATTGCACTTCAATGGTCCATTTCAGGGCCGCGAGCAGTGAATGTGTCCTCCTGGGTTTGCTGAGGGCATTCAGAAAGCAATTCTGACTACCCTTTCCCTATGGAGCACCCATGGCTGTGGGCCTTTTAAACACATTAGGAAAATAGAAATCTAGCAGAGAAAGGAGAGAAGCCTAATTGTGAAAGAGGCCAGGAGTCTGTCATAGGCAAGAAGGAAAAAATTCAGACGTTTATATTTTTTAAGTATGATTTATTGTTTAAATTATACTCTTTTGCATTTTAAGAGCAGCCAGGAAAATGAAGTTATTGGTACGCTAGAATTTTCCTCTCTGCTGTCATTTCCATTTAATTATTGCTCAGACATCTGTAATGGAAAGAACCAGGGGCTTAGAGTGGATTTTCAGCTTGGGTCTTTCTAAATCTTTCCTGGGACAGATGACAGAGCCTGGGACAAGTGACCAAGGCCTCCCAGAGGTTGCTTCTTTATCTGAGACAGCAGAGCCCTAAGTGCTCCATGACATGGGGATGACAAGAATTAAGTGTTATGAATGGGACCCCAAGTCAATGCTTAGCAAGTTAGCCCAGTCCCAGTTTAATCATTACGTTTTGAAAGTTGGCCATAAGAGTCCTGCTACCTGTGTAGCTCTAGGCTTCGAGTTGAACTGTTTCCACTCAGAGTTCATGACCACATGGGAGGCAAACTGATTTGTATTGAACAGAAAAGACACTGTCTGATGTCATATTGACATATTGGTCTCAAATCACAGACTAACCTTCCATAGGGACAAAAGACAGAATGAGAAGGAGTTCGAGATTCTTCTAAAGACCCTAGAAAGGTGGAAATACCTGTAAAGCCTTCCCCAAACACGGACTTTATTTAGACCAACTTGGAATTGAAAAATAGTTGCCACTCAGAATGTTGGGAGAGGGGAGAGCAGCAGGGCTCACAAATCCCAAAGGATGGAATCATAGAATCCACCGTATGGTGAACAATTAGGTTTGCTCACGTGTCATCTGGCTTCTCATATACCATGAAATACGTAGGCACCTACCAAAGACTGAATACAAATACTGAGTTAAAAATATATATATATTGATGAGGCACCTGGGTGGCTCAGTCAGTCAAACATCCAACTCTTGATTTTCACTCAGGTCATGATCTCACTGTTCATGAGTTCAAGCCCCCTGTTGAGCTCTGTGCTGACAGTACAGAGCCTGCTTAAAATTCTCTCTCTCTCTCTCTCTCTCTCTCTCTCTCTCTCTCCCTCTATGCCCCTACCTCCCCCCCCCCTCTCAAAAATAAGCATTAAAAAAAAATATATTGAGTTAATCCTGGCCTGGCTCAGCAGCAGTCTGTTTTAGAGACTTCTAATAAAATTACAAGGTTTTTTTGTTTGTCTGTTGTTTTTTGTTTGTTTGTTTTTACAAATGGACTCTTTTCCAAGTGGACACATGGGGCCCTTGGAACTACTTTTTTCCCCCTCTGCTTCTTTATTCAACCATTGTCTACACTTTCCGAACTGAGCAGAAGCAGAGAAACCCCTTCCAGTGCATATAAAAGCCTGGTTTGGCTTGGAAAGTCTGGTCAAGTTCAAGCAGGCAGTGTGCCTATGAGCCCGTGCTCAGCTTATGGCTTTGCGGCCTTCATTAGAATCTCTCAGAGTTCTGTTTTTAGAAGAGCAACAGACCGACCCTCCTTAACAGAGGGGAATGAAAGGAACCCCTTAATCCACCACTCATGTATTCTTTCCAGTTCTGATACCAGATTTGGCCCGCAGGAGCCACGCCAGGCTAGAACTCTCACATGGGTCAAACTGTGGCTCCTGCTCTCCAACGGCGTTTCCCAGCGGACTGGGTTTTCTCATCAATCATGTGTTGCCCGTATTGTGTTTCCCGGCTTGGCTGCTCACGCGGCCATCCTAAGGTTGGGGGTTTGGGGCGTCAGTATTAATCATGAGACATGCCGCTCTCAGGGCTGAGTTTGCTGTGAGGATGGCATCTCATACTTGTCTATAGCTGTGCTTTTTCCCTGGAGAAATCTCAAGTTAGACGAGAGGGAGGAAAAAAAAAAAAGCCAGTTCCTGCTTGATGTTTAATAGCTGGGTCATTATGAGGGATCCTGTAAAACCCCCACCCCCTGCTGTTATGTGGGTGTTTTGTAACTGTCAACTCCATCCACGTTTCCACAGCATATTAACTGGCTCCAGGTTTAAGGCAATCTACGAGGATTTTAATTTACTTCTCACCTGTCTCCTTACCTAGTTCCCACACAATTATCCCTGGAGACTACTGAACCCCCCGCTTGCTATCATTTCATCCAGGAGCGGTGTTTTAAATCGCACTGTGTCACCCACCCAGAGCAGCCGGAGAAGGTGACGCGAGTAGTAGGATTGAATTGCTGACCTGCATTGCGGGGCTGGGGAGAGTTTCAATCACACTGTTTGCTTTAGTGCTAGACGTTGCCTCAGCTCTGAGGTGTGGGAGCTGTAAATTAGCATCTGAAACAACGCAGCTGTATTCCTGCCTCTGCATTTCTCGCCAAGGCCCCTGTCCCTGTGACTCCCGAATCCTCTGTCTGGGAGCTGCTCTTTGCTGAGTTGAATCCGACTTTGAGGAACAGATGTGGGTCTTCTCTGAGTTAGTCCATGGGAGGAAACTACGGAGATGCCCGCTCTCATTTTGGGTTTCCCCTAGAAGGGGAACCCAGGGTAAGGAGTAGAGTGTAAGGCAATTAATTATCTGGGAGGTAATCGCTAGTTGGAGAGTGGGGGAAGGGAAGACAAGCAGTAAAGTGAGTTTCCACTGCGGGCTGCGGAGCTTGACTTCCGTTGGGGGCGCCGGGAGCCAAGGTGGCAGTATTGTCCCTGACACACAAGGGAGCTGGGGTGTTTGTGTTAAGGGATGTTTCCAGGACCCCGCAGCCTCTGCAGGTAGAGTGGGCTCCAGAGACCAGACAAAGCCCCCAGCAGAGAAATGCAGGTGCCTGCAGGTAGAGGTCAGGCCTGTATGTTAAAATGATAAGGCTGGTGTGGGGGTTTGTGGGTAGGGTAGGAATAGAGGAGAACAGTGTCTGCCCCACTAACTCCACACCCCAGGTACTGGAGCAAAGAGCCGGGCAAGCTGAAAACCCTGTTAAACATCACAGCTTGGAACAAGCTGGGAGAGGGTCTCCTCCAGTCCTAGTTCCATGCAGAAATATTTTCTATAGGGATCATCCAGCCTCTACCTGAACATTCCAAGGGGTGGGGGGTTCAGCTGTCACAGCTGCCCAGGCTGTGTGTAGATAGTTGTGGCTGTTATTCTAGTTGATACCCTCTAAATTTCCATGTTTGTTCAAACGACCATTCATTCCCCATATGTTGAGCACCTCCTGGGTGCCAGATGCAACACGAGGAAAGGGGTCATAGCTCTTAGAGTTGCATGCCCACGGAAGGATGGACGAGCAGTGACGTTATTCTCCAGCAACAATTTCAGAAGGTGCCCCCGATGTGCCGGATGTATGCTACAGTAACACTCCACAGGCAGGGAGAGCAAGGCAGTTAGAGAAGTGAAGCTTGACTACAAGCCAAAAACGGTAGGAGAGACCTACCCAACCCAAGTCCAATGGCTACGTCCAACAGCCGACATGCCAACAGCGATCTCCACGCCTACAGAAGACATGCCTCAGTAGTATCTTAACTGGAGTTCTACTTAAATGGGATTAAAAGGAATGATTTATTACCTACTTTAAAAAGCATGGAACTTCTTAAGGAGAATAGCAGTATCTTTTCTTCTATCCAGTTTCCCACCTCTGTCAATTTCTTGCCAGGTGACTGCAAATGACCTCATCCTCCAACGTAAATTTCACCTTCCTCTGCAGACATTTTAGGAGGCTTTAGCTGCAAACATATGGATACCCAGAAATTACCACCAGTCTCACACATACAAATAGATGTTATAAAAAGTAGTCCCGGGGTGCCTGGGCGGCTCAGGGGCACCCCACTCTTGATTCTTGCTCAGGTCATGGTCTCACCGTTCATTAGATCGAGCCCCGCATTGCGCTCTGCACTGATAGAATAGAACCTGCTTGGGATTCTCTCTCTCCCTCTCTCTCTGCCCCTCCCCCCTCAAAATAAATAAATAAATATTTATTTATTTTTATTTGTTTTGCAGGATACATCTTTGCATTTATTTAGGTTTTTCTTTTATAAATAAACATGTTTTTTTTTTTTAAAAAAAGAGTAGTTCCAATCAAGCACCCATTGGTCTTGGGGGGCTTGTGACTGAAGAGTGCTGACCACTTTCACATACTGCAAGTGGCTCCCTAAGGAATGTGGAAAAGAAGAATAGTCTGCTGCCCAGTCATAAAATTAGCAAACTTCAAAACGAGGTGAATCGAGAAAATGTGTGAGCCAAATACGGGTGTGACTGCACTTTTCATTTGCATATGAGTGTGTATGTAAATGTGTGGGTGTGATGCTTATTTCTATGTGATCCTGAAAAATGAATAAAAATAATTAGCACACTGCTCCCTAAAATAGGAAGTTTATATTCAACAATTCTGTATTGTTTTAGAGAGAAAGCAGAAAAAGGAAGTTGACATGTAAACTTGCCAGGCTTTGGTGAAAAAATTGATTAAGGGACCACCGGAGGTTTGAAACAGTAGAGGAATTTGGTCAGAGCTATGCACTGGCAAGCCAAATTTGCTAACACTGCGATGTCCCTGAAAAAGAAGGGTTAACATAAATTTAAGTAGCACCATCCCTATCCTCCATGGTTTTCCCCTCAGTCTTACACGGATGTCCTATTAGTTGAGTAGAAGTCACAAACTGGCTGTCCGTGTATCAAACAAAAGCACTTTATGGTTGTGTTTTGTGTGGCTTGCACAACGTTCACCCACATTGAGTTTTAAACAGGCGTTTGTTGCTGTCATTTAAAAATAAGAATAGTTGAAATCAAAATTCAGATTTCCAAATTCTCTTGGAATATCAAAATCTCTGGTAATTCTGAGCACCACTTGACACGGCGACATTCGGCCAGAGCTAGCAGCTTCTGTTAAGTGTTTGGACCTTCCACCTCTGAAGTCAACTGAGTAAGTACATAGGAAATGGTTTGGGGTGCGGGCAAGATGACATACTCTGAGCTATGATGAGGTAACCGGAACAGTCTCAGGAGACAGGCCCCAAGTAGCTAGAGAGGGACTCATTCCACATAGATTTAAAAAATATTAAGATCCTCCACTATTTCAGTCACCAGGCTATGGATAGGGAAACAATAATAAACAAAAGGGAGCTGTCTCCATAGGCCCTGCCCTGTGGAGCTCATGGTCTAGACGAGGAGGTAGACAAACAATTCTGCAGTTAAGTAAAGTGTCACAAAATGGCAAGTTTGGCCAGTACTCAGAAGGAAAGGTGTGTGGTGGCTTGAGCGGCCAGGGACTCTGGCCTCATCTTGGAGATCAGAGAAAGTATTCCTAAAGGAATGAGGTCTAGAAGATGACTAGAGGTAACTATACAAAGGAAGGGCAGGAGTACATTTTTGGGTTCTATTTGCACAAGCCTTATGGCAATGGCATCATGATTACTCAAGAACCTGAAAAGACAGAATGTAGCTGAAATTAGTAGAGAAGATCCAAAATGACACAGAGAGAAAAAGAATGGAAAGAACAGAGCAGGGCATAAGAGATGTGGGAACCCAATCAAGTGCTGTGGCAAAGCTGTACTATGAGTCCCAGAAAAAGAGGAGAGACTGAGATTGGGGCAGAAGCAATATTTGGGGGGAAAAATGATCTCTAAGAATATTCCAGAAGGGATGAAAAGACCTCAACCCACAGATTCCAAAAGCTGAGCAAATCCCAGGGGCACCTGGGTGGCTCAGTCAGTTAAGCGGCCGACTTCGGCTCAGGACCATGATCTCACGGTCCGTGAGTTCGAGCCCCGCGTCGGGCTCTGGGCTGACAGCTCAGAGCCTGCAGCCTGTTTTGGATTCTGTGTCTCCCTCTCTCTGACCCTCCCCTGTTCATGCTCTGTCTCTCCCTGTCTCAAAAATAAATAAAACGTTAAAAAGAAAATTAAAAAAAAAAAAAAAAAAAGCTCAGCAAATCCCAAAAGTGACCAGTGAATTGTAAATTGTGATATACCCATATAACGAAATTGTATTTAGCAACAAAAATAAATCACCTTTTGATACACGCCACAAAATAGACAAATCTCAAAAGCATTATGATGAGTGAAGGAAGCTAGTCACAAAAGGCCATAGGCTATACAATCCCATTTTTCTGACGTTCCGAAAAAGGCCAAAGTATAGTGATAGAGGTCAGATCCGTGGGCACCAAGGCCTGGGGTGGGTAGAAAATTGACTAGAAATGGGTATGAGGGAAATTTGGGGGATGATGGACTTTCAAATATTAATCAAAGCAGTATAAAAATGGGCTAGAAAACAATGTGACCAGTAGGATGGCGATTCTGTGATATTAATAACAGTAAAGCCTAGAAGATAACGTCCATAATCAAGTCATGAAGGGTTAGCCTCTGCTTCATTTTTGTCCGCTTTTGATTCTGTTATTTATTCTTTTCCTGAACTGCTAAATTTTCTCCAATAAGAACACAATCATTATAACTAGGGAAAAGATTATTTTTGAAAACAACTATATTTTCTGATTTTCAATGTTACCCACGAAAAAAAAAAAGGTGTTTTCCTTTTATTATCTTTAAAATTCTATATTATTAATTCACACACAAACACGCACGCAAAATTGCACCTTGTATTTGAAAAATCTCTGTGAGCATAATAATCACCACGTATAGGCTTACAGAAATTTTATGCTATAGTATTCGCTGAACTGCCAAACAAAGTGAATTTCCAACATGCTATTTGCACTGCTGACTTACATCTACTTGCAACATTTTCCAAGTGCGAGGAACAACGGGAGATGTGAGGACTCCATGTAATAGATCACACCTGCCCTCCTGGCCCCAGACCCTTCTAGATGGGTCAACGACAGCAATGAGTGTTGCACCCCCATATTTGGCGGGACAGGATGATGGCCCTGGGGCTCAGCAAGGCTGCAGTATGACAGACGAAGTACTTAGGAAACGATCTTCTTGAGTGTTACCCAACACAGTCACCTGTTGATTTATGAACACGCACTCACACTCACCTTTTACATCCTGTCAATTTGGTCATCTCAGCAGAGGAAAAGAAAAAAAAAAAAAAAAAAGAACTGAAACCACCGACTATCCACAACTCGGCAAACACTCAAAGCCCCACATCTGTTAAATCTGGACGGATGAAGTTTGTAAACCACTAACACCTCATTTTCTTCTATTTTATAATGAATTTTTAATTGCAGAAGAAATAAGTGAAGTCATTCTCCCCTTAAACATTAGCATGTTTACTCAAAACGAACTTTTGGCCACCTTCTCCAATTTTAGTCCCTCCCATAGATAGGGTGGGGTTTGGGGTTTAGGCTTCTAGACCATGTATATAGACAAGTACATATCCATGAACAAACATAAATATAAATGTGAATCTATACATATATATATATATATATATGCAGGTATGCAAGACGGAATGGACAACATAACATGGCCTTGTGTTTTGTGAGGATTTTTCTTTTTTTCATCTCTCTCTCTCTTTACAGAAATGCCTTCATCTTGTAGTTATCAATCTGCAACTTACTCGTTTGTTTCTTTTTTCGAGCTCTAGCCCAAGCCGGTTATTTGTTTGAACTGCTGCATCCAATTTCATCATATAAATACACCACATTTTATTTACCCGCTCCCCTGTTGATAGACATTTAGGTTATTCCAATTTTTACCATTGCGAACAACACTGAGATGAACATAATCGTGTCTGACATTCTGTGTGCACGTGTCCCTCCCACCCAGCCATGGCCAAGACCCTTGTGTCCACAATGAAATGTCAGGAAGTTTGACAATCCAATGACATGGTGCCTGAGTCTTGGTTCTCACATGACCTGGACCTTGGTGTGGAAGGGTCTTGGCAGGGAGGTCTGGAGGCCACATTTCCCAGCGGACTCGACCTTCCCCCTGGGGGGGGGGGGGGCAGAAAAGCTGATGGAGAAACTCTCACCGCTAGACCCCAACCAGCTCAAATGCTAACTTGGCCCCTTTTGCGGATTTAAATGAAATGTTCATCATTTCCCCCAAAATCTGCAACCCGCCTAAAGGTGGTCTGGCGTTGAACATTCCCTCCACAATACCCCGGCTGAGGAGGGCCCCACCGATGCTTCCTACTACAGGGGCTTTTGCAGGAAGGGGCAGAGGCACTAGGGAGTTTCTGCTGGAGATAGGAGTGATTTTCAAAACTGCACAGGCAGGGCCGCCAGTCTGCCGAGGCTCTTCCACCCCTTGCCACTTGCACCCTGCGAATACAATCCGGCCCTGTTCCCGGCCCCTCTGCCATTTGAGAGTCATGAAGTCATAACAGCTGTGGCTGTAGCCGCCCCGGAGGCCTGGGACAGGCTGGCCGGCGGCCCATCCCCCGCAGGCCGGAAACGTGCGCTCCTGCAACTCAAGCACTGCCTGGGGGGGGGGGGGGGCGGCAAGAAGCCCCGGGCTGCAGCCAGGGAAGCCTGATGTGGGCGGGGCAGGCAACGGGACCAGCAGATTCACACGCAGTGACCCACAGGCCGTAGTCTGGGAACCAGCATCGGTGCCCCTGGGCCTCTCGGGCTCCCGGGGCCAGGCCCACAGATTCAAGCCATTTCACACTTGGAATGTGTAACAGGGGATGGCCTGCAACCTGCCACCTCGGTGTCAAGCTCAGCTCCACTCCATAAACCCACTGGGGGAGGGCGGGGCGGGGGGAGGTACTGGGGGCAGAGTTGAAACATCGAGGGGCAGAGGACTAGCGAGTCCCCGGCGTGGTTGGGGCCAGGCGCCCATCTGAGGAAGGAGGCCTGGCCTCGGGCTCCGTCTGCACCAGTGGAAAAAGCTACGTAAGTGCCAAGTCAGAGGAGAGCGAGTCATGGCCCAGGGCTTTACAATCTGTTTCACGAGCTCTTCCTCCCAGCCCAGCACGCCAGGCAGCAACATTTCTCCATTAGTGCCCAGCAGATGCGAGCCTGTGTGCCCCGGGGGGAGCACGAGGCCTCTGACACAAGCAGGTGGCAGCTGAGGGTCCTGGGAGGGCTCAGGAATTGAAGGAGTGCATTCGCCCGTCTAAATGGTCTCCCCTTTTATGGGGCTCGGGGAGTCGGATGCATGTGGTGGTTTGGGGGTCAGCTTTCAACCCAGACCCTCATCCTGCCCTTCTCCTGATGGTATAAGCAGGGTCTGCCTCTGCTGGATGCCCCGCTGCCTCTCCCTGGGACCAGAGAGGCTGTGAGGAGCAGCAAAGAGCCCTCTGTCCTGGAGAGAGACTGTCTTCATGGAGGCAGGAGGTGGGGGGGGGGGGGGGAATGGAAGGCAGGGGTCAACACCGAGAAGGGAGCAGAACAGTCACCAGGAAAACTGAGCAGCACAGATGGGGGGTTCCCAGGGACTGGGGGTTGGGGATTCAAGGTTTACTGCTGACAGAAATCCCTGGAGATGCTTTCTGGGGCCCCCACCCACCTCTCCTCCTCTGGTGTCTCTTCCCTCCCCTCCCCTCCCCTTCCCTCCCCAGGAGCTCTGCTTACAGCCAAACACAGCTGCCCACCATCTCCTACACATTCAGCACCTCTGTCTCTTGGTCTCTGCCCTGGGTTCTTTGGAAACTAAGGGTTGTTATCAAGAGGGGCATTGAGAACGAGGAGGGGGTTTCCACCCCCTTCTCTGTGGGCCTCAGCCCTGCCATGGCCAGCATTCCCTTCCCTCTTCCCGAATCTGGAACTTTGTAACCCCTCCGCCCAGCCGAAAAGACAGAAGGAAGATTTTTGAGAAGAAGCACACTGAAACCATCCTTTGCCATTCAACTTGGCAGCTGAGTTTGACGCTGGAGGGAGGAGGGGAGGGGAGGGGAGAAGTGAGGAGGGGAGAGGCGAGCTGAAGATGGTGCTTAGGAACCCAATATTGGGCCGGTGAGTAGAGCTGGAAAAGGTCCTAGTGACAGGGGGTCACGATCTCCCCCTCCTTCCCTCCTCCTGGGAGGGCGCCACTCTTCACACCCAAGGGTAGGGACGGGAGACAGGTTGGAGGGCTTGCTCAGGCCACATCAAAAAAGAAGAAAATAGAAAATTCTGCATGTTGGCTATGATGCGCGTGGGAGACAGCACTGGAAAGTGTCCACACATGCCTTTCCGGGGTCTCTGCTCTTTCTTATCCGAAGGATCTTCGTAAATGAGTGCCCACCTAAACTGTTTTTAAAAAATAATGGAAAGAAAATAAATAAATAAATAAATTAATTAATTAAAAAACAAACAAAAATAGTGGAAAGGGTGCCATGTGTGTCCCAAAGAAAGGTTCCTGATGAATTGAGGAGCCATAATAGACACAGTTTTGAGGTAGAAGCAAAGCAATAAGCACCAAACACCTCATAATACGTATCACTGAGGTTTGAAATTTGGTCAATAGTCGTTATAAACACAGTGCTCCACCGAACGGGCCACAGGTCCGCTGTGTCGCTGTACGTGGGCTATAATCTGGGTGTTTGCATAACTGTGTCACCTAAACAGGTGGGCCCCTAGCTATCATCTCGAATGCCAGTCCTGTGGCTCCAGCTAAAACTCACCAAAGACCATGTCCACTTGTGGAGGTTTTCCTTTACGATACCCTGCAGTGAACCCCGATGACACTCAGGAATGAGAGCCAGAGGCCACGGATGATGCCGCGTCTTCATAAATTAGGCTCTGTGGCTCAGACGTAGTAAGGCTCATGTCCTCTCGCCCCCCTGACTGACACTATAACGGGGGTCCCCAAAGGGCAACAAGTGGACTTCGCGTAAGAGGGGACACCACCTACGGAGATGTTTCTTCCCGGAACCTGGGCCAGCCCCCTTTAACAGTAGAAGAGTGTGGTCCTTCATCTCTGAATTTCATCTTTGAGACTGTGACACAGAGGTTTCCTTGGATTCCTGAAATTTGTTTAAACACCTAGGAACAGACTAGGGGCGCCTGGGTGGCTCAGTCGGTTAAGCGTCCGACTTCGGCTCAGGTCGTGATCTCACAGTTCATGGGTTCGAGCCCCGCATCGCGCTCTGTGCTGACAGCTCGGAGCCTGGAACCTGCTTCGGATTCTGTGTCTTCCTCTCTCCCTCTCTCTACCGCTCTCCTGCTCTCTCTCTCTCTCAAAAATAAATAAACATTTAAACACTTAGGAACAGACTAGACCATGTCTTGTGCATCATGACCACGTGCTCCCATGATCAATGACCCCAGGCACGGTTAAAACCCTACTCTTGCACCAAACAGCTCTGCAATAGCCCTCCAGACAAATCCACAGCACAGGACACTATCTTTCCAATGACGCCAGGAGTTTCTTGAAGTGGGAGAATATATTCTAACCCTTACCAGCTTTCTTTCTGATGGAAGAATGTTACTTGCCCCAGGGTAGCAACTCAAATGCTAATTCTTTTCAGAGCCCTGAAAATGTTAATTTCCTCAGCTTCTATTGTGCTCCAGCATCCTAGGTAAACAAAAAATGTGAAGGAGGCTTGTGTAAGGGAAGGCAGGCAGATACAGGCAAGAAAGAGACTGGGGAGTGCATATCTCAGGCCCCTGAACCCTGTCCTTGGAGATCTGCACCCTTCAGGTGCCTTGGAAATGCCACTGGAGCCAGGTGGGGTTCAGAATCTGTAAGGAATCAGGTTCAGCACCTGTCAGTTACGTGCAGTGCCCAGCAGTGATGCACAGCTTGCAAGATGTACCAAGAAGAATGTACATTTTCCCTCTCTGCCTAAGATACATACAGTCCCCCATCTTCTTGGGCCTGAAGAATATCACATTGGGTTTTTCAGAAACTAGCATTTGGAAATGCCAGAATTTTCATCGTGTCTTTTGTCTTCAAGACACTCTTCTGAGGACTCCTAAGGAGCTCTCTCAAGAGGAGAGAAAGAGGAGTAGGAGTGGCAGTGGCTGTCTTTGCTTTATCTCACAAATAGGTATATTGTGTACGATTATTTTTGAACTTGGGGCGCCTGGGTGGCTCAGCTGGTTAAGCGTCCGACTTCGGCTCAGGTCATGATCTCACAGTTCATGAGTTCAAGCCCCGCATCAGGCTCTGTGCTGACAGCTTAGAGCCTGGAGCCTGCTTCGGGTTCTGTGTCTCCCCCTCTCTCTGCTCCTCCCCTGCTCATGCTCTGTCTCTCTCTCTCTCTCTCTCTCCTTCAAAAATAAATAATAATTTAAAAAAAAAACATTAAAAATTAAAAAAAAAATAAAAAAGATGATTTTTGAACTAAACTTTCATTTAAAAAAAAAATGTTGCAGAGGCGCCTGGGTGGCTCAGTAAGCATCTGACTTTGGGTCAGGTCATGATTTCAGTTCTCGAGTTTGAGCCCCCGCATAGGGCTCTCTGCTGTAAGGCAAAGCCCACTTGGGATCCTCTGTCTCCCTCTCTCTCTTCCCCTCCCCCTCTTGTGCTCTCTCTCTCTCTCTCTCTCCCCAAAAAATAAATAAAAATTGCAAATTGTCTCTCTATTCTATAGAATAAAGTTAATGTTTAATGCCTCCTATATGGCAGGTGGAATTTAAACTATGCAGTTCTCTTAAGGTTGCGTATGGGCTTAAGAGGTAAGAACATGAACAAATTCAGATTATCACAGTCTCAGGAAGACATGGGGAAGAAGACCTTGCATCAACTTCTCACAATCTAGAGCCTTCCCCACTCACCGAGGGGCGATAAGCAAATATCAAGAGCATTGTGTTTTGTGGTCTGGGAAGTGACCTTTGGGCTCTGCTACATAATACTGGGTTTCATGAAGTTCCCAGGATGCATCAGGGGCAGCCGACACAGTGGTTTGGTGTCTTGCTTCACCAGACAAGACCCAGTCGTTTTTGCCTTATTTAGAAATAGACTTGTTTTATTATGACACGGACCGTTTGTTAGCACAGAGAGAGACAGAGAGGCTCACAATGTTTGAGTCCCTTATCTTGCATTGTTTATGTTCTTAAAATAATTTAATTAGCTTAATAAACAAAAGCATTTTCAATTCATAAACAAAGAGAACTCAGAAAAATCAAATGTCCCAAAAGGCAAAAATAATAGAGAAGTCAAATCATTCCAAGACTTTCTCACACTCTCTGGTTTGCATATTCCTGCAAACCTCGCCCCTGACAGCCAGTGGGGCTTGGGAGACATGTGTTTATTTCCTCCTTTTGGTAGGTCATGGAAGCCTTCCAGAAGGATCGATATTTAAATGGACTCTGAAAGGCCGCATTCTTAAATGACTCCCTAAAAACTTAAAATGGAAAGAAGAGCCAAATACAAGGTTAATCATTTATAAAGCAGTTTTAAATACATGGGTTGATTCAATTTTTAAAGCAGGAGGAATTTAAAACTGTAAGGCCAAAGGAGGATTTCTTAGAAGAGCAGAAGGAATGAAGGGGTTCTGTAATTCTGAGTTTAATTTTTTTTTAATGTTTATTTATTTTTGAGACAGAGAGAGACAGAGCATGAATGGGGGAGGGGCAGAGAGAGAGGGAGACACAGAATCGGAAGCAGGCTCCAGGCTCTGAGCCATCAGCCCAGAGCCCGATGCAGGGCTTGAACCCACGGACCGCGAGATCATGACCTGAGCTGAAGTCGGATGCTTAACCGACTGAGCCACCCAGGCACCCCTGTAATTCTGAGTTTAACTTAGCAGCACAAGCAGACTATATCCTTTGAAACTTCGATTGTATCTTATTAATATTTCTGGCTTTTAAATTATTCTCGCTTATTTAACCCATAAATGACTAGGGATGGTCTCAAAATGTACTGGTTATCTTTGCACTGTGCTGTATCTTTACACTTCAAATTATGGGTTGTATTATTACTAGTATAGCAGTGGCTATTAGCAGTGGCTGTTGGCAAAGCCAGATGGCTTGCCGTTGTTTCTGATGGGTCTCAACTGTTGCCCAATAAACTCTTCCACCCATATCAGTCATGGTTTGATCAGATAAGCATAATCACCAGGATTATGCAATCATCAGATAAGCATAATCACTGCATATGTGTGTATGTGCTTACCTACACACATATGCAGAGGTATCGGTATGGATATAGACAGATATCTTTGTTACACGACTTTTACCTTAGAGGATTGTGGGAGATGATCGTTTATGTCCACAGAGCAGGCAGTGGAAAAGCAAGGACAAGCCAGGACCCGCGAGCATGAGCTGGAACCCATGAGGACAGACAGAACCCCATGTCAATTCTTGCTGCCTCTGACTTCGCCGGTGTTGATGTCCTGTAGGATAAGCTGGTGCCCTTCATCACGGAGCTGACCGGTCAGAGAAGCCAAAGGAGAATGCAAGAGAAGGTGAAGCAGCTGCAGAACTGGCTGCCACCCCACACCAATAAGATGAGCCAGCAGATAGCAGCAACATATGAGCTACATCATGGCTGCTCCTTCAGTTCCTCCCTCCACATCTCCCAAACAAACAGGGGAAGGAATTCTGGGAAATACAGGTCAGTCCAGGCAAGTCGACACATTACAAAGCCACCATGCACACACACTCCCTGTGCCCTGTTTTCTTGCATGAAAGGAGGTTCAGCGTTCCGTGTAGAAAGACGGAATCACAGACAATGGAGAAAATTCAGCTCTGCCCCATAGTGAGCATGCCGTCATGTCAACAGACACCACTGTGCATCAAAGGTGCAATGGTGAATGGAACCTGGTTCCCATCTTTAAGAGGCTAATCATCTGGGAGGATGAGGGGAAAGAGAAACAGAACAGGTAATACCAATACAGGTATTATAACAAGTATTATGATAAGGGAGTGCACCCAGACTGTGCACAGCAGTGGCCACCCGGGCGATCTTCCAGAGGATGTGTTATCTCAGTAGTCTTACAGGGTGAAGTAGGAGTTGCCTAAGTGAAGAAATATAAGTAGAAATTTTAAGGTAGATGGAGAGAATAGCCATTAAGGTTTATGGTAGAGGTGAGATGGGGAAATTTACAAGCAATCATTGTGGGAGGCTGGGAGTAGAAGGAAAAGGTGTTGGAGAAGTAGGTGTTGTAAGCCTAAGAAAGTCTATACATGCTACTCCAGGGAGTTTGCACTTCATCTTCTAGAACTGGGGAGGAATGAAAGAGTTAAACACATAAAAATGATACGATTGCTGAAGTAAATGATCTTCACAATAGCCACCACAATGGTCGCCTTCCTTTGCACATGTGTGGTGCTCATCACATTAAAAGAGGGTCTGATTCCCTCCCGCGAATCTTGGGCTGGCCTAAGCAACTGCTTGACTAAAAGCAGGTAACAGAATCTACATTCCAAGGGAGAGTCTTAAGGAGTCTTACAGCTTCTGCCTAGACTCTTGTAACATTCACTCTTGGGATATGACACCTCTTCTTGGAAGCAGACCCATGCTGTCGGAAGCTCAAAGCATAGGGAAATGCCACATAGAAGTTCTCCACTCAATCACCCTAGCTGAGCTCCCAGCCAAACACCATCACGTGGTTGGCCATCATGAATGACCTGGCTAGCCAAGTTAAGCACACAGAGGACTCCAGTCCCAGGTACCATCTAAATACAGCTTCAGGAGACACCCCAGATGAGAACTGCCCTCATCGCAGGATTTGAGAGATAATGAATTTTGTTTTTGATTTCTAAGGTTTCTTATTTTTTACATAGCAACAGATAACCAGAATTGTCATTTTTATACTTTAGGGGGGAAAACCTCTTGGAGGATAGCCTATTGACTTAAAAGAGATCAAATGGAAATAGGGAGACCTGGTAGGAATCCGCTGACATAATCAGAAGGAAAGATGACAGCCTGGGTCTGAGAGTACCAGTTAAGGCAAAGAATAAAAGCAATATTCTAGAAACAGGAAGCAGACTTAATAGACTTCACAAAAAATGATGAGTAAAGAAGAGAGGAAGAGTCAAAAGTGCTCTGTGTCTCTTGCACAGTGGCTGGAAGCTGGCTTTCCTGGTTCCAAAGACCTAGAACACTGAAGGACAATCATGTGTGGTGGAGAGAGGAATATGATGAGGCTGGATAGACACAGGGTGAATTAGAGGTTCTTAGTGTCACCCAGATTGGCAAGTTCAGGAGGAAGCTTGGCTGGGAGTTGGAAACCCAGTGGGGAAAAACTCCTCATAGATGTCACTCATTAAAGACCATGAGAGTGAACAAAATAATTCAAGGAGAGGATTTGAAGTGAACTGAGAAATTGGCCAAGAATGCACAGCTTGAGAAAACTTACACTTTCATTCTCTGTCATGGAATAGTTTGCATGAACTTGGGCAAATAGCTGGACATTTCTCAGTGACCACATTTCCACAATGGATTTTGCTGTGGGTTTTTAATATGATATTTAATGTAATAATGCATTCCAAATACCTGGCCTAGAACTTGGCATAAGAGCTCACTAAAAATGGCAGATGGTTTCTACTATTGATATTATTATTATCATAATTTGTGTTGAAGGGATGGGTTGCTGAGATATCCATGAAGGAGACCAAGAACTGTTAGAGAGTTGGGAAGAAGACAGGAGGGTCACAGAAGCACAAGAATTGAGAGTTTTGAGAAAGAGCCAGGGTGGAGGTGGGAGGGTAGGATGTTCTTACTGGAATTGGCAATATTCAGGTTGCTGAGGACCTTGATGGGGAAATTTTTAATGGTGTAATAGGAGTTTAGCAAAGCTGGGAAGTGGGATATGAAAATACACAGATTGTTCTTTTAAGATATTTGGCAAGATATAAAGAAACAAAGAAGTCCTGCCATTTGCAACAACATGGGTGGACCTTGAGGGCATTATACTAAGTGAAATAAGTCAGGGAAAGACAAATACTGTATGATCTCACTTATGTGTGGAATCTAAAACACACACACACACACACACACACACACACAAAACAAGCTTATATAGAAAGGGATCTGATTTGTGGCTACCAGAGGCAGGTATAGGCAGGGGGTAACTGGAGGAAGGTGGTCACAACGTCCAAACTTCCAGTTACAAAACAAATAAGTACTAGGGATGTAAATGCACAGTGTGACGACTGTAATTAACAACAGTTATCAATATACAGGGAAGTTGTTAAGGGACTAAATCCTAAGAGTTCTCATTACAAGAAAAACATTTTTTCTTTCTTTTCTTTGCTTTTTCTTTTTATTGTATCTATATGAGATGATGGATGTCAACTAAGCCTACAGTGGTGACCATTTCATAACATATGTATGTCAAACTGTTGTGCTATGTATCTTAAAACTTATGCAGTAATGTCAGACAATAATAACTTAATAAAACTGGAAAATAAATAAAAGTAATTTTTAATGAATAAACTACTTTCTAAAAAGAGAAACTTAAGCAAAAATGAACTACTGGGACCTCACCGAAATAAAAAGTTTCTGCACAGCGAAGGAAGCAATCAGCAAAACTAAAAGGCAACCAACAGAATGGGAGAAGATATTTGCAAACGATGTATCAGATAAAGGGTAAGTATGTCAAATGTATGAAGAACTTATCAAACTCAACACCTAAAAAACAAATAATCCAGTGAAGAAATGGGCAAAAGACATGAATAGACACTTCTCCAAAGAAGACATTCAGATGGCCAACCGACACATGAAAAAATGCTCAACATCAGTCATCATCAAGGAAATACAAATCAAAACCACAATGAGATACCACCTCACACCTCTCAGAATGGCTCACATTAACAACTCAGGCAACAACAGATGTTGGCAAGGGTGTGGAGAAAGAGGATCTCTTTTGCATTGTTGGTGGCAATGCAAGCTGGTGCAGCCATTCTGGAAAACAGTATGGAGTTTCCTCAAAAAACTAAAAATAGAACTACCCTACGACCCAGCAATTGCACTACTAGGCATTTATCCAAGGGATACAGGTGTGCTGTTTCGAAGGGACACATGCACCCCAATGTTTATAGCAGCACTATCAACAATAGCCAAAGTATGGAAAGAGCCCAAGTGTCCATCGATGGATGAATGGATAAAGAAGATGTGGTGGTATATGTGTATACACACACACACACACACACACACACACACACACACACAATGGAGTATTACTCAGCAATCAAAAAGAATGAAATCTTGCCATTTGCAACTATGTGGATAGAACTGGAGGGTATTATGCTAAGAGAAATTAGTGAGTCAGAGAAAGACAAATACCACATGACTTCACTCACAGGAGGACGTTAAGAGACAAAACAGATGAACATAAGGGAAGGGAAACAAAAATAATATAAAAACAGGGAGGGGGACAAAACATAAAAGACTCATAAATATGGAGAACAAACAGAGGGTTACAGGAGGGGATGTGGGGGGGTATGGGCTAAATGGGGAAGGGGCACTAAGGAATCTACTCCTGAAATCACTGTTGCACTATATGCTAACTAATTTGGATGTAAATTTTTTTTAAAAGTTAAATTAAAAAAAAAAGATTTAATGGCTCAACCAAGAAATTAAAGAATAAATTAAAAAACAATACATGGGAGCAAATGATAATGAAAACACAATGATCCAAAATCTTTGGGATGCAGCAAATACAGTCATAAGAAGGAAGTATATAGCAATAGAGGATTTATCACTATTGACGTTAACCTCGATTATCTGGCCAAGGTGTGTTTGCCAAGTTACTCCACTATAAAATTACTTTTTACCCTCTTCCAAACTGTACTTTTTGAAATCAACTCATTGAGTTTAGTCTATATTTAGAACAGAAAAGATTAAGCTGCACCTCCCGGGGGTGGGGAGCAGGCCTCCAAATAAATGATTTAGAATCCAAAAATAAATAAAATAAATAAAAAGAGGAATTTGACTGGAAAGAAAAGGAGAATAGCAGTGTGAAAAAAAGCTTTTGCTGGATTGCCGTTCCTGTTGCTATCATTATTTACATGCTGTTTTGTTTGTTTGTTTGTTTGTTAAAACGGAAGAGATATGAGTTAAAACGAAAAAGAACCTAGATATAGGGAAAAAACAGAAAGGGCTTCAAGCAAAGACCCTTGACTGAGAACATAATTAAGTCCTGTAGGGGGAGACGTAGAGCACTGGCAGGCAAAGAAGTGTCTGGGACTCAGCTGGCTTGGGATGGCAGCCTTATGGGAGCATAATTTCAGAGCAGAATTTTAGAAGAGACGGAATAATGTGAAATTTGAAGACTTAGTGGGAGAGGACTTTGCATATTATGAGGTGGTTATGCAAGTATTTCCTTCTTATGGGCTTAACCAGCTGGCTCTGAGCATTAATGTTTGCCCTCAGGAGATAAACATGGGGACTGATCCAAGAGTTACTACCTAAATAGCCATGGTTTATGGGGGAGTTTAGTTTACACAGACATGAAAGCCTTCAGCTCACCCGGGTAGAAGACGTGTGGAGCTAGAGTTAGGAGACCCCCACAGTCCTTGCTGGACAGAGAGATGGGATCAGAAAGTGTCCCTGACTAGAATCCAAACTGAATGACTCAGATTCAGGGAAATGAGCTGCAGGGGTTTTCAGGGACCAGTGAGGTGGGGAAGGTAAAGAGTAGATTCTGGGCTATAGTTTCTTCAAAGGTGGGTAGATCTCCACAACTAGATAGAACAAGGTTCTCGATTAGGCTCCAGACTAGCTAGAATAAGGACATCCCACCCTATTCTTCCCACTGATGGTATCAAAACAGCCAGGACAAAATTCATAAAGCAACTGAAAGAAGACTCAGAAGTTACTGGAAAAAAGATAGACTAGCAAGGCCCTCCAGGCTCAAGGACCCATCCAGTAGTGAGTTCCTGGGTTTTGTTTGCTTGTCTGTTTGTTTTGTTTCGTTAAATTTTTTCACTTCCTATATATGGCAGCTTGAGCTCTGGAGAGGACCACCCAGAAGCATCATGGGTATAGATTTTTAAAAGCCCAGGAAAAGTCTTCTTTCTATAGCCAAAGGACCAAAACATACAATATTTGTGTTTTGCAGGGCAAAAACTTTTGACCATATCTGCATATTTCCCTTCTGTAGTCAAATGCCCCCTGCCCCCCAAAAAAAGAAAGAGAAAAGCTTTGTCCCTTCCCCTTCTTACCAGGTGCTGCAGGTAAGAGCAGTGGGTAGAACCCAATTAGCCATCCCTCTTCCTGCAACAAAGAGATGATATCCTTCCCCCCACCCCCTAACTAGAATACAGTGAGGTGGATTATGTGGAGGAGAGAACTAAAGGGAGTGAGCTTCTAAATCTGATTATGAAATCCTGGGTAGAGCTCTCAGGGACCTGTGCATAAAACAGATGAGAACTATTCAGTAATGGTTTGAAAGGACAGAAAAACTGAATACTGATCTGAAACATCACCTAGCTTTGAGATTGGCCTCTGGGTTTAATGCACAGTGGGGCATGCCATAACAGTACTGCCAAGGTTTTGACATTGACATTTGAACCACAGCCCACAAAGAGGACCAAGACCTCTTGGTTGACTGCCTGCTAAAATAAAAGATTTAAGTAAGAATCAGGGTCACATAGTCCTCACAATGTCTAGAACACAATCCAAAATCTCATTGCACTGAGAACCATAAAAATCTCAAATTAAAAAAGGCAATCGACAGACATCAGTATTGAGATGCCACAGATATTGTACTTATCTGATGAGAATTCTAAAGCAGTTACTATACAAATGTTTTAATTTTAAAGTAATTATGAGTGCTTGAAACAAATGAAAAGATAGAAAGTCACAGCAAATAAATAGAAAATGTAATGAAGAAACAATGAAAAGTTCTACAAATGAAAAATGTAGTTACCAATTTTTTTTTAAATCACTGGATGGATTTACAACACCATGGATGGAGCTAGAAAGTATAATGCTAAGCAAAATAAGTCAGTCAAAGAAAGACAAATACCATATGACTTCACTCATATGTGGAATTTAAGAAACAAAACAATGACCAAAGGAAAGAGAGAGAGAGAAACGAAGAAGCTTATAGAGAACAAACTGATGGTTACCAGAGGGGAGGTGGGATGCAGGAAGGGGTAAAATAGGTGATAGGGATTAAGGAGTGTACTTGTGATGAGCACCGGAAAGGAGTGCACACCGGAAGGAGTGCACTTGTGATGAGCACATGAAAGTGTTGAATCACTATAGAGTGCATCCGAAACTAATGTAACACTGCATGTGAACTATACTGGAATGAAAATGAAAAGCTAATAAAAAATCACTGGATGTACTCAATAGCAAAAATTCATGAGAAAAGACCGACAACCCAACACAAATATAAGCAAAAGATATGGACAGGGTTTTATGCACGCACCAGTTTGCAGAAAAGGAAATACAAATAACTCAAACAAAGATGTTTGAGTTCAACCTCACTCATAATGAGAAAAATAAAAATTAAAACTATGAGGGTGCCTGGGTGGCTCAGTCAGTTGAGTGTCTGACTTTGGCTCAGGTCATGATCTCACAGTTAGTGGATTCCAGCCCCGCATCGGGCTCTGTGCTGACAGCTCGGAACCTGGAGCCTGCTTCAGATTCTGTGTCCATCTCCCTCTGCCCCTTCCACTCATTCTCTCTCTCTCTCTTTCTCTCTCGAAAATAAATAAACATTAAAAAAATTAAAACTATGAGAAGATACTAATTTTCACCTGTCAAGGTGGCATAGCTCCCGAGTGTATTCATGCTTGGTGTGAATACACTTACTCTATTGGTGAGAATGTGGAAAATTGTCATAGATGGCTTATGAGCACCTAGAATATTGGCCACATCTCTAAAACCCACATGCCATTTGGCCCCGTAATTCTACTTGCAGAAATCTATTATACAGAAAACTTGTATATGCATGAAATGACAATGTCATTCTTTGCATAATCACAGCGACTAAGAAATAATTTAAGGTCCATCCACAGGCTACTGGTTAAACTAATCCTTATAGGTCCATACAGTGGGAGGTTATAAAACTGTAAGAAGAAAAAGGGGGAGGGCAGGAATGAGAACTCTCTATAACTTACTACCATTAAGTAAACAAAAGGAGAGCAGTAATCCATATTCATGTGTGTGTGTTTGCATAAGGAGAACCTGAAAGGATAGTTAAACAGGAAGTGGCCACCCATGGAGAGGAGCAGAAGCTGGTAAGATGGAAAACAGTCTTACTAGATGCCTACTAATATGTTCCGGTTATTGAACTATGTGAATGCATTGCCTATCTGAAAAAAAAAAAAAAACTAAACCAAAAACAATTAAACACACACACACATGTACAAACCCAGAAACAGTCCTAATGTCCAGTCCCAGGGCTGTATCATAGAGGTCCCTTTATGTCTGGACCCAGTAAAACTATTCAGCGTTTCCATTAAGGTGGCTTCAATATGAGCAGGGATGCTGTTTCATCTCAGGCTCTGTTAGTCACATGCCTCCCATCATCCTTACGGGGAAGCAGAGCCCCTGGATCACCACAGGCACTGGGGAGGATGGAAGCATTTTGCTTACAAATATTTTTCTCCATGGCCTGGGCCACTGGAGCCTCGAAAATTGCCTCCTCTACACTTCCAGCCCCTCACTGCTTTCAGCTCATCACATGGTGCTCCCTTGTGGGTTTTGAAAAGGCTTTCTTTTTGGAAATACCATAAGCTGGTTGGTGATGACCATTCACCCAGCTCCCAGCTCTCCGGGTCAGTGTTTATGGTTTCATATGGAAACCAGGCAGAGCAAGCAAGTTCTCTTCCCTTCCCATTCCAGGTACCCAAAGCAAAACCTCATCATAGCTGGCCCTTGGGCACCTGCCACGTGGAAGGACCTCCTTCCCTGGCTCAGGAGTTTTGTTTGGGTTTCATCAGAGCTGTTCAGCCCCCTGAAGGGCAGAGTTTGAGGATGGAGTCTTGCCTTAGACTCTCTCTAACCCGTAGCAAAAACTGCAATGGTCCTCACTTTCCATAAGGGGATCAAGTTGCTTTTCTGAAATCAGAGGAGTCACTTTTCTTCCTGTTAGTTCTGAGCTGCCTTTCCCACGGGGACACATGTGGGTCCGGGCACAGCTGCTCCCGGCTGTAACCTGGGCTGACACACGCAGACAGCTGTTGGAGGAGGGCACCCCTTTCCCTCTTTGTTCCACTGAGCTCTTGGCTTAGCTCAGCTTTTGAATCCGGGCAACACCGCTTCATCGGCAAAGCACAGCCCCCAAAAGAAGGCAGAAAAGACTAGCCCACGCGGAGCCCGACTCCAGTCATTTAAAGCAAGATCAATCTCACTTCCCCTGTTTCCTCAGTGATCTGAAATAACATTTGAAGTTCTGCTTTGTCTCTTTGGAGACCTGCCAATGGCTTCAAGGCATGTAGTGAAGTTATATATCAAGACAAGATTACACTCAGGACTTTTGAAAAGTGATTCGCACTTAGCAATAATATATGATATGAATTTAATAATCTGCCATACTACTTTCTTTCTTTCCTCAAAGAAGTGAATGGAATACTTACCGCAGCAAAAGCAATCTCTCACCATGGGCATGATTAATCAATAATGTTTTTTTTTTGTTTTTTGTTTTTTTAGTTAATAAACTATTATCCATGATGGGTCTTAAAAGGAACAAAATGAGCGAGTTCTTGGATGTTCTTCTTGTGATATTGACTACATAAATGTTCTCAAGACATCTCTCGCCATCACTTGTTAACTTTAAAAATGAAGAAAAAAATTCTTACTATATTGAAATTAATGGGTGAAATGTAGTCTTTAAGAATAAAGAACACCAAAAACCCACCAGTCACTTTCCCCATTCTGACCACAATTACATAACTAATTATCAAGTTCAATGCACTTTCCCTGCCACAATCTAGATAGGTGACTCACACTCTTTTTAAAATGTATCTTAAGTTGTATGATCATTATACTGATACATTCTTACAAAACATTTACAAAATGGGGAACAACCCATTCCACCCTGTTCCACCCACATCTCTGTAAGCTCAGTGTGGCATAGATTCTTCTAGACCTTTTTTATACGCACGTATAGACATACAAATATTTATATGTAAACACAAATATTTACATTAGAGGCATATGGTTTAATTTTACGATTGTCTTTTACATATATGGAATTATATCGTACCCAACTGTTCCATAACTTGATTTTTAACTTCATGTCTTGGGGATGTTGCCACATCAATACATGTAAATTTGCCTTTCTCTTTGAAACCACTGTGAAGTATTCGATTGTGTCTGTATCCCACACTCTGTTAACTCTTCCCCTATGCATTTATACAGTTTCCATTTTTCCCCATTACAAATGATGTTTCCATGGACATCCCTGCAAAAGCTGCTCTTTGAGCACATGAGTATTTCTCCATAGCTATACCTAGATGTGGAATCAATCTGACAAAGGGACTGGAGTTTTATTTTAAAAAATACTGCTAAATAGTAATAGTTATAGCTAACTATTACATGCTTGGACCAATATTAACTCAGTCCTTCTACCTATGACATAGGTAATATCATTGCTTCTATTTAGAGCTGAGAAAACTGAGGTACAGAGAGGTCAAGTAACTTGTCCAAAGTCACACCATGGAACCAGGATTCATATCCGGGCATCTCACTCCAGAATCTACGTCCTTGGCAAAACAGTAGGCTGTCTCTCTCAGATGTGTAACTGTATGGACATATGATGTACCTAAACTATATACAAAAATAGAAGTTAAAAGAAATTATATAAACTAGTTAATATTTTATAACATTAATAGTCAAAAGCGTTTTCTTTTAATAAAACTATTCTTAATAGTAATATTTTTATGAAAATACGTGATGGAATATGCTCCCTTTTTAAAAATATTTGACTCTATACTTTATGATGTAGTCATTCAAAACTTAGGTTCAGTTTATTGGCTGTCACAGCTGAAAATGTTACCCCACAAAGACTCAGAGGGAAGAAGTGCATGCTGGACCATACTGACTAAATCCTGGTATGAATTTTTAAATCCCATCCACCAGTTAATCACAGTCTTTTCCTAAAGTGTGGCTGGTAAATGTCCATTTGCTCTGTGTGTCAATATGTTCTCCTTAGGAAGTAATCAGAACGTTTCACGTTTCTGTGCGTGTTGGGAGCTTGTCTCCAATGTGGCCGCCATCAATTCCTTCCCTCCTAGCAAATGCAAGTCGTTTCCCTACTGAGAGACGGAGTCTGTTCTTTCATTCCCTTGAATCTTGGCTAACGTGTGACTGCTTTAGCCAATGGGGAATTGTTAAAATGAAGCTGCCTGATTTCTTTTTTGATTTAATTTTTGTAAATGTTTGTTATTTATATATTTATTTACTTACTTACTTTTTTGAGAGGCAGACAGAGCCTGAGCAGGGGAAGAGCAGACAGAGAGAGAGGGAGACACAGAATCCGAAGCAGGCTCCAGGGTCTGAGCTGTCAGCACAGAGCCCGACGTGGAGCTCGAACTCACAGACTGGACTGCGAGATCGTGACCTGAGCCAAAGTCGAGCCGCCCAGGTGCCCCAGAGGCTGGCTGACTTCTGAGACTTGGTCATATTGAAGACTTTGGACTTTCTGGGGAAAGCCAGCCACTGCATAAGATGGAGTACCCGGAGATTGCCAGGTTGTGAGGAAACCCAGGCCATCCATGTGGGTAGAAAAGGAAAGAGATGCTTGGCCAGCTCTCAACACTTCCAGCCAAGCTTGCCCAGACAGCAGACATGTGAATGAGAAAATCTTCAGGTGACTTCAACCCCACTCACCTGTGACTGCAGTTGTGTGAGACATCCCCAAGTGAGAACCATCCAGTTAAGCCTGTCTATACCCAGGACTGTAAGAGATAATATTAAATTATTTTAAGCCACGTAGTTCTAGAGTGCAGATTATCTGCATCACAAACAGTAGGACAGAATTTTACTGCGATGCCACATTTGGAAGGCTTTGCAGTGGGTTAGATCATTTTATTTTCATGGTTTCCTTCAAGGGTGAGACACGGCAGCTTTGTATGGGTATACTCATAAAGCTTTTTAAAAGGCATGAGAACAAGAAATATTTTCAAACATTCATTTGCAAAATGTTCTTTCTGCGGCTGTTTCTATTTTAAAAACATTTTTTAAGCCACATATTGTTTAAAACGTCACTTTTCCTAACAGGCGTAGATTACAGTTTTTTTCCCCCAAATACCTACTAAGTGGGAAACTACTGATCACGTTTGTCATCATAGAAAAAGTCCATTTTTTAAAACTTTTTATCGTGAAACAGTTGCGAGAAGAGTACAAAGAACTCTCGTATATGCTTCACAGAGATTTCCCAACTGTTATCATTTTACATGTTTGCTTTATCAGTCTCTGTAAATATGTGTATTAATTATTTTCCTTATGAACTATGCAACCCAGTTGCAGATATAATGCTGCTTTACTCCGCATAAACTGGGACATTGTTTTTTTTTTTTTTTTTTTTAAATTTTTTTTTTTTTTTTAACGTTTATTTATTTTTGGGACAGAGAGAGACAGAGCATGAACGGGGGAGGGGCAGAGAGAGAGGGAGACACAGAATCGGAAACAGGCTCCAGGCTCTGAGCCATCAGCCCAGAGCCTGACGCGGGGCTCGAACTCCCGGACTGAGAGATCGTGACCTGGCTGAAGTCGGACGCTTAACCGACTGCGCCACCCAGGCGCCCCTAAACTGGGACATTGTTTTACAAAATCACAGCGCAGTGATCAAACCCAGGAGCTTAATGCTGATGAATGCTATTATCTAATCTACAAGCCTTATTCAAATATCACCAGTTATTCTAATAATGTCATTTTGAGCAAGAAAAAAAAACAAAACAAAACATCTCACCCAGGGTCCCACTCAGAATCACATGCAACATTTGCTCGACATGCTTCTTGTCTCTTAATCTGGAGCAGTTTCTTAGTCTTCATTTCTCCCCAGTGCCCTTGATACTTTTGAAAAAGTCAAGCAATTTGGATTTATTTCTTCATGATTAGAATCAGGTTATACATTGTTTTTCTTTCTTTTCTTTTCTTTCTTCCTTTTTTTTTTTTTTTTTTTTTTTTTTTGCACAGAATTGATTATCCTTTCAACACAACTTATCAAAAAGTACCTGATGTTGTTTGTTTTCTGTATATATGGGTCTATTTCTGCTTTTTCTTTGCTTGCTTGTTTGTTTGTTTGTTCACTTGTTACATGTGATCTCACATGTAAGTGAAATCATATGGTATTTGTCTTTCTCTGACTTACTTCACTTAGCATAATACCCTCTAGGTCCATCCATGTTGCTGCATGAAAAAGCCTGTTTAAAAGGGAGGAAAGAGCTACAAGAGATTCAAGAAAGGAGTCATTATGTGAGAAATGACATCCAGACTAAGAGATTTGAATGAGCAAATGAAAGAGACACGAGGGGTTGGGGACAGAGCGGCAGTTTAGAAATGGCTTTAGGTAAGTATTCAACGAGGACCGTGGGGGACTGATTGGTCTTGAATAAGCTATGTTGGCTAACAACAAAACAGCAGTAAGCCCCCTGAAAATTAAATGCGTATCATAACTTGTCTTAATGCTTAATGCTTTTGCTACATCGTCTCATTTAAGTCATGTAATAACCTCATGAGGTAGACCTGTTAGTCCCCGTTTTACAGTTGCATAAAATGAGGCTCAGAGAGAGGAAAGAGATTTGCCCGAGTAGATGAGACTAACTCCAAAACCCTCACTTGCTAACAGTCTGCTTTCAGGTTGGGGCCATACCCGTATTATATCGATAGTCAACAAGCAACGGAATGAACTACACCAACTGATTTCTTAAAAAGTTAAAAACAATCTTCTCTCCTATAAAAATACACAATAAACACCAAAGGCTCTGGGATGCATTCTTTGATACTGGTAACAAACTAAAAGAAACTGGTTCTCCCAGCTTGCAAAAATGCAAGAAAAGGCCAAAAACTAAAGGTTTTAAGTCCATTTAAATGAGCGAGTAAATCTTGTGGCAATATCATCCATGTGACTGGGCCTTAAATAAATATGAGTTCACTATTTAAGAATAAATAACGAGTTACAAATTATTTTTGCAAGTATCAATCATTCACAACCATCTTCTTTTGTCAGTGGTCTAGAAATCTTGAGCCAAAAGCTTTATGTTACTAAAGATTAAATTCTTCACTAGTAGGCCGAGGATGAAAATATATTGTGTTTTTATTTGGATAGTCTGGGAGTATTGAATTTGTCCTTTTCTTATCATTAACATTCATCTCTCTGGATCAGCCACTTCTCTTTGAACTCGGGAAACAGGAATTTGATAGCACACAGTATTTAAATCAATTAAAACAAGAATCCAGACAGAACCAAGTAATTCTGGGAGTTAACTGCAATAACTCTTTCATCTCAAAAAAGTTCAGTTCAGTTGTTTATTTGGAAAATGACCAGCATCAACACTAACTTTCCAGGGTGCATAAATGTGTTTTCCTACAATTACTAATACTATGTTCTACTTTGCAAAGAACAGAATTCTATGAACCAAAGGGATATAAGCACTTGTTGGCAAAATTTAAAAAAAAAAAAAGCTTTATTTTAGGAATTAGAAATTTGAACTCACTTTATGAAGTGCTTTTAACTCAACACAAGTTGCATGTAGTACGTGTTCAACAAACTTTTCTGATTTATGGTATGGACATGGCTGTGAGTTGGACGTTACATGGAACAATTTCTCTGGAGAGGCGGTGATGTGGCCAGCTGTCAATAATAAAGCCAGAAAGGAGTTTGTGAAGGTTCATTTGATCTGATTTTGACTTGGTCTCGTTTGGTGGGGTCTGAAAAGTGCAAAAAAGCAAATGGCAATAATGATAATCACTCATATTGCAACCCGAAGCTAATCGCTATTAATGTTTAGCATAGCTGCTGCTAATTTTTTTTTTCTGTTTAGATACATTGTTCTAAAGATTGTGCAAGCTATCTGGTTACAAAATTTTCTTTTAAAGAAATAATTAGTTCCTTTCTAATCAAGCTGAGTGTCTTTGGACATCTACCCTTGCCCTGGTCCCTCCCCACTCTTGCACTTGATTTGCTTCTTTCCCTTTCTTTAAAGCAGGTTTTGGCTTTCTGCTTCTGCTCCTTCTTCCCTTTCCGCCTTTCCTTCCTCTGCTGTCTATAGCCTTCCAATTCCATCCATCACCTAGTGTTACACTGTAATGAACTAATGTGGCTATGTAGTAGATTAGGGCCTCCTATGAATCCGGAGAAACAACTTACAGATGGAGAAATAATAAAATGTATCCTTTTAGTCCACGGGAAGCAAATTCTTCCTGGCTTGGAACCTTGCAGATTTGATTTATTGGATCGAATCCCCTTAATCATAACTGCCCTTTTGGATGGGTTCAAAGAGTACATATTCCAATGACCTAAATAAGGACAAGGCACATACACTCAAAAGGCCAGCATGGGATGGAAAAATAAGGTCAAAGGGACTTTATTCCTTAGACCAGAAGGAAATCCATTTCTTACCCTGGATCCAAGACTTTGATGGCTCCAAGCCAGCAGCCCATTTCCTATTTTAAAATCTTTGATATCACCAGAGTTCTTCTTATGAGATAAATAATACATGCCGATGTACCTTAAGAAATAGAAAGCCGTAGATAAATGTGCATGGTTATTTTTATGAATCTATGCTGTCCGTCTCTTTCCGCACCAAGAGCAGAATAGTTTTGCCTTCTTGTTCCTATTGTACAGTATGAAAAGTAAAGCTTATGAGGAATGTTTTCAAGCCGAAGGGAAATGGCATCTCCTTCCGGCCCAGTTCCTGGCACATAATAAGTATGTATCAAACATACTTTAATGAAATTAATATAAAACGAAAAATGCTATAAGTTGTCTTTTGAAACAAGTAGCAATGAGAATATCTTCAAAGAACCACCCCATCACAGAAAGCCCTTCTCACTAAACACTGTCTGGCAAATCCAGATAATTCATTCTTGACTTTTGCTGAGGTAGTTGTAAATCTAGCATTTTTAAAAGACTCGCAACCTACCCTTATGTGGAGGGATAAAAATGGTGAGATTAGTAATAGAATTATGAATAGGATAACAACATCTTACTTACTCCTGTCCCTGAGGCACAATCCTTGGCAAGGAAGCCAGATCTTATCAATGGTGACTGAATAAATATATTTTAGTTTGTAATAAAATGACTTAGCATAGGTCCAGATATTTATGTATCAGTAAGTGATGGCTTTAATTCTTAATCACTTCAAAATACTATAAACTGATCTTTGCATCTCCTTCCAGCCCATAAGTAATAAGTATTTATCAAACATACTTTACGTAAACTAACATAAGGCATATCGAGGCACTACAATCTGATTGCCATCCGCAATTAGTTTGTGTTTTTTGCCTCCATGAAATTTTATTTTCTTATGCTTATGTTGATAGACAGTATGGAAATATACAGGATTGGATCATAGACTCCAGAGGACTACTGTTATTTATGGGCAGATTTCATGAATTCCAATTGTCTTCTGGCTGGCTTGTACTTAAAAGGAAAAGTCTAACTCAGTGTGTAGGAAGAATGTTAAGCAAGAGTATTATGAAGTTAAAAGAAAAAAAAACTCACCTATAAAACTGAAACTATTTATGCCTAGGGAGAATTTATATTATTTACATTCCTTTTCAGATAAAAAAAAATTATATGGAAAGAACCGTTGGGAAACAGAGCCTCCCCTTGATGAGTTAATATTTTATCCCATTTGTATCATTGCTGGAAGAAGAAAATAAAAGTTGAACATCAAGGGAATGCTTTGAAAAAGTAACCTAATGGCATGTACCATTTGATATCAAAGTTATAACATGGAGTAAAGTGTATGGACAACCTCTAAGTATTTGTGCAGCCACACATCACTCCAGGCAATTGCTTATTAGGGATACCTGTTCATACTCCTTGAAGTATAATTAGGTGCCTTTTTTTTATTGTCCAACTCAAAGTGGACACACTACAGAAGAACATGGTTGAAAGATGGGCATAAGGGAACTTTAGAAGCCTATCTATTCAGTAGCTGTGGGTATGTAGGTACATTGAAAATAGTTGCAATGCACTCTTTAATCCTTCAGTAAATAAAATGCCTTGTGAATATTTGACATTGAGGATAATTCATGAGACTATTATCCCAGGGAAGGAGGGGTAGATACACCTTCAATAAAGATGTATTTATTCTGGATTAATCAACGAAGTTGATTATTCTGGATTCATAGGAAGATAATATTGTTAAAAACCAGGCTTTTTTGAGTATATTTTGTCCTCAAAATCTCTCCTTATATATGTTTATGTCTCTCCTTTAATAAATATCCCAATTATATACCAGTCCTGGTCTACGCAGAAAACAGAGTGTTTATGCGGACATACAGTCAAGAAAGAGGATAAGAAGAAAGAAGTTCCAAACCAAGAAAAAAGAAAGGGCCTCTTCACTAGAGAAGATGGACAGGAAAGGGTAAAGGAGATAGAGAGAGATGGAAAACATAAGACTCGACTGAGAAGTCGGCCAGAACCCCAGACAGTCCTAGGAGTCAGCCAAAAGGAGAATGTGAGAAAACAGTAAGTCTGATGGAAATCTTGAATAGATGAAGGGGAATCTGAGAACATCCAGACTGGCTTTCCACTTTCCTGTGGAAACCAATATGGTGCAAGCACGTAGAAGAGAAAGGGCACTATGAGATTTCTAAACAATTGGGCCTAAAATGGCATTCCCTAGTCTTCATGCACTGCATGTGGACTCCAGCAGTTTCTACAAGCACTGTAGCTGGTGCACAGAAGGTAGCTAATGGGAAAGACTAGCTAGCTTGCCAGGGAGAACTACCACAATAGGGACAAAGAAACCTAAGTGTGCCCACACTTAGGACTACGTGGTAGACTTGGCAAGATCTTGCCAAATCTACAGAATAAGAAAGAAAGAAAGTTAGGCCCCGCCTGGGGAGGTGGACAAGTTCCCAAGAACAATCAACATGGTACCTTATCCGTGAGGAGAGAAGAGACCATAACTTGCCCTACCCATGAGTGCTTCAGCTGCCAGTGCCGGTGTCCAATAGAACCAGATGGCACCACTGCCTTATTATCTGGCCCTAGTGTATTAGAAACCTGTGAAGACCAATCAGTGTTCAGACTTTTGGTCCTTCCAGCTCTGATTGGCAGGAGGTAGTGGGAGCACCCCCCTCCACCCCTCTACACAGAGCGTCCACTTTGGGAGCTCATAGAAAGGAGGAAAAAAGAGAGGAGCCATCCTGATAGAGACTTTAACCTTGAAGTGAACTGGAATTTAAACCAGAAGATATTGGGTTACCTTCAACTTGGCAAGTTTACATTTACTGGAAGACTCCAGAGAAAGATGAACTCAGTAATACAAAACAAAGTTATAGTTTTTTTTGCACACAGGAGACTGAATGCATAAATTTCAACCCAGCTGCCCTACTTTTAAGAGGTCAGCTTTTTCCTTTGCTCTGAGAAATATTCTGGCCATTTTCTTTGCCAAGGCAACTGGAGCTTTCTGTCACAGATTCTCCCTCAAGCTTTCTGAAGATATCTCAGCCTAACCAGCTTTGTTTTTCCACCTTGTTGCTTTAACCTTTGGTGCTGGATTCTCGCTAACCTTTCAGGCTTGATCAAATCTGAGCCTTAGTTCATTTGGTACTTCAAGTTGTAAATCAAACTTTATTCCATTCCTAGGAGTTTTGTTCTCCCAGGTCTACTAAACACTGTGTCTATATCTAATTAGATTCTTTGTTTCTTGTGGGCAAAAACTGTGGCCAATACATCTATATTCTAAGCTCTTAATAAAAATGTTTGTATGCTGGGCACCTGGGTGGCTCAGTCAGTTAAGCATCTGGCTCTTGGTCTCGGCTTGGGTCATGATCTTATGGCTTATGGGATCGAGCCCTGTGCACAGGCTCTGTGCTGACAGGGCTGAGTCTGCTTGGGATTCTCTCCTTCTGCTTTTTCCCTGCTCTAGTGAGCATGGTCTCTCTCTCTCTCTCTCTCTCTTTCTCTCTCTCTCAAAATAAATAAATAAACATTAAAAAACATTTCACGTGTAAGTATGTGTCTGCAGGTTTTCACCCATAGAGAAAGGGCAGTTTTTGGAGCTTGAATACACACACACACACACACACACACACACACACACACACACATCACTTTCCTCTCTATTCACACTGGGCATTAAAAGTGGGCCTATTTAAAATTGTATTTAGACAGTGAACATAAGCGTTACATCTAAACCAAAATCTTTTAAGGACCTAATAGTCAGCTAGTTTGATTACCATTATTACAGATAATACGTGGTTTACGCTGGGACTTAGGCATAGCTGCCTACAATTCTTGTTTTTCTGCTGAAATCACTACCTACACAGTTACATGACACCAGTAATAAGTTTGTAAGTAATTAGTGACAAAGCTTTCTTTTGTTGTGTTTCAATAGAGTGAAATCCTGGGGCTAATTCTACCATTATGTACATATGATATCACTTCCTGAAAATATAGGAACATGAGGGGTTCTGTTGTTGTTTTTTTAGTACAACAAAGTGAGAAATGCTATGGAAGAAATGGCCTCCAGAAATGTGGTTGATTTCTATCTCAGGAATGTGTGTGAAGAACTAGGAGGATAGGTTTCGTCAAATAGCTGCTAAACCCAGCAGGCTCCAGCTAGCCTCTATTTAGCAACTAGATCCCAAGACCTTCTACCTGCCTGCATCTTAAGTTTCCTAATATTTCACCAGCTCTGGGTACAAATGAAGTCACATTAATACAAATAGTCCATATTTCACCCAACCAGACCTCTGCTTCGCATTCTAAATTTATTCTCCATAAAAAGCTCCCCTAAATATTTCTGACATTATCCAGGGTGGTTCATACGAGCTTATTAACGAGTCTGGTCCGATGTGTCCTGACATCCCCCAGGTGCTGCTGTCACTTGCAACACAAAGCATGATTCCTTCCAAACCCACCGCCCTTCAGGATGCGGTCAGCTTCCTCATGAGGAGAGCAAGTATGCAGACAGACCCTGCTCGGCCTCTGGCCACCTTCTCTGTGTCTCACAACCCAGACTGCTCCCACTCTGGAAGATGGACTCAGAGCCAGATGACTTCTTTTCTCACTGAGTAAGTGGATCTTCTCCTTAGGGAGACACCCAGCAATGCCATAAACAGATTTTAATCAAAGTCACTTTTTTAGGTTGTGCTAATGTGAGCTTTTTCTCGGGATCCAAGTGGCAGAGGAGTCCAAAGGACGGGGCCTAGGGCAGAAATAATGCTGACAGACAGCACTGGACCAGGACAGCTCTTGGCCTTACCTGAGACCTCACCATCATCGAGACAGACATCCAACAGGCTTAGAGCATCAGTTCACCTGGAAGGCCTGACAAGTAAAATTCTCAGCTTGGCTCAAGCTGAGTCCCTACTACACAGTATTTATGGAGATAATCTGTAAGATTATCTTCTAGAGATGACCTACAGGTATAAAAGGAAGTCCAAAGTGCAAATTTAAGCAATAACCATCAAAAGTGCGCTGACCAAAACCACAATGAGCCACCCTCTCCCATCCATTAAGACGGCGAACATAAAAGAAAAAAGAAAGAAAAAAAAGGAAATAACAAGTGTCGGAGAGGATGTAGAGACATTGAAACGCTTGTGCACTTGCTGGGAATGTAAAACAGTGCAGCCTTTACGGAAAACAGTGTGGTGGTTACTGTATGGGATGTATACATACAATCGAACATTAGCCAGCCTTAAAAAGGAAGAAGATTCTGACAACGTGGGTGAAACTTGAGGACGTTATGCTAAATGAAATAAATCCGTCACAGAAAGAACAATTTGGGAAGGTTTCACTCACGTGAGGCCCCTAGACCGGTCCTTTTCATAAAGACAAAGTAAAATGGTGGTGGCCAGGGGCTGGGCGATTGTTGATTTGTGTGCTCAGAGTTAGGGCTTTGCAAGGTGAAAAGAGTTCTGTGGATGAACGGTGCGATGGCTGCACAAAGTGTGAACGTACTTCATGCCCCGAATTGCGCCCTTAAAAATGGTTAAGATGATAAATGTTACGGCATGTGTATCTTACCACAAATTTTAAATTAAAAAAAAAAATGTTTTGAGGGTTTAACTCCCAGTAATCCCTAAACAGTTTCTTTTGGGCCAACCTCTTCTCTAAGAGCAGCTAGAAAAGTTAGATTCAAGGGGGAAAAAAGTGTATATCTATTCCGCTTGAAGTCAGGAGAGTAAACAGGACAGGGAGACTTTGAAGATTCAGCGCCTGAAGGCAGCTACCAGAGGCAAGATGCCCATAGATGGGGTCACTTTTCCCTTCAAGCCCATTACGAATTCTGAAAGGGAAAATGGTGGCCGCAAGGCTGAGAAGCTGGACTGAGCTTTTGGTAGTCCCACAAAGATGGAGGGGGAAAAAATGGAGTTCACGGGCTAGCAATGGGGAGCAGCGCTGATACACCTCCCAGGGCTTCGTTTGGGACTCCAAATGGATACAGCAAAGGATAAAGGTAAACCAGAGACGGATTGGTCCTCAGAATGACTGAAATCCATGTTCAGATTATTTCTATTTCGGCGTGGGATGAGAGGGCCTTCCCTTAACCAGTGATCTGCCAAAAGAAGAAAAAGTAAATTTTCACTGTAGAAAAATAACAACATCAATGCTACAAATTCTTGACAATTTATCATTAAAAATGCCTGGCACCCAATAAAGAATAACCAGGTAAAGTCTAGAATTCAGTTAATAGTAATGTTGGTGTCTTCATTCTGAAGATTGTACCATCATGATGTAAGATGAAAACATTAGGAGAAACTAAAGCTGGATGAGGGATATATAGGAGCTCTGTATTTTGACAATTTTTCTATACAGTTAAATGTACTCCAAGCCAAAAATAATTTATTTTAAAAAATAACCAGGGATACAAGAATATATGAGTTTATTTGAAATCAGTTGACTGAAAACAAAGAGAAAAAAGCAACCGGAAACTGGAACTATTAACCACAGACTTGAAAAACATGATGCTAAGTATGTCCAAGGAATTAAATGAGATGATTTTTTTTTTTGTAAGCTGGAAAAGATTTTAAACATGAAAATTCTAGAACTGAAAAATATAGTAATTATTAAAAGCTTGTCAAATGGCTTTAATGTCATATTAAAAGACACTGGATAAGTTAGGTGTATATATAGATAAGTTAGATCTACATATAGATCTAATATGTACATTCAATCTAAATTATCATCCAGTGTCTTTATATATATAAAGAGGGCAAGAAAGCAAGACATGAGACATGATCGAAAATTTTAACCTATGAGGAGTTGGAGTCCTGGGAGGAAGAGGAGAATCGAATAAAAATATTATTTGAAATTATGGTGATTGAGAATTTTAAAAACCTGAATAAGGATACCAAATTGTGGATTTAAGATCTACTGTAAATGCCCAGCCAAAAATATAAAAAGAAAATTATAAAATTTATGAAAATTCCAAACTTATTAGTCCATAGGGAAATGGAAATCAAAACCATAATAAGATACCACTCACCAAGGAGCCTACTATTTTTTAAGCTAGTCATACAATTGAAGTACAAAATTGAAGTACATGGCCATGGTCATAGCTATTGGGACTGTAAATTGGGAAAAATCACTTTGGAGGAGTACTTGATAATATGATAATGCCGACCATAAAATATACCTTGTGACATAGCGGTTCTTCCCATAGGTAATTGCCCAAAAGAAATTCAGATTATTCACAGCAGCGTTATTCACCTATCAAATAGATACATTGTGTTAAGTGGCAGTTGAAGAATTACATTAGAAAACATGGGGCGCCTGGGTGGCGCAGTCGGTTAAGCGTCCGACTTCAGCCAGGTCACGATCTCGCGGTCCGTGAGTTCGAGCCCCGCTGATGGCTCAGAGCCTGGAGCCTGTTTCCGATTCTGTGTCTCCCTCTCTCTCTGCCCCTCCCCCGTTCATGCTCTGTCTCTCTCTGTCCCAAAAATAAATAAACGTTGAAAAAATTTAAAAAAAAGAAAACTTGAGGGAAGGGAAAGTCTAGACACAAAAGAATACGTACTATATTTGGTTTGGAATTGAAAATGCTAGTTACCCTTTGGAGAGGATGGCAGGGAAAGTTATTTGGTAGGGCTGCTAGAGATGTTCTGCTTCTTGATCAGAGCACTGGTCATATAGGTGTATTCACTTTGCAAAAACTTATCAGGCTGTGCACTTAAGATTTGTGCACTTTAGGGCACCTGGGTGGTACAGTCGGTTGGGCATTCGACTCTTGATCTCAGCTCAGGTCATGATCTCACAATTCAGGAGTTCGAGCCTGCAATCGGGCTCTGAGCTGATGGTGCAGAGCCTGCCTTAAATATAACCGCCTTCCCCTCAAAAGAAAGAAATTTTGCAATCCTTACCTCATGCTTTCTGTCCTCAATTTCAGCTTTCTAGAGGCAACCACTTCCAACTATTTTTAATGTTTTTTTGTGATGCTTAGATCCATATTTCAAAATAACCAGCAGATCCTGCTAATTTCTTGATTCCAACCACCTTTAAATATTCATTGTTTTTATACTATGAAAGTTGAGGATTTTGCTCTACCTATCTTCCCACATAAATATCCCGCCCTTCTGCCCAATAGAACTGTTATTTTTTTTAGTAAATGGACTTCCGTTGCTTACATTATTATGGGAACATAAATATTATTCACGTTGAGCCATATAAATGTACTGAAAGTATATTCTTTTCTTGCACAAAATTTTGCTTTTTTTGTAGTTAATTTGAAAAAAAAAACTTTTGGGGGGCTCTGCACTGACATCATGGAGCCTCCTTGGGATTCTTTCTCTCCCTCTCTCTGTCCCTCCCCAGCTCACAGGCCCACTCTCTCCATCTCAAAATGAATAAAGTAAACTTAAAAAAAAAAACTCTTTTATTTTTTTATTTTTATATTTTTTTAGATTTCTGAGAACCCATCCCCAGCCTCTCACACAGATATTCTACACTGAGGCATTTTATCAGTTGTGTCTAGATGTCTGACAGCTTCTCATGTAAAATTTCAACCAAACCTCCCAACCCTCCATGCCCCCGCCCTCACCCTTTCTAGACATTCCTGTTGCTCTAATTCCTGCGGCTTTTCTGAGGTTCCACAACTATAGAAGGGACAATCCCACAAGACCACTTGATGTAGAAGGCACACAGTGCAGCTGTCCATGATTTTAAGGGACCTCAGATATGCTTTTTGGGGTGGATGCTTGAAGAGAGGTTGAGCGTTCTCTCAGGCTACCTGATGATGCATTTCCGTGATTTTTGCTGGGCTCTGCCTCTCTCCCTCCCCTCACCCTTTTCAGCTGCCTTTCCTCTCCCAGAAGCCCAGGGAATCCTTTCTTAGGGGTGTGTATGTGTGTGTGTGTGTGTGTGTGTGGTGATATGAATGCAGTGATCCCACAAGTTTTTTCTTTGCCCTGAGTCATTTGGAGTCTCTATTTTTCTCAATTCGTTTACCTGTAATGATCTTGTCCTGGGACAGTCACGGGTAACCAGTACAGCTGATGCCCCGCTGTAAGAATGAGCAGGAATAATGAAAAATCTAGGGAAAGGCAAAAGAAATTATACATTTTTCTTACATCATCAAGCCCTGCTGACGACCTTCCCTTCTGCTTGTTCCATTCCAATGCCTGACATTTTTCACCATCATTTCTCTTCATTGTCTGTCACTCTCCAGAAACTCATGTTCAAAGGTGGATTATGAATTTCTTCTCATCTTGCATACATGAATAGATTTTTTAAATGGGGCTCATTGGCACTCTTGCAAATGTCATGATAGAAAAGCGACCGACATCTTATTAGTCCATGAAGGGTCCCCATCTCTGTGCAATCCAGCCTCCACCCTCTGATTTGGCATTTCCCCCAATTTCCTGTTTTCCAACAGGCTTGAGAGTTTATAAAAACAAATTGTTCAATCACAAAAGACTCTTAACGATAAAGAACAAACTGAGGGTTGGTGGAGGGTAGTGGGTGGGGGTGGGCTACATGGGTGATGGATACTAAGGAGGGCACTTGTTGGGATGAGCACTGGGTGTTGTATGTTAAGTGATGGATCATTGAATTCTACTCCTGAAACCAAGATTGCTTTGTCTGTTGACTAACTAAAATTTAAATTAAAAAAAAATTGTTCTCTGCTCAATTTTTTACTCTGTAACCTCCAGATATAACCTCCAGATATTTACTTAACACTACCAGGCAGTGTTTTTTTTACCATAAGGCAAATTGCCTTAATTTTTTGAAACTCTAATTTCTGTTTTAATCAGATTTTAAGGCAGGAAACAAACACTTTCTTGAATCAGCAACATTTCTCCCTCCAGCCCCATCCCTCCTTCTAGTATTAGCTGGAAAATGCTTTATCCCTTACCTACTGCAAGGAATCAGAGGTCAGGCAGCCCGGACAGTTATCATTAAACGGGGTCCCAGATAGTTTTTAAAACTGTGACGATCGTGTGAATATATTAGTAATTTACTTTTATGTGCCTTACTGTAATTTTTTTTTATAGCTTTCTATTAATACTTTGGAAGCTTTTGCAAAATTTGACAAAAGTTGAGAATCATAAACTCAGGTACTCATTCAAAAACTAACTCAGGGATGTTCTCATTTTGTCCATACCCTCACTCACTCCCTGACCTCAGGCTTATTTTTATTTATTTAATTTTATTTAATTTTATTATTTAATTTAATTTAATTTAATTTAATTTTATTTTATTTTATTTTTGAGAGTGGGGAAAAGACAGAGAGAGAGAGAGAGAGAGAGAGAGAATCCCAGGCAGGCTCCACACCCAGTGCCAGAGCTCAGCTGGAAACTCAATCTCACTACCGTGCGATCATGACCTGAGCAGAAATCAAGAGTCAGATGCTCAACAGACTGAGCCACCCAAGCGCCCCAGTTGTCTTAATCTTAAATTTACCTCTCTATCTCTTTTATCCCCCTTTGCAATTTATCTGTTGACACAACCAGATTATTTGTCCAGCAGATAGACTTTCCCAGTCTGGATTTTGCTGCCTGCACCCCTGTTCCATCCTTTAATGTATTTGTCTGTCCCTGTGTTTCCTATAAACTGGTCATTACATCCAGAGGCTTGCGCAATTTAGGTTTGCATCCCAACATGGACCGTGTGCCAGCAGTACTTCACAGCAATGTTCCCACTAGCGCCTTCACTTCCAAGAATCTGAGTTTGAGATGACTATATGTTTCGGAAAGGATAGACATATTTTTTCTCTCCTTTCCCACTTAACTGGCATTCATAGATTCTTTGGGACATGCTTTCTCTGTACTTGTAGGAGCAAAATTTTAGATATATTTTTCCTCCCAGAGGATGTTAAGAAGATTAATTTAAAATAAGTTCATTTCAGGGGCGCCTGGGTGGCGCAGTCGGTTAAGCGTCCGACTTCAGCCAGGTCACGATCTCGCGGTCCGGGAGTTCGAGCCCCGCGTCGGGCTCTGGGCTGATGGCTCAGAGCCTGGAGCCTGTTTCCGATTCTGTGTCTCCCTCTCTCTCTCTGCCCCTCCCCCGTTCATGTTCTGTCTCTCTCTGTCCCAAAAATAAATAAACGTTGAAAAAAAAAATTAAAAAAAAATAAATAAAATAAGTTCATTTCAGGGCACCTGGGTGGCTCAGTCGGTTGAGCATTGGACTCTTGATTTTGGCTCAGGTCATGATCTCGAGGTTCATGAGATCGAGACCCGCGTCCAGCTTTGCACTATCAGCACTTTGGATCCTTTGTGCCTCCCTCTCTCTGTCCTTCTCCCACGTGTGCTCTTTCTTGCTCTCTCAAAATAAGTAAACTTAAAAAATAACTTTAAATAAGTTCATTTCAGTGAAGTCACATTTCTAAATCCAAGACCCTCCATTCAAGTAACTACTCTTCAAATAGATACTATTCTAGCACAGGGCGGTTTCTTCACCTGACTTCCAGCACCTACAGTAAGCGCAAAGAGATTGTAACTCTACAGAATACATTTTCAAGGAACAAGTATTTAGCTGGGTTTTTCTGAAAATTAATATGATTCCTTTACTTTCCTTCCATTTTCCACAAACATTTATGTAGTTTAGTCTGCATGGATGTAGCTTGGCTAAAATAATTGTGAAGATTCTGCACAATCAGCCTCCCCACTCTTTGTGGTTAGAACCCTATGTATCCCCTGAAAGACCTGGCAGAAAGGAATAAACATGGGCCACCAGCCTCAAGGAGCTTCCAGTCTTGTACAGAAGCAGGCACCCAATTAGCTACAGTGCAAAATGTGCCAAAATAAAGACCACACAAGAAAGATGAATAAAGTCCAGTGAGGGTGCTTAGGAAGGAAAGGTCACAGCTAAGGAGCACAGCCTTCATGGAGAAGGTGGGATTTAGGAAGAGTCTTCCAGGAGAGATAGGATTTTGACAGAAGGAGACAGCAGGGGCTGTGATGGAGGCAGAGGGTCTAGCAGGACAAAGCGAGGTGGGAAACCATTGCTGTGCTCAGGCTGACCCTCAGGAAGTGTCGAGCGTGGTTCTGAGTTTGGCTGCCATTAGAATTACCTGGGAGCTTTGAAAGCACCCAAACCTGGGCTCCTCCTGAGACCAACTGACTCCAGGTCTGTGGGAGTAGGTCTGGGTGTCTGGTGCGTTTTGATAGCTCCCTCAGGGGATTTAGGGAGCACAGCATGTGAAGAAGGAAAAGCAACAAGGTCCTGTGGTGGAGGATTATGGCTGGAGAGGTAAGCAGTTGGCAATGCAGAGCTGGCCACCCTTTTTTGCAGCTCGTGATCACAGAGCCCCAAGGATGACAGAGCTGCCAAAAAGACTCATGGAGATTATCTGGCTCGACCTTTCTCTTTTGATTGTACACACTTATTACACAAGGGACAACAATGGAGTCTTGAGGTCAATGATGTAAACAATAAATATACATACAGAATAAAACTCAGAAAGGCCCCTGTTACCATTCTCAGCTTACCCGCACCGCCCCCCCCCCCCCCCCCCCCCCCCCCCCGCCGCAAGGGCTACTCCCAAAAACCATTCAGGCCTTCTCTTCTCCTGACCTCCTTTAATATATTTATGCTTTAATGTGTGGGTAACAATTTTTGTTCGCACACTAGAGACTGAGAGCAACAGCACATTTATCTTCTACCCCTAAACACATGTAATCTGCTCTAAACCCCATTTCACCAGGCTGGTGGGAAATTCCATTCCAGTAGATTCTGCGGGGTTTCGTTTGTACTTTACACTATGAGGGCTAATTTCAGTAGTCGTTAGTTTCCAGAACATTCTGAGAGGACTCTGTATTTCTATTTCAGGCTGATCTATTCTGACAGGCTCATAGCCCCAGTCTGTATCTCTCCTGAAGGCAGGGAACACCCTGAAGTCTCTGGGGCAAAGGTCCCCAGAGTCCTTTGCAACTGCTCTCAATACCACCACTCAGGTTACATCCTCCACCCAACCCCTAAGCATCCCAGTTCAGCTCCCATCTGGGTGTTGCAGAGAAGTGGATTCTAGATGGTGTCTCCTCAGCCACCTTTTTTTTTTGTTTGTTTGTTTCAACGTTTATTTATTTTTGGGACAGAGAGAGACAGAGCATGAACGGGGGAGGGGCAGAGAGAGAGGGAGACACAGAATCGGAAACAGGCTCCAGGCTCTGAGCCATCAGCCCAGAGCCCGACGCGGGGCTCGAACTCCCGGACCGCGAGATCGTGACCTGGCTGAAGTCGGACGCTTAACCGACTGCGCCACCCAGGCGCCCCATCCTCAGCCACCTTTAAAAAGCTCATCCTTTCATGTAGACTAGCTGGCTAAATGCCACCTCTTTTGACAGATTTCAGCATTTTCTGCTTCTTAAACTCAAAATACTTTCCTCTAGGTCACCGTTTTTGGGTCGGTCCCGCAAAATTCCTCTCACTGAATGTAGGCTGTCACATAAGAGCCTGAAGGGTGTTGTCTTCAGGGTTGGCATTCTGAGTCACTGCATGGATGCAGAGTTTGCAGCCAACAGTTTTGACACAGGATCGACATGGCATGACACACTGGTCCCCACACAGAACTGGGGAAGTAGGCAGAAGTTCAGGTGAAGGTGTGGCTGGGAGACACAGAGAAGGCCAATGAGAACGGAGATGTGGTACAGCCAGTCCTGAGCCCACCTGGCTATGACCAAGTCAAGAGAGATAGCAGACAAGTTCATGACCTACAGACATCAGCATCAGGGTGCCCAACAAAGCAGGTGGACAGGGACACTGGAGCAGAAGTCATTACACAGACGTAACATAGAGGTTTGGGGGTTCTTCTCACACCACGAGGACCCACTAACATTCTACACCCAGAAGTCATGTCGTAGAGAAACAAGGAAAGTGGGCAGGACTCCGGGACACTAGCCTTTCTACCTAGGGCTATTGAGGAAAACTATGGCAAATTCTTTCAATGATCCTATCAGTGCTGACTACTGTCACTATATCGGGCTACATTTTTCAGATTGTGACTTTTTTTCTTCCTGGTGCACAGTGACTTAGAGGGAGACCAGATCACATTTTAAAAAGAAACATTTCCTCTGGGCATCTGAATTACAATGTGAGTACTTCTGTGACCTGCTTCCCTTGCATTTCACTAAGGAATAGGGCCTTTTAGTATATGTTTAATTATTGTTTTCTCTGTTACCAATTTTCTATTTATCCATTTGTCCACTTGCCTCTTGGGTATTGATCTTTTTTCTTATTTATTTGGAGGACCACTTGATATATGTTGAATCTTGCACTTATTTACATAAAGATGACACCCAAGGGAGAGTGATAACGAAGAGGGTCAGAGCACCGGATGGATAGTCATAGCTTTGGAGCTCCATCCACCTCGGCCCTTAATTCACAACTGAAGAACATCTGTCACTACTCAACTTGTTTATTGTGAATATAAGATTAGAAAATGTAGGCAAAGTACTTGATACCCAAATAGGGCTATATAAGTATGAAGACTGTGGTCATTATTTGCATAATACTGCATTTATTCGGCAAATATTTATTGATTTCCTAACATACCCAGGGCACCAAGATAGAGAATAAAGTTACAAAGTTGAGAAAAAAAAAAAAAAAAGAAAAGATATTGTCCCTGTAAAGCTTAAAGACCACTTATAGGAGAGCAACACTATTCAGACCGCTATGCCAACCCATATACGATCACAAACTACAGAAGTGGTTAGGGGGAAAGACATGTGGTACTGTGAATGCACATAATGGTGGTTCTGACCGTCAAGGAAGGTTTCCCTGGAAAAAGACATCTGAGTTGAGATCAGAAGAATGAGCAGGTTTTACTTAGGTGGGGAGAGATAAGGAAATGTGCTCTTGGCACTGCTTATGCAAAGGCCCTGTTCAGGAGGGGACATTACTCACTCAAGGACTAGAATAAGGGCATGTTGGGAACAGAGACTGGGCAGGCAGGTGGTGAGGGGATGCAGAGTGGCCTGAGACCAAGCTGGAGCGGGGTAGCCAGGGGCTAGATCCTGCCTGGCCTTGGATACATACAACAGCATTCGCCGTTGTCTGAAGTGCACCTGGAGGTCATGCACAAGCCCTCCTGGACATAGTGTCTCTCTTCTCCCCGATGCCCCACTCTCTCTTCCCCTTCATGAGGAGAAGCACTGCTGAGAAGGCCTTTTGCAAGTGGGCTCCCTCAGGGCTCCTTTCTAGAACCTGAAAAGCCCTATTGCATCCCATTCATCTGTTGGATGCATCACAGCTGAAGACATACTTTGCTCTTTTCGAGGACTCCAAGTCCTTTGCTCCAGGACTACATGAGTGCCATTGGCATGAAACAAAGTATACTTCCCGAGCCCTGCCTGGCTTTTCCTTTCCTTCTTCTCACCTTGACTCTTACTCAGAAAGAGAACCTTGGGCCTCTGTTGTTGCTGTTGCTGTAACACAACTTACTTTCAGGAAGAGAACTGAACATCTTCATTAAAGACTGGATTTGGAATAATGTGAAACACCTAAAAAAAAAAAAAAGTAAAGTTTCAGTTAAAGAAATGTCCTATCTGCCTCTGTAATCAATCAGGATTGGTCCATTCTGAGGAAAGAAGGGAGGGCCTTTACTTGTGCTTAAGAAATAATCTCTTACTCTCACACAGCGGTGTGTGTGTGTGTGTGTGTGTGTGTGTGTGAGAGAGAGAGAGAGAGAGAGAGAGACAGAGAGACAGAGACGGAGAGAAAAAGACAGAGAGAGACAGAGAGATGGATTAGCTGATTGACTTCAAAATCAGTCACATTCCTTAGGCTATACCAACCATGGTATATAATTTTTGTTACTCACCAGTATCTACTTTCAGGGAAGATAGCTTTTCTCTACCTCTTTGAAGTTATGTAAGACAGTGTGACTTAACTTTGGCCCATAACATATGCATGGGAACAACATGTAGTAATATTGCAGTTGACCTTCTAGACTATTCCTTCTCTGCTGCCACAGTCCTGGATGCACAGGCTGATATGGAAGTGCCATAAGACTGAAGAAGCCTGGATTGTGTGGTCAGCTCATGGAGGACAGCTGTCCTGAAGATTTGTCCATACTCACTGGGTGTTTTACACAAGGGAGAAATAAACTCTGATTGTGTTAAGCTACTGAGATTTGTTTGTCACTGCAACACTGCCTAGCCTATCCTGACTCGTTACATATGCTTTATTGAGAAACTCAGAAACATCATTGTGCAGGTATAGATTTTGTGTGTGTGTGTGTGTGTGTGTGTGTGTGTGTGTGTTTGAGAAATAGAGATAGATGATAGACAGACGGTAGGGATAGATGATAGATCAATAGACAGACGATAGAACTTCCTAATGATGAGGATTTGGTTATAGAATGAAGGACAAGTTTCTTAATGCTTGATTTTTGCCAGTTGGAACTTTTAGGTGTAGGTTGTACAAATGAATGTATATTTAAACAAATGCATGGTTGACATAAGTGTTTATTGATACACAGTATAAAACATACCCTCATGTCTTTGTGCTTTGGTATATAAATGTATTATGGTCATTCAGAGTTGATACAACAATCCACAAATTATATATGTTATATATACATAAACTTGAACTAAATAGTCAATGAAAAGCCCAAGGCAATACTGCATCTTTCAGATACACTCCAGATTGCCTGCTGAATCATGGCTCGTGTGTTGTACATTCATACCAACAGCCTAAGCAAAGGCCAGAGCTGACTTAGTTCTTTTATATTTCCTGATTTTTCTTGATTGCAGTCTGATCCTTCATGTCGTTCCAACATAGAGTGATTTTCAAGGAGAACTTAATTTAATATAAGTCTGAATATCCTTTGGAATGTTAGAAACCAGCATTACTACAGCAGCTCTAATGAAAAACACAAGTTCCGTGTACCAATTTGTGGTCAGAGCCAGCATTCCAGCCCTGCTCTCTCCTTGCTGCTAGTTCTCCACCACACTCCTTTTCCCAGCCCTTTGCTATTCTAGTTAAAGATGTCAGAGGCTGTGGCCCACATGGCATGCTAAACAGTCCACTGCTTACAGCAGGCGCCTACAGCTCAAGTGCAAAGACTTTGAACCCCTGAAACACCACCACCACCCCCGCCATCGCCACCACCACCAAATGGAAGTCTCAGAAGATTTCCTGTTAATGTCCCTGCAGGTAGAAGCCCACTGATTTTGAAACATCCTACAAGGGCACAGAGTTACATTCCCATATATATTCAAGACAAAGAACACAGCACCTTCCAGAAGAAAACTCACACAATTGGGCCAAGGCTGATTCACTCCCGTGTTTTATCACCGGTGTGGAATGCCAGTAACAAGGGCAATCATTTGTTTGTGGATTCACGGAAGACTGGACTTTCACACTGGAAAGGGACTTCCTAATGAATAGCAATGGGAGACTTGCTGTGTATTAGCATATTTTATCTGCCCTTGTCTTGAAATTAAACAGAATTGTGGCTGAAAGGAGAAAGCACAGATTGCCACTGAGCTAGCTTTTGAGAGAAGTGGCATTTGGAATGAGGTTTAACCATGAGGGTAAATTCTAAAGTTAACTGTTAGGATCCTCAAGCTTACACAAGACATTTTTCCCATCCTTGTGTGATAACAGAATTTTCTCCTCATTATTATTCTTCCCTAAAGGCTACTCATTCTTGGATACAATGCTTCTCTGTTTTGTCTGGAGTTGCTTAAACATAAATCAGGAGAAGTATGAGCTATAGCCAAGGCTAATCTGCAAGCTCATTTCAATTTCACTGAATGTATACTATGTGCCCAAAGCCATTCTGAGCACCTTTGGGGGCAGAGTATGTTGCAAGGATATATGAATAATTTCAAAGGCTTCTTGAAGTCATACTTCATAAAGTTCTCTATCCACCTGGAGGGGGTAGAAAATATATGAATGGATAGCTAGATCTAGATCTAGACAGACAAAATAAGACACTAAGGTAAAATTAAATAGCATGTCATTAAGACCACCAACGATTCTAGACATTCTGAGAAGAAAATGATGAGCATGAGTTGGAATATTCAGGGAAGATGTCAAGAGGAGAGGTGATCCTTCATTTAACTTTGAAAGTTTGGATATAGAAGGGGCAGGCATTCTGGAACTGGTAGGTACTATGTTACTAAGCACAATAATTCAGAGTGTAAGCCCTGTATTGTCAAAGCATAATTTTCTAAAAGTTAAAAGCGTGACTCTCATAAAAATATAGAGTAGGCACATTTCAAAGATCCACTTAGCTCATTAATGGGGGAATCAGTAGTATAATAATGCTGGCTCAACAGAATAAAGAAGAAATCAAAGAACATGTTATTAGTGAGAGTTTGAATGCTGAAATAAAATTGCAAAGTTAAAAACAAAACTGGTTTGTGTTCTAAAGGACAACAAAGCAGTAACTTTTGGGGCTCCCCTACCTACTGGGCAAGAGTCTTTGAATCTCTACGGTATCAAAATCACTTGAAACTTGACAATCTTCACTAAGTTAAATTAGTCTGGGTCCTAATCAATAGTCAATTGGAAGTCCAACAAAAGTACAGCTGAAGAATCGGGTGTTTCTGTTGAAGACTGTTAGACAATGCTCCAGAGTAACACTGAAAGGACATGATATTGGAAAGATCTTCAAGTTTGGGCTTTTTTTCCTTAACAGTATTCAGGCAGAAGGGAATTTCTCATCTTGTTCTACCACTCTCCAGCTGCGAAATGTGGCAACGTACCTTAACTTCTTGGTTCCTGGTTTCTTCATCTATAAAGTGTAGACAGTAATAACTTTCAGTATGTAAACCAGAAGTAGCAGACAAAGGAGTTGGTATGTAATGAAAGTATTTTGCGTAACATTTAGCACACAGTAAGGGCTCAAAATATGTTCCCTACTATAAATAGGGAAGTGTCATGAACAAAAACCCAGAGACAAGAGTGAGGGTGATTTTTAGGGGCACTGGATCAACCAGCCTGCCTGGAGAGAAGAATTTGCTTTGGAAAACAGAGTGAAATGAATTGAATGAAGAGTTTTTAGCTAAACTAGAACAGATTTTTAAAACAAAACTTAAAAAGATGGAAAGACACATACACGGTTTTGAGAAATTTGTATTTTGTCCTGAAGTCAGTTGAGAGCTATACTGGCATTTTTTTTTTTTTTTTTTTTTTTTTTTTGAGCTACAACAGGAACATGATGTGTGCAGAATTTGAGGAAAATTAGCCCAGTCCTCTTTAGGGCAACCTGAATGGAGAGATTCTGTGGCTAAAGAGGAGTTAGGAAGTGGTAAGGGGTTGAGAAGCCAAATGTGAAGAGGGAACCACATGTGGATACTGGATTTTGCAGCTGGAGGATTATAGGAATGAGGTTACCTTTTGTATAAATAGGCAACTTAATAAAAGGAGATATTTTAACGTGAACATCAGGAATTCCCCTTTGTATCCACAGGCTGTACATGAGAATAAGGGACATGTATGTAGAAATGTTCAAGACACAAACAATGGGAGACCTGTATTCTGATGCGAAATCAGTGGTGGTGATACAGATTTAGAGGTCATCATACAAATGTGATCGCTAATGGCATAAAAATCAACATACTACGCCAGCACTAGAGAGAAAGAGCAAAGGGATAAAAATGATTTGTGTGTTCCTTTCTTTCTCTTTTTGTAGAAAGTAGCTATTTTTCCAAGAATGGAAGCATAGCAGGTCATTGGAGAGAAAGGAGGGGCAAAGCTTGGTGATACTTTGGAATGCAAAACAGGGGAATGATTAAGTAAAAGAAAGTCAGTTCTGTTGAATTCTCCCTGCATCTCATGAAAGATGGAGGTGAAGCACAATCAGTTTGGTTGACTTCATTAAATGTAAGAAACTTTAGGAATCGTGACACATTGCCTTCATTCACTCGAAGGTTTAAATAACTAATATGAGACTGTTTTCCTTTTTATTTCTTTTCTTTTTAAAAAATGTGTAAAAATGTTTTATTTATTTTGAGAAAGAGAGAGAGAGAGAGCCCAAGCAGGGGAGGGTCAGAGAGAAAGAGAGAGAGAGAGAGAGAATGAGAATCCCAAGCAGGCTCCGCGAGTCAGCGCAGAGCCTGCCATGGGGCTTGACTCACAAACTGTGAGATCATGACCTGAGGCAAAATCAAGGGTTGGAGCCTTAACCAACTGAGCCACCCAGGCATCCTGCTTTCTTCTTCCTTTTTAAAATTTAAATCCAGATTAGTTAACATATAGTATAATAATGGTTTCAGGAGTAGAATTTAGTGATGGGCTAAATGAGTGACGGGCAATAAGGAGGGCACTCATTAGGATGATCACTGAGTGTTATATGAGATTGTTTCCTAATGGGAGGGTTGATTAGGAGGATGAAAACATTAAAGCAAGGGGGAAATTTAAGCTAAGAAGATCAGAGTGAGCAGTATGTTAGGCTTGCTTTGCTTCCAAAGTGGCTCTGGGACAAGACTCTGAGTATAAACAGTTTATGAGGGAGATGATCCCACAGAGAACCAGGAGAGGCATGGACAGAGGGCCAGGGAAGGGAAGAAAGCCAATCCCAGGTACAAGAATGAGTCAGGTCATGCTGTGGGCAAGCAGAGCTCCCAAGGCTCAGTACTGCCGGGAGGCCATGAGAGACCACAAAGAATAGATTTGAAGAGTGAGTCAAATCTCTTACTTACCCACCAAGTCTCAGCTGTTGGTGGAGGGATGCTCCTGGGTTCTACCTCCTCAGTACTTCTGGTGCACCAGTGCCTCCAGTCAGAGAGAGCCATTGGGTGAGAACATAAGGCCAGCAGTAAGCAGCTGTTGTCCATCCCAAGAAGAGAAAGTACTAAGGAGACATGGGTGTGGCATCCATAGTGCTTTGAGAGCAAAGGCCCTGGAGCCAGACTGCCTGAGTGTGAACTGGGCTGGATTTGCTTCTTTTGAGGGCAACTCCGGGTGGTCTACTGAAAGGTCCATGATGAATTCCACTTCTGCTTGTTTCAAGTGTCCAAGAGGGGCCACAAAAACCTCAAAAGCCAAACTATCCACTGGGGAGTCTAATATACGTATTACTGACCATGTTGTGGTCACTCACTGTGTGCCAGACATCTTAACGTGCGCTTTCTGTATGGGGCAAGACAGGTGTCCTATCCCCAACATACAATCTGCTTTGTCCTCCTCATCCTCCCTGAGTGGGGATGGGGGAAGATCATTGTTACCCTGGTGCAAACTAGCACAGAATAGTTAGCCTAATAACTTCTGCAAGCTCTTCTATAAAGACAATTAATATTAGAAGATGTTATACTCTAAATACTCCAAAGTCCTAAGCGTCCACAGGTACTTTTTTGGGATAAAGCCAAAAATTATGGGTGTAATCATTTTGAGAACACTGCAGCATTCCCATCAGGAAATCACAAACACACAATGAATCCAGAAGATGCTCTACCTCTGTTCCCACTAAGCAGGTCCAAGAGGGCTTTACTCTCTCATCCTCCTCTGTCCTCTCCATGCCCCTGTCAGCCTCACGGGCTCCCCTTCAATTCTGGCTCTGTTCTGGCAGCATTTTGCAAAGCTGGCCGTATTTTCTCTCCTGAATGTCCCAGCCTCTCTCAGAAAGCCCTCTCTTTATGGACACAGTCTCGGGGTTCCAGGAAGAGAACAGCTTCCTGGCATCACTAGCCAAAGTGGATGGCAGCATCTTTCATTAGATTCTTTAAACCTCAACTGCCTCTCTTTATTGGCCTCTCCTCAAATTGTCCACTTAGAGTTAACTCTTGTTCTCTGCAGGACTTTGACTGATACTGTTCCCAAGTTGACTATGGGAAATTTGGTGATAGAATCTCTGCCTTATGCTTGCCTCTGAACCTGTCCCTGCTAAGATACAACCAGAAATGTTAGTAGAGCTTAAAAACCCTGAGGTTCAGAGGGGACGCATTAGAGGTGACTGGCTATGTCCAGAGAAAAAGCATTTTCAGAAAGGGTCTTATAACTTCATTCTTTTGCTCAGCAAATGCTGAGAGCCTACTCTGCACCAGGTACTTTTTTAAGCACTTGGAATATAATGTTCCTGCCTCATGGAGTTCCATTCTCATGAAAGGAGGGAGTCAGCACAAACACACACACATATAAATAAGAAAGACAAGCTCAAATAATGACAGATAGCATTCTGTCTTTTTTTTTAACGTTTCAAGTTTTTATTTAAATTCTAGTTAGTTAACGATAGGGTAATATTAGTTTCAGGAGTAGAATTCAGTGATTCATATAGCATCTTGAAAGTATCAGAGATGGAGGGGTGCTATATGGGGTTGTATGTTTAAGGAATGCTATTAGGACCTAATATCCAAGCTAATTGGGCATCTTCCTTTAGCATAACTGAGACATCCCCCCACCTTGACCCCTAAAATCACTGAAGGTAATTTTGAGGGATGTGTAGCATTGCATGAGCAGGAAAGAATAATGAATCACTGAAATCTGAATATTAACATTTTAAGGGACTTATAACCCTGCATGCAAAGGCTGGGTTGGACATCTCTTCATTCTCATCATGTGATGTCTTGGGTTATTCAATAAAAACTAATTAGTTGAATAGCAGCTATAATTCTTTCTACTCTTAGGGGGACTGTGACTTTAGTCAAATCTGTGAATAAGCTATTATTTGGGTTCTGCAAATAGAATGGAAATGACTTTTGGCTGTGGATATGTGAGGTTTTCTTAGAATGGAATAGTCAGGGTGAACACTAATGTGCTAATAAACCACTGTTTGCTGGAAAGACTTTTTGTCAATGAGCTCTGAGAAAAGTAGAATACAGTCACAGGAAGTTCCAAGATGGCGTCTACTTTACAGGAATTGGAATCAAATCCAAATATTTTGTGGTTCAGCCATTTAAACTTCTACTTAAACATTTGGACATGTATCCATCTCTGGTCCAGCCTGGAGCCACTTTGACTTTCACATGAAATCCACTGAAAGCTACTAATTACTGTCTTCACAAAAACCACAGTGCAGGCAGTAGCTGAATTCTGAAAATGGATTTTCTGCTCTCAAGGAATAATACCAAAGGGAAAAATTTTGTAGATAGCCAGTGTTCCTATCCACGAATATTTGTTTCTGCAAGCACCAATCCCATTCCATGACTCTCTTTCCCTTCTTGTGGTCCCATAGCTACCAGCTTCTCTCATCCTTGGCCCTTTGGCTTCTGCCCCTAGTAGCACTTTGATTATGGCCATGCATGAGGTTGTTTGCTATAGCAAGTTGGCACAGGATGGACAGAGGTCATCTCTGTGGACTGTGGTAGCATGGATGGAACCATGCCTGGTGCGTTTGACTTCTTTCCTAAGGAACATGCCATTTGACTCATATAATGATGGAAGCCTGGCGATATAAGGACTTTTCATGTAAATAATAGGTGAAAGGCTCTGGTTCTCAGACTTTTTGTTTTCAGCACTTCCTCACACTCTAAAATTATTGAGGCTCCCAAAGGACTTTCGTTTATGTGGGTGACAATATCCATCAGTGGTTACTGTGTTAAAATTTAACACTGGGAATGTCTTATATTAATTTACTTTAAGAGCAACAGCAAAATAGTATGTGTTAATACACAAATCATACCTTTGCAAACAAGAAGTATATTTTTCAACACAAAAAAAACACGAGCGAAAAGGATAGCATTGGTTTTTTTTTGGGGGGGGGTTTGTTGCTGACAGTTTTGTAAATCTCACTCTTTTCTGGCTTGATAGAAGATAGCTGGACTCTCACTTCTGTTTCTGTATTTGCTCTGCTGGAAAACTCGCCTGTGTTCTGGTAAGAGGAATGACAAGAGGGAAGAAGACAAGTAATATTTGACTATACTGATAAAAATAGACTTGACTTGGCAGATCCCTAGAAGGGTCCCAGGGACTCTCAGGAGCTCCCAGAGGGCACTTTGAGAACTGCTGTTATAAGGGAAAGGCACTCTTCTCTCCAGGTAACACCAACACCAGGGAGTATGGTAGGCTGTAGGTCAAGGGGAACTCTCTTAATCCCTAGAGCCTGCACTGATGTTCGGGTAGTGGCAGGAAAAAAACAGGGTTTAACCCACTTTTGCCTTCTGGAGCTACAAAGACAGGTTTCAAATACTGGAGCTAGGGAGGCACTTAGAGATGGCATGCAAAACCCTTCATTCTAAAAACCATACCAATCAAATGACAAGAAAAGCACTGGGGACATCCATCTAACACCTGGGGTATAGCCTCAGGTGGGTCCCCAGAAGCAAGAGGAGGAATCCTCTCCCACAAGACTTTCCTTTTTTTTTTTTTTTTTTTTTTTTTTTTATCACTGGCTTGTCCTCCCTAACAGAACTGGGCTCCATTCAGTGGATACATATTCTGTGAGCCACTTAACAAACTCAAGCTGTGGTTTAGGGCTGATAAATAATTATGTTAATTAACAGGTTGGAGGAAAACTATGATGTTATTCCTATGGAATGCTCTGAGAAGCTGGAAACACTTAACTGCAAAAGAAAAAAAAAAAAAAAAAAACCCGACATGCGGCGAAATAACCAATAATTTGCTGAAAAAACCCACATCTGGTTTGCTGGCTCAAAGCAGGGGTTAATAGTTGTCTGAGGGCAGCCAGTGGCGGAGAGGGGTCCCAGGATAAACAGCCAAGGCTTCACGGCAGGAAATAGGCTTGTTCATGTAGCACAAGCATTTACATTGGCTTCTAACCAGGATGAAACGTAAAAGGAATTGTTCAGTGTGCCTGTTTCTTTCTTCTCTTTATAACATGCAGTTCAAGAGTATCTTGTTCTTATTTGTACACTTGAAGATGTAAAAAGTTGAGAACAGTCAGTAAGAATAATGACTTAAAAAATGTATTTCCTCCAAACTTCCAAATGGATACTGCAAACGTATCACAACAGTGAAGAATAGAAAAGTGAGTTTGCATTCTATATTATTTATTACCACAACATACAGGCTGGTTTGATAAATACCACTCAAGCATCCTCCTCACACAAGGTACAGATACGAGCGTTATAACTAATACACAGGTGAGTAATCTGTGGTCCTGCATCTCAAGGAGGAAAGAGCTCAGTAGGGAGACTAAGACAAATCCACAATATGTGCAAAGTTACAAATCCCAGTGCCATATGTGTCATTAGAGAGAAAGAAATAAAGTGCTGTAAGAGGGTCAGAGGAAGGAAATTTCATGTAGGATTGTACGAGTCCTTGAAGGCTTCCTGTCAACAGTGGTATTTCAGCTGAGGTATAAACAAGGACTCAAACTCCAACAGCTGTTAATAAAGGCAGAATGGTGTTGGAATGGAGCGAGCCAGCACATCTATCACATTCGAAGGTGGAGGCAGTGAGTAAACCCATTTGGGTAGAATGTAGGACTGGTGTAAAGAGTTTGGGAAAATTAGGCAGAGAAAAGCCATCACTGGAGATGCCCATTGAAATACTGATCTGGCAGCAACACTGTGTATGAAAAAGTGGACCCAAACCAATCTAAGGACCAAGATGGGGCTCATAAAGATAGTCTCCTGATATCCCAGGAGATTATTAAAGGCACTGTAGGTTGACTGGATTCACTAGATATCATGTAACATGACGACGGATGAGATATGAGGGCCAAGGTAGGGAGGAGTTGGAAATATTTTCCTTGAGTCCATGAGAAGAGACTAAGAGAACATTCTTGAATTTCTGGCCCATTAGGGAGATATATCCAGCAAGTCATTACACTTAGGATGTAGAGACCAGAACCATGAAGGAAGGACATACAGTTAAGGGTCAAGAGAAGGGAGAGCAGTCATTACAAGGAAAGGATGAGAAGTAGTATGTCTGTGCCCATGATGCCTTCTTCCAATCTCCTTGACATTGGAGCCAGAGATCTCTGAGATATGCAGGTCTGACCTTGGCAGGTCCCTGCCATGCAGACACTGAAGGCCTTTCAGTGGCTCCCCATTGCTCTTAGGATAACATCAAATCTCAACATGGTCTACAAGGCCCTGAAAGTTCTGGCCCCCACCTACCTACCTTCTCCCTCACCTCTGTGCTTCAACCACTTTGGCCCTCTTTTCACCCCTTGGGCCTGTCAGGTTCCTTTCTGCCACAGGGCCTTTGCCCTGACTGAGAACTTTTTCTTTCATCTCTTTGAGTGCCTTCTGCGTATCATTCTCAATTCAGGGGCCACCTCTTAGGGAAGCTCTTTATATTTCTCTAATTGGGTAGATCAAATCCTCTCATCGCACTTTAGACCTTCCTTTTCCAGAACTCCTCACAGTTGTAATTGTATATCTCTTTGTAAAATCATTACATTCATAGCGACTCTCCCAAGAAGCTATAATTTCTTAAGGACAGGGTCACCTTTGCGTTCTTTCTTCCCCACACAGTTCCTTGGTCTTAGCAGGCTCTAAGTGGATAGTTTTCAAGTAGATACATGCTGAAATATGATATAGAAATGCCCCCACCCACACTATCTCATTATGAACTTCATAATATATCTATGAAGTGGAATTTATAACCCAACTTTTACAAACAAGAAGACCTTAAAGTGTCACGCATCTCTCTCAGTGTCATGCAAAAGTTGGTAACAGCGTTGCAGTCCTGACTGTGTCACAGATCACCCTCAGGAGCAGAATTCAGGTCACAGACTCCAAAGAGGAGGATGGCTTCCATGGGAAGCAGAGATGATGGCAAGTACTAAATCACAGGATATTTAGTACTCCCTAAAGGAGAATAAAGGCAAAGATGCTCCACTGATTTGGAAAAGCCTGGATGGCCTTTTAGAAGGCAGTACTAGAAGAGCCGTGGAAGCAGAAACTGCACTGTGAGTTTTTTAAAGTAGGTTGGATCAAGGAAAGTTTCTGGGGAGAGAGAGAGGCAAGATGGTGCAAGATGATTTTTTTTAATGTTTATTTTTGACAGAGACAGAGAAACAGAACAGAGCACAAGTGGGGGAGGGGCAGAGAGCTAAGGAAACACAGAATCTGAAGCAGGTTCCAGACCTTGTGCTGTCAGCACAGAGCCCAACGCAGGGCTTGAACTCACAAACCTCGAGATCATGACCTGAGTGGAAGTCAGACACTTAACCAACTGAGCCACCCAGGGGTTCCCCGCAAGATGATTTTTAAAAGCCATGCAGATTGTTCAGAGGAAGGCCGGGAAAAAACATATTTGGGGACTGAAAAAGCTATAGGCAACTTGAAGGAAGAATCCTCCCCAGAAGGAATGAAAAAAAAAAACAAAACAAAACAGAGTCACATTTCATAAACAAGGAACCTGGAACTCTATTCCAAGGCAATACAGGAAAAATGAAAATGATGAAGTTATAGTCATCAAAAGGAGAAAAATTAGAATTGAAGTATAAGTTTTACTCACCAAACTGGGAACATTTTAAAAAATAAAGATGCTTGGGGCACCTGGGCAGCTCAGTTCATTGAGTTTGATTCAGGCCATGATCCCAAGATTGTGGGATCCAGCCCTGTGTCGGGCTCCGTGCTGAGTGTGGAGCCTTTTTATGATTCCCTTTCCCTCTCTCTCTCTGTCTCTCTCTCTCTCCCTCTGCCCCTCTCCCTGCTTGTCCTTTCTCTCTCTAAAATTAAAATTAAAAAGCATAAGGATTCCTGATGCTATTATTAATCTTCTGATGTACATAAGGGCCAAACAAGCCTTACATAGTATAAAGGCCACTGTCCAGAGAGCTTGCTGGTCTTCATGGTGGTTAATGAACATGGTGGGTGTTCCAAAGAAAGGAAAAAATATCACTTCTCTCCCTTACTTGACAGGTGCTTCTGAGGAAGTCAGCATGAAAAGCCATCCACTGTACCAAATGGTGTTACAGAACATGGAACAGGAAATGTATGACATGTTCTCTGGGTGGCAAAAAGGCCTCTTAGTTTTAAAAGCAAGAGACACATAAAGGTATGCTGTCTGTACAAATAATAGTCCCAGATGACAGATATTGCCCTTTAAATAAAATAAACCAGTGGGAGCTTCTAACGTGTAAAAAAAAAAAAAATTGAACAGCATGATTATAATCTGCTGATGGAACCTTCTGATATTCCAATCAAAATATCTGTAAAGAAGTATCCGATGAAAGAGGAAAATATCTCACATTGAAATGGATATCAACCACCAACCTGGAGAAGATTTCTAGTACTTCCAGGAACTGTGGACTCGTGTGACTCGTGCTTGGCCACCTGAAACAGACTACCCCTATCACTTGAAAAGAGAGCCTGAGACTCTATGCATCCCCATTGTCAGCCCTTTGGTTGAATGACAAGAGCGTTGGGCAACTTGAAAACTCTCCTTTTGTTGCAAGAGTATCATTTTTTTACATGCTTTCCCTCCTCATCCAGTTAGTATCTGCCTTTCTCGTCAATACAAGTGCAATTCCTAACCCCAAAACACCCTGGCCCAAAGGTGGCTATGATACAGTGCCTGCTGGGAGCTGTAGGCCTACTAAGTAAACCAGCATAGAAACAGACTAAGTCACCGGACATACTGAGGAAGGGAGCTTTGTTGTGTACTTGGGCATTCCCACTTGTCTGGAGGCAGGCAGAGAAGGGGAGACAACTCAGTCTGGCAGAACCTAACTGGGTGGAACCTGGACCGGGCCAGGAGCTGTAGGCAAGAGAACATTCCCCTAACCTGGCAATGGACAATTAGTGGGAGCCATGCAAGTCAACACCTCACCAACAGTGCCTGGGCCCAGACCACCTTCCCTTCATCCTAAGGGGAAAATTGGGCCAAATGGAGAGATGCAAAATACCACAAAGCAAAGGAGCTGGAATGATTTCTAGAAGACCTCAGAAAGGCAAACATGTCTGCGTCCAGTGACTGGAATAAAATAAGGTACTCTTTTCACTAATAAAATTCGCAATGAATTTTAATAAAATATTTAAAGGTAATGAAGTTTTTGGAAGAGGCCATGACAAAGACATTCTCATGCACCATCAGTGGAAACATAAATTGCCAGCAACTTTCAGGAAATGATCCAGGTTTATCATTCTTCAACATGGCCGCCATCTTGCTTAAACAACCATATGGCCGAAAATAGAAGAACAGTTAAATATTCTTATAAACATTGCTGCAAAATAGTCCACCATGAGAATATGCTTTGATTTATTTAATGGCATGTGAAAATTCTTATGATATAACTTTACATTAAAAAAGCAGAATACCAATCTTTTTAACTACAATCTGACATGAATGGTTAAAAAACAAACCAGAAGCAAGCATAGGCATAAAGAAATTGGAAAGGGTGTGAAAAAAAATAGAAGCACTCCATTTAGATGTTAACAGTGGTTGCAGCTGAATGTATATAGAATTTAGGAGTATTAGCAAAGCATGGTTTTATACATTTTTGTAATAAAATACATGGGTTGTTTTACAACTGCAGAGCATGGTTTTATAGAGATAGCCAGAGAGGACAGTCGGCAATGGACATAGAGGGGATATGTATGTCTAACGGACACACCAGTCCAGTGACAAAATTATTAGAAATTCAAGCATGTCAGAAGCAACTTTCTTTTCCCCTAAACAGGCCCCTAGAAACATTTAAAAATGCCAAGGACCTAGGAGGCAAACTCCCACTTGACAGATACCTGACAAATCAGTGTGGAATAGTTTTATTAACAGAAGTTTTATAGGAAAATGATCTCATTCCAAATGGTGCTTGTGGACCCAAACTCTGAAGCAAGGGAAAGCTATCATAACAGAAAGACTTTATGGAGTTATAAATTAACCAGCGGCATCTATGCTAACAAAGCGGATGAGATGAAAGAAGCCTGGGGTCTGACTCAGACACCTTTCCACCCCATGTTGATAGTGTCCTTGGACAAGTCATTTACCTCTCTGGGAGCGGGGTTCTCATCTATGATATGGGGACTGTAAGATTGCCCAGCTCCCCTCACAGAATTATCATAAATAACAAAAGTCAGAATGCATGTGCACACAGCGCTCCATAAAAAAGTCACACCGCGATATGCTGTTAAGGATCAGCCTCGGCACAAATGTATCTCATGTACCTCATACTCTCTCCAAGCAATTGCACCATATATATTTATCTCTAAAATGAAGAATTTGGAAGACGATTTTTTTCCAGGTGAGAATATTTTCTGAAAAGCTTGACTAAAATATGCATCATTTATAATGCTGGTGTTTCCATTTTTTGCTTTGTTAGAACCCTCAAAATATTTTTCATATCTGTACTTGATATTTGAAATATACTTATCAGAGATAAGAGCCAACTGTGGAAGGATCCCTAAAATGTTAAAGCCAACATACTTTGGGATGTATTTGGTCAGCATTATGGGGAAGAAGAACTTCATTTTCCTAAAATGCTTTGTCAGAGATGTGCATGTCTGTACATGGGGAGTACGGGTGTGTGCACACACCTGTGTGTACCCACTGGTGTGCGTGCATATTACAGTGAGGAAAAGGGAGAATCATTCAATAAGCTGTAAGAAAGATTAGTGGTGGTGACACCCAGACCCACATCCTCCCCCACTGACCACTGCAGGATCAGGCCAAGTTTCGTAGACGTGCTCGACCATGAGTGATCAGGGATACTTAAATTTATTACAGGAGAAAAAAATATATGAGGCAACAAATAATTGGTTTAAGTTGCATAAAATATAAACTGTATGTGGATAAGGAAATAACATACGCAAATGATACATCATGTTTGTAACAGAGAAAAATAACGGATGTACCAAGAGGAAGCTAGTTAAAGTTCATCCATAAAATCTAGAAAATTCTATTGGGCCATTTCAACATATGATGAGATACATGAGTTAATGCAGAGTGAAAAAAGAAATTGATATATATTTAATATATATAAAATAATTTATAACTATAATCTATAAGTATTATAGAGTATGTTATATATTATGTAATTATATATATTATATATATGTTATATATTATGAAATTTATGTACTGCCTAGAAAAAATACCCTGAGAGGATGTACCCTAAAATATTAACACTGGTTATTTCAAAGAGACCCAAATTAGGATGCTTTACCTTTTTAAAAGTCTTTTGCGGGGGCTGCCTGGGTGGCTCCGTCGGTTAAGTGTCCAACTTCGGCTCAGGTCATGATCTCGGGGTTTGTGGGTTCGAGCCCCCCGTCGGGCTCTGTGCTAACAGCTCAGAGCCTGGAGCCGGCTTCAGATTCCGCGTCTCCCTCTCTCTCTGCCCCACCCCCGCTCACATTTTGTCTCTGTTTGTCTCAAAAATAAATAAACATTTAAAAATTTTTTTTAAAGTTTTTGGGGGGATGGATGTTTTTAACTATTTTGCTGTAATTGTTGGAATAATTTTTCAGAGTTTGAATAAATTATTTTAACCACCATAAACACATAAAACTTTTTTTTTTTTTTTTTTTTTAGAAAAGTAGCAAAACACATTGCCACCAAAAAAATGCTTAAACTCCAACCTTAGGAAGTGATTAAGACTTAGAAGTGCTTCTTCGAAATCATGTTTAGCTTCATCCTTGCTCATCATGAGTTCTGTGTTGCTTTGTATAATGTGATGGTATGTCCACCTCTTACGCCAGCCTCTGGCTTTGGCTTTAAAAAGCTTCAGAGTTCCAGAAGGAAACAGCAAAAAAGCTCATTTGCTGAAAAAGATAGCTTCAGATCACTGATGTCAAAGTTGCCAAATCTTAAGAAACATTAGTCAACATGTGCCCTTTTCTCCCTGGGCTTTCTTGCCTCGCTGGTATAACATCGGTACTGGTGGCTTTGACGAAACTTTTCTAAAGCCACAGATAAAGGTAAAGCTTGAGTGGAAAGCCAAGTAACTACTTCTGCAGAATCAGAATCACTGTGGGTGAGGATTTTGAGCCAACTGAAGTTGATTTATGGGAGGTTGAAATCAGGAGCTCTAATAGAAGGAACTAGTTTGACAAATCTATTGCATCTACTACACGAGGTAAACAAAGATTTCATGTCAGAATAATATTAACTATGATGTTTGGTGAATAGAATGAAACCTTTTCCTTCTTGTAATCCTTCCTTTAAGATAGACAGCAACCGCAGGAACCTATTATAGAATTAAACGTAATTCATACTTTTTTTCCTTTTTGTATGTAGCCAGCAATTCCTCTAAAATCTCCCTGGGCAGTCAGGCTTTACTTTCTAAAAAAAAAAAAAAAAAAAGTCAGCAGAGGAAGGAAGTGTTATGAATTCCAAGAAGTGTCTTCTTTCATACTACAATTTCTCTTTCCACCTGAGTTATGCCAATCCATGAAGAAGCTTCATTGGAAGCCACACAAGTTTGTGTGGTTGGAGCTAATGTTGGTTTATAGCATGGAAGGTGTGCAGCTAGAAGGATGAAAAAAAAAGCTTCTTTTGCATTCTGGGCAGAAATGGGAGATGGGAGGCTGAGACCTGGTGTTTAATGCTTCTTGGTGAAAAACCACATGATTGCTGTCATCAGTCCAACCAAAAGAATTAGTACTGTTCAAATCCTCATGAGCTTTAAAAAAAATCTGAATGTTTACTCTTCTTCTCTGATGATGCTGTTTAGTTTTAATGAGAGTGTGTTTTAAAGGAAACTAAATATCTGTAGAGACTCCTGGCTCCTAGTTGTGTGATCGGGGGAACTGGGAAAAGGTGGAGGGTCATGACTGGAGGCAGTTTTGCTCCATTTGTTTTCATAATTGCCCAGAATGTTAGGAACCCTCAAGATCTGGGGAAGGTGCCTGAAAGCTTTGGAAACTCAGTCTCCTTATTTATTAATGGTTTTTGGTAACCCCAACCCTATGTTTTTAATAGTTAAGCTGTGTTCTTTTTCACCATTTGGAAATGCATTTACAAGACAGCCCAGATGGATGGATCCAGCAAAGCCCAGCAACTGTGGATTGTCAATGCTTTTCACAATGAAAAAAATGTTTCTCTCTGAGGGCTTCTAAATTTGGGCTTTATATTAGGGATCCCTGGGTCTTTAAAGTTACTACTTACACCTTACATCTCCACGGGGAGATGATGCATAGAGTGTAGACAAGGTGCCTGGGATGGAGACCACCTCTTCCTAGAGCTCATGCTTATTCTGGCCAGCCCACAGTACTGGACTTGACTGGATTGAATAGTGTCCCTCCAGAAATCATGTCTTTGGGCCCTTAGAATGTGACATTATTTGGAAATAGGACTTTTACAGTTGTAATTAATTTAAAATGAGGTTATGCTCGTTTAGGGTAAACCTTAATCCAATGACTACTATCCTTATCAGAAGGCCACATTGAGACTGACACACACACACAGAGAACACCACGTGAAGAAGAAGGCAGCAATGGGAGTGATGTGTCTACCAGCCAAGGGATGCCAAAGACCGATGGCAAACAGCCAAAGCCAGAAGAAAGACATGGAACAGGTTCTCCCTCAGAGCTTCTAGGAAGAACTAATGCTGCCCATAACTTACTTTCAGGCTTCTAGTCTTCAGAACCATGAGACAATGAACATCTGTTACTTTATGCCTCCTAGTCTGTAATACTTCATTATAGCAGCCCTGGGAAATTAATGTGTGAATAACTGGAGAGGAAGTTCTTGAGAAATTCATAGGAATGAGACAGACATCTTCAAAGATCGATACCTGAAGCTTTCAAATTAGGCTTTAAGAAGATGTTTTTGGGGTGCTTGGGTGGCCCAGTCGGCTGTGTCTGACTTGGGCCAGGTCATGATCTCATGGTTCATGAGTTCGAGCCCTGCATCGGGCTCTGTGCTGAGAGCTCAGAGCCTGGAGCCTGCTTCAGATTCTGTCTCCTTCTCTCTCTGCCCCTCCCCACTCTTGCTCTATCTCTCAAAAAATGAATAAACATTAAAAAAACATTTTGTAAAGATGTTTTTCTGTCTCCACCTAACATGCAAGATTGTTTTTATTTGGAGGTGACAATCTGAGGAAATAAATAGGTTCCTTGTTTCCTGTCAAGGTTAGATAATTTTATGTTCTTCCTCAAATAGGAACTTCAAGATTAAAGGATTGTCGGAAGAAAACTACTCTATTCCCTACTTTAGACAAGATGGCCAGTGTGCCATAGCATTAACACCTTTGGAAAAGAACATTTCTTGTGGGCACACAACCCTTGGGATAAAAAAGCGTTTGTGAATTTTAATGTACACCATTGTACTACAGAAGCTATTAAAAGAAAGAACGGAAAACATTCTATAAAATCCAAACACTTTTATGGTATTACTTCCTTGAAATTACTATCTTGTAGTGTACGTTACAAGTCAAAAATCTCAAAAAAATCATGGGCCCTACAGAAATATTCATTGTGAACTTTAAAAAGATTGCTTAAACTTAAAATATGGTTTATCCCTATAAACAACTACATTCCTTCTATCAGGCACTGATGCTGGGTCTAGTGATATCTGAGCTCATGTTTCTAGCATAGCAACTGACAGCTCACATATGAAAGCACATATACATATTCACAGATGTGAACACACTGATGTCTGTATAATAAGACAACCACTGACTGCTTATATCCATCTGTGTTCCCAGTTGCATCAAATACTGAAAAACCTCATGCTATAAAACACCTAGAAATTCTCAATAAAAAGGAAAAAAAAACATACTTTAAAAAACATAAAAGTGATTATATGCCTAAACAAAATAAGGGACCTAAAATGAAGATTAAGATGAAAACACAGTGATAAGTAGTAACAAGTACCTTGGCTATCCTCAGGACAAAGTAAGGTCTTGGTTTTAATGTCTTTCAAGACCAAGGGTCAAGGATTTGGACATGACTTAGAACTGAGACACTGGCATAGAGTAGTGGGACTCAAAGAACAGTACTCTTAGGGAAAAGGGGGAGAAAAAAAAAAGTGAGCAAACCAGAAAAGGAAACATCTCTGTTTCTTCTTCTGGTCTCATTTTCTGGGAAAAAAAAAGTCTTTTAGGAGAATTTTTACACCACCACCAGGTCCAGGAAACTTAAACCAGAAAATGAACCTGAAAAAAGGTCATCCTGGGTACCAACCAGGAGATCCCCAATTTAGAAGACACAAGATTCCCACAAAATATGAACTCTATTCAAACATACGAAGAAACACAGGCAGAATAGACAATTACACAATCAACAAACATCAGATTCAGACTCCTTAGATTTTCAGGTTTCTGGAATTATTAGAAACCAACTAAAAATATGTTTGAAATAACTAAAGTGAAATGATGTTATAAATATAAGGAAACAACTACATGAATATAATTGTATTATTCAACTTGAAATCGAATCAGATAGAACTTACTGACAGAAATGTAGTCTTTGACATTGAAAAGTCAGTGGATAAGAGATGAATGAGTAAATAAAATGTGGTCTATTGCATCCAGTGGAATACTATTCAGTAAGGAAAAAGGAAAAGTACTGACACATGTGACAACATAAATGAAGGTCAAAAACATTACACTAAGTAAAAGAAACAAAACACAAAGGGTCACATCCTGTATTATTCCATTTATCCACAAGAGACAAATCTATAGAGACATTAAGATTGGTGATTTCCTAAGGTTGTGGGAATAGAGATTAACTGAAAATGGTCATAGGCCATTTTAGGGGTAAATAGAAAGACTCTAAGACCCGGGGCACCTGGGTGGTTCAGTTGGTTGAGTGTCCGACTCTTGATCTGAGATCAGATCTTGATCTTAGGGTTGTGGGTTTGGGCCCCATATTGTGCTCCATGCTGGGTGTGGAATCTTCTTTAAAAAAAAAAAATAAAAGCAATGTTCTAAGAGTAGATTATGATCATGGTCGCACAACTGAGTAAATTTGTTGAACGTCATTACACTGTGAAGCCTTTAAAATAGTTGAATTTATGTATGTAAATTAGGTGTATACCTTATAGTTCAATGAGGTTGTTCAAAAAAAGTCAGTGGGATGTTTGGATTAGACACTGCCAATATTGGAAGGTAGATCCAAAAGCACAGAAAAGAAAGAGATGGAAAACATGATGGAAGTAAAGAAAGTTGGGAGGAAGTATGAAAAGTTCTAATCTATATTTAATTGGAGTTCCAGAAAGGGAGGTAATTGAGAAACAAAGAAAAAGATGTGAAAATATTCTCAAAGAAATGAAGGCTGAGAATCTTCTAGAACTGGTGAGAGGCATGAATCACAAGCTAAGTAAATAAGAAGAAACTTACACTAGATGCATTGAGGTAAAGCTACAGAATCACTGGCAAAGACAGGTTCTTAAAAGCAGTGAGAGAAGACTTTTACAGAGGAAGCAATTTCTGTCATGGAAGATGTCACCAAAAAAATAAGATTTAACCTGAGCCAAGAAAGAGGATTAAAGTTTAGATGAATGGATTAGAGGAAGGGAGTACATTCTGATCACAGGTGTGGGAAGAAAATCCTAATCAAAGATGCAGAGGCTGAAATGTATGGTGGCAAGTCTTCGGGTCCATGAAAAGGATGCTCTGGCTGAAGCAAAGAATAATGTAGGAAATTGGCAGAAGACAGAATTAGGGAGGCATGGTGAACCTACATCAGCGTGCACAATGAGAAGCTCTCTAAAGACTTGGGCCTAGGGATGCACCACAAATAAACACATTTCTTTGGTTGACTCATAACAGATCCCCTTTCTCATCAAGGAGACCCTTGTTTCCTCGCAACCAGAGAAATTCTATGATTCTGAAACCAGAAAGGAGGCTTTCTAAAACCTATAGTGCATTTTCCATCGGAACCCTGTTGAGTCCTGAAGTCCAAGTTCGACTTGAACCTAGCAAACACAGGAGACTCCAGGTTACTGCTGGGACACACCCATGCTCATCAGGTGGATGAGGGGGACTGCCTCAGTCTTCCCTGTATATTTTCTTTAAACTCCTATTAATTTAACAGGCCTGGGAAAAGGGTGAGTCATAAAGGTGGAAAAATATTTTGGCTGCAGCTTTGGTAAAAGGTGAAATGCATTAACCTTGCAATGAGTCATCATCACCTCAGGCAGCTTAAAAGAAGGAAAAAAAAAAAAACCCTTAACCACGATGGTTTCAGATCTCTGGGAGTGTGTCTGACAGAGCGTCAGGGTTTGGTAACTTGTCTGGTGTGGGTATGGCCCGGTGTGAGATTAGTTTCTCCAGAAGAAGGCCTGAAATGCCTCCTTTCCAACATGCAGCCTATAGGGTTGGCTCTCCCACCTCCCAAGCCTCAGCAGGAGCCAGCTGCAGCCCACCTGTTTCAATGGGGCCACTTTCACTCCACTGTGAAGGAAGTACTAGCTGCTAGTGCCAGCAGAGGCCCTAAAATAGACATATTTTTAAAAATCAGGCATAGCCAATTAAATCTTTAAAAAATTACATTGGTAATAAAATTATGTGGAATTTATTTCTCTGAACTGTGACTGCCAGATCATTCTAAGTATACCCTAACAACTCATTAGGTTTAAATACGAACAAAATTAACCATTCTTCCATTATACAGTTTTAGAAAAATAATCACAAACCCTTTACCTGATTAGAAAAAGTGAATACTTGCCTGAATATTATGTGCAGGCATCTATTCTTGTCAAATGTTTACAAAGGAACTTAATGGCCCCTGATTAACCATTGGATGTTGGAAAAGGTTGAAAGTCCTCTCAAGCTATATCAGTAAATAAATGCTTGCTTACTTATATCCACATTAGGGAAGAGCTACACATCTCCTATCGACAAGCCAGGCAGCAAGAATTACTGCACAGACCTAGGTTTAAGTGTGACACTAGCAGCTTAGGAGCATGTGACCTTGGCCAAGCTACCTAGCCTGGCTGAACCTCGGCTTTGTCATAAGTAAAATAAGGGGATAACATCTACTGCATGGTGGGTGTGAACACAAACCGAGACGAAAGATATGACATTTCTCGGTACTCAGTGATGCCAGATTGCTTCTCCCTTCCCTCCTTAAAGCATCATGTCTCAAGGAATGAGCAAGTGGGCAGGTGAGTTAATTCAAGGTTGTGGAAGCAGGTAGAAATTGGTAGAAATAGGTCGAAATTGGATGGGCAGGGGAGAAATGAGGAGCTGTTCTTGACAGCAGGAAAAGCATGAGAGGAGATGGGGAGACAGTGGGGCGAGCACATGGCTGAAGGAGCTGCTACCTGTCTAGCTGCCATGGAAGGTTAGGTGTGGCCAGAGAAAGGAGGTTGTTTGGCATTACACTGAGCCATTTGGACTTTATGTCCTAAAAGATCAAAATCTGCAAAGGTTTTAGAGCTGGGAATAATTCCTCTGACACTGATGGCTTGGTTGTGACCATCTCACGTTCTTTGGCTGAGAGTCAGTGGAGCTCCTTCACCAGAACAAAGAAAACTTCCATACTTTCTAGAACTGCCTTCTCTGTCTCTAGTGCCTGAGTCTGGTAGAGCCCATGGTACATTGCAACTCTATTTTACAGATGAAGAAAAGAAAGTAAGACCCCTTGAGCCTAGGTGATTTGCCATAGGTCAGCATCCAGAACTTGAAGTCTGTGTTTTCTGATACTATTGTTTGTGCTTGCCCTACCACATTTCACTGAGACTATGAAAATTCTATCAAAATGCATCAAAATAATAAAATGAAGGAAAGAAAATATTAGGAGGCACATGCAGCCTATGATATTCACACACCATGAGATGAAATAGTTTTAGGATTCGTTATGTTCCCATTATTCAATTCCCTGCTTTAAAACTTAATGTGGGGGCGCCTGGGTGGCGCAGTCGGTTAAGCGTCCGACTTCAGCCAGGTCACGATCTCGCGGTCAGTGAGTTCGAGCCCCGCGTCAGGCTCTGGGCTGATGGCTCAGAGCCTGGAGCCTGTTTCCGATTCTGTGTCTCCCTCTCTCTCTGCCCTTCCCCCGTTCATGCTCTGTCTCTCTCTGTCCCAAAATAAATAAATAAACGTTGAAAAAAAAAAATTAAAAAAAAAAAAACTTAATGTGATCTCTCTAAACTCTCACTATTTAGGATCTAATTCTTGGAGATAACTAACATCTCTAAAGAGAAGATGTCAGTAGCTTTGGTTTGATAGCACAAGTACACTTGTGTTGACTTCAATGCGGCATTTTAGCAAAAAATTTCTCTGCTTCAGGGACCAGTCCTGATGATTAGGGTGTTAAGACATGACCAGAAAACCATGTCAGGTGCTAAAAACCTTCACTGAAATTCACAGCCCAGCATATAGGAACCTTGACACCTGTCTGACTTGGCTGGAACTCAGATACCCTAACAATATAGTCAATAAGTCCAAAGTAGCCATCCCAAAAGATCAGCCTGCAAAAGGGGTCTTGAAGGATTTTCTATAAAGGGCCTGGGCTTCGAACTTCACCAGTTACCTCACTCCTGACCCAAAGAGAGCACTAAGAGTCATCTCCTCCCTTTGATCACTCTTTGTCTACCATCAAAAGAACCTTCAAACTATGCTCATTTTGTATCCTCCCTGACCCCACAAACCTTAGTGCTTCTCAACTAGTGTTGAGTAGAAGCAAAACCAAACAATGAAAACCTCTCCACCCCTGAATAATTTGGCATCAAATTCCTGTATCATCCTAAGGAATTTAGGATTTATTGTAAGTTACCAAATGAAAGGTCAACCACATTACATAGACGTGCTATTGACTGGAAATGGCAAAAGGCACCCCCCCCCCAGACTATGGATGGGAGAAGAGCCTCTTTCGTTTTGTAGTCATAAAAAATATATTAAAAAGTATACACCCTACAGCTTATGCTGTATTCAAGTCAGCATTTGAAGTGAGTAGCATAGATTATCAGAGTATCTCAGAAAAATATTATTTTTATCTTTGTATTTTATCTTTGTATTTATCTCATGTATTATTTTTATCTTTGAATTTTCTCCATTTCCTGCCTTCTTATAGGAAAAATGTTCTTGAGTCAATATGATGGTAGAGAGGAAGTAGCACAAGAGATAAAGCTTCCAAAGAGAAAATTGAGTGGATGTGTTGTTGATACGTCTACCTTAAACATATTTTGAAATGAGACAAATTTAAAAAAATAATAACAAAAGCAGCACTATCAATGATATTTACACAAGTTTTGAGCTGGTCAGTGCTTTTTCCATTATGGATTATTTTCAAGCCTTTCTTATGAGATGGATCGAAGATAGTGTTCTACAAGTGAACAGCTTGAACCTCATTCTGTGCTTAGTGTATGGCCTAAGAGGGTTTCTCCATATAGATGCCTGAGCAGAGAGTATGTGCTGTTGTTCTCCACTGTCCACCCCTTCCCCCAAGCTATCCTCAGCCTTTCTCTCCTGTGGCTCAACACCTGAGCTCCCCTGCCAAGAGCTTGCCTCTGGCTGGTTTCTGCTTGGGTTCAGCCAGCAGGTGCACTGTCAGGAGCATGGGAGGTGGGAGAAGAAGGGAGTTAGAGTATTTCTTCCCTGTTTCCTCCCTGTTTGGGGTCACATCTCTGGCAATATCTGCATCTCTCCATGACTGTTGTCCCAGCTAGAGTAGCCGTCTCTTTCACACTTCCAGCTCTTAGGGGACTCCAATGGCACTATTTCCTCTCACGCTCCTGCAGTCCTGAGGGAGGTGTTAGTGGCTTCCTGCTGTTACACATCTCAAGGTGTCTGGACATCTCTTGTTTGTGCCTGCTCTTTCTTCTCTGCAAGGAGTGCCTTCATTAGGTCTCTTTACTTGGATCATCCAGGTAAACTTTTATTTCCTTCTGGGACCATGACTGACATGATGTTCTAATTTCTATACCTGCAAAGCTATGTTGGGATTTTCAGCAGGAGTGAAGACATTATTGAAATGTTCCTAGCATTTCCTCTCATATGGTCGCACTTTTGGATAAGCTTAGTGTTATGACCTGTATTCTATGCTCTCGGTCATTTGGGAAAAAAAGAGACTTTGGAAGACTTCAATCCAGTTTTCTTTTGTGTAGTTCAGGAAATAAGATTTGTTCAGTCCTGCTCTGCAATATTTGATTTTGGTCTGGCTGCAGTGCAGGCTAAGGACCTACATTTTAATAACCATCCCTATGATTCTGAGATGAACAATCTAGACTCACATTGAGATCCAGTGCACGAGACTGCCAAGTGCATGATGGCAGAGAAAACATCTGCCTCCATCACTGTCATATCCTAATGCCTAACGAGTGCCCCAATTCATGGTTTTGAATGAATAAAGAATATGTAAAAGCAAATTAACATCTGAGCTCCCTTTTCTATGAGGCCTTGATCATACATCTGAAATAATGTGCTCCTTCTATGTGTAACTGGTCTTGATTATTAAAAGCACCCCATACGTTGTGCCCTAGGGTCAATCCACTAAGCCCATGGCCAACATTGAAAAAAAATTTTTAAGGTTTATTATTTTTGAGAGAGAGAGAGAGAGAGCTAGCAAGCATGAGCAGGGGAGGGGCAGAAAGAGAGGGAGACACAGAATCCGAAGCAGGCTGTAGGCTCTGAGCTGTCAGCGACAGAGCCCCATGCGGGGCTCAAACCCACAAACCATGAGATCATGACCTGAGCCAAAGTCAGATGCTTAACTGACTGAGCCACCCAGGCACCCCACCCATGGCCAATTTTGAGTGGAACAAGTAGGTATTTGGCTAAACATCATTTTTTTTCATATTAGTAAATCTCTTAGCACAATGCTTTTAAACTAAAAATGCTTACATCTAACATTATCCTTCACCCATTTATTCACCAATATTTATTAAGTATATTTGGCAATGTAGTAATTGCCTACCATTGGCCAAACACTCCACTAGCTATCAAGTGAACAAAATCAAACAAAGACCCTGTGCTTGGAGCTTACAGACCAGGGGTAGAGACAGACATTAGGCACATGCTCCTTCAGATTCAGGTGATGCGACACCAGTCATGAACAAAGAGATCATAATGTCAGGAGCAGGTGGGGATAGGGAGGTCCAACCTGGAGAGCAGAAGGCCCAGAAACTTTCCCTGAGGCAGAGAGTCTGAAGTTGCTGAAGGCGTACAGCATGAGAGGGAAGATAGGAAGGGAAAGGTGGAAAAGCATTGCAGGCAAAGGGACCAGAGAAAGCCAGGTGAAGGATGTTTGAAGATGTCAGCAAGAAGGAGTCTAAGTAGTGAGCTCATCTTGAATCATTAAGCATGTTACTCAGAAAACACTCCTGGGCTTTGATCAGAGTGAATTGTGATTATGAAGGGCTATAACTATGCAGAGTGCTTTGAGTAAAAGACATCGTGCACCGAAAGCTGGTACAGTTGGAGTAGCGTTTGTCTGTTCCTGTCTCCCTCTCAAAGACCTTCAACTGGATAAAATAGTTAATGCCCCTTTCCTTACAGCACCTTGTGATTTTCTTGCTGAACTGGCAAAACTGCTTTACTTATTCCAAACAATTTCATAAATGACAAATAGGGATAAGAGAAATACTAAGTATGTTGGTAATCCCTGCATTGTTATTTTCAATTTTTTTAATGTTTATTCATTTTTGAAAGACAGAGGGAGACAGAGCACAAGCAGGGGTGGGGCAGAGAGAGAGGGGGACACAGAATCCAACGCAGGCTCCAGGCTCTGAGCTGTCAGCACAGAGCCCGACGCAGGGTTCGAACTCATGAACCATGAGATCATGACCTGAGCCAAAGCCTGATGCTTAACCAACTGAGCCACCCAGGAGCCCCTGCATTGGTAAAAGACCCCAGAAAAACATGAAACAAACCCATATACAAAAGAGGAGTGTTCATATTTTAATTTAAAGACTGTGAATTTCACATACATTGATAGAACTATAAATAAGTTTACATCTCTATTACATTGGGCATATAAGATATTGCTCAATTCCATAACAAAATATATTTAAGTTATGCACTAATATACTTTGTTTTGAATGAAGAACAAAATTATATAGGGCATTGATTAGCTTAAACTATTTTATTTATTTATTTATTTATTATTATTTTTTTTTTAACGTTTATTTATTTTTGAGAGAGACAGAGACAGAGTGCAAGCAGGGGAGGAGCTGAGCGGGAGGGAGACACAGAATCCGAAGCAGGCTGCAGACTCCGAGCTGTCAGCACACAGCCCGATGCGGGGCTCGAACTCACGAACAGTGAGATCACAACCTGAGCTGAAGTCGGACGCTCAACTGAAGTCGGAGCCACCCAGGCACCCCCACCTTAAACTATTTTAGAAAATTAACAATATTTTTGAGATTCATAAGTTTCCATTTAGAATATAAAATTTTTTTAAGTATTCAGAAGCATTCCTGTAAACACTTCAGGGTGAAATATTTCAAAAGAGGCATATTCCACAAGCCCTACTTTCAGAAGCATCTGTCATCAGTGAAAGTGTCCAAAGCACTACGTGGAATATGATCATTTTAGCAGTGCTTTTCCTAGTTTGCCAAAGCCAAATGTCTTTGGCTACATCTTAGACGCAATGAGCAAAACTTCGAGTTTGTGACACATGGCACAGTAGAGTAAAAGGACCCTTTTAATTGCCTTTCCAGTTTGCAAATTATTTTTAAATGCATTACTTTATGAAACTGGATATTAAAAGGTCTGCTTTTTCTTTCAGGACCCGAGATTTTGAGCTGCTCATTTCATTTCCATCAGTAGTATGTCATGTACTACATTTCAAGCTATATTGTGGAACCCATTTCATCATGCATGCTTAGCAAGGTATAGAGAAGGGTCCAGAATGAGATGGAGATCGCATTTCTCCCAGTCACCCGGCTATAAACTGCAGCCAGTTAAAAGTCTGTCATGCTCCCAGCTACGCTTTGAGTTCTTCCTTTTCATTTCTCTGACAAACCAACAGCTTGATAAAAAGGCTCAAGATTAATTGCAACTTTTCTTTTGCAACAAAAACAACTCGATTGCAAGTCTGATTTAATAGATGAGTCTCTCGCTGGGAGATGGGGCTGGAGGGAAAGGCACGGTGTGTATGCAAGAGTCTCCCCTCTCGGTGCACCGATCCTTCTGGTTCTGGCCTGCTGACATCTCCACAGAGGACCGGTCATCCAGTCTGGAGGGGCTCCAGGCCTCCTTCCTCTTCAGGCTGTCTTAATTCTGACTGTTTCTTGTCTGTTACCTAAAGCTGTGAGACACAGAATGGTACTGTATTAATTTGCAGAGGCCGCCGTGAAGACGTATCTATCGCCAACTGAGAGGCTTAAACAACAGAAATGTAGTGGGCCTCACAATTCTGGATGCCCAAAATCTAAGATCAGGGTGTCGTCAGGCTTGGTTCCTTCTGAGGGCTGTGAGAAGACTCTGTCCCATGCCTCTCTCCTAGGTTCTTCTGGTTAGCTGGCCATCTTTGGCATTCCTTGGTTTGTAGAGCACCACCCCATCTCTGCCTCCATTTCACATGACGTGTACCTTGTGTGTTGTGTCTGCGTCCAAATTTCCCCTTTTTATAGGAAGAGTCATATTGAATTAGAGGCCCTCCCTACTCCAGCATGACCTCATCTTAACCTAACTAATTATATCTCTAACTACCCTATTCCCAAATAAAGGCTAGGACTTCACCATGTGAATTTTCAGGGGACACAATTCAACTCATAACAGTTACTATATATATTCTAGGGAAACATAAATTTCAGGTTAATATATAATAAACCTCTGGAATAATAATACGAAGCAACTGATTATGGTCACCTCTGCAGGTAATAGTGAGGTAGACCAGGTAAGGTGGAAATCAAAGGAAATTTACTTGCAACTATAGTATCTTCATTTTTTTTACGAGGAAGGTAGATTACCTGAGTGAGTAAAAATAAATATAAATAAATGAAGATTTTGTAGTGACTCCCAGGAGAAATGCTATCAACTGCCAAGGTACACTTTGGACACTTGTGAGGGGGTTTCTTGGCAGCTGAAAGGGTCGGGGACACGTCTGGCAGCAAGTGGGAGCAGACTAGGGCTGCCAGATGTCCCGCAGTGCTGAGGTCATGAAGAGCTGTCCTGTGTCCTACATTGTTTTCAAATGTCCTGCTAAACATTTACATATAAAAACAAAAGGACTTGTTTTTAATGTGTATTGTTTTGAGAGAGACACAGAGTGTGAGCAGGGGAGGGGCAGAGAGAGAGGGAGACACAGGATCCCAAGCAGGCTCCAGGCTCTGAGTTGTCAGCACAGAGCCCAAGGCAAGGCTCGAACTCAGGAACAGTGAAATCATGACCTGAGCCGAAGTCGGATGCTTAACCGACTGAGCCACCCAGAGGCCCCAAAAGAAAATAGATTTTTGGCATCATTCTACTGTACATTGAATTTTCTAAGAATGCAATCTTGGCATCTACGGGGGAGACCGTACTTTGGTTCAGAAATTTGCTGTGAGTCTTCACCTTGCTGGAAAATTCTATCGCCGACAACAGCATCACTCTAAACATGGGAGCCACCTCAAGAACACACACAGAGGGGGCGCCTGGGTGACTCAGTCGGTTAAGCATCCAATTCTTGATTTTGACCCAGGCCATGATCTCTCAGTTCACGAGTTCAAGCCCCCACTTGGGATTCACTCTCTCCCTCTCTTTCTGCCCCTCCCCCACTCACACTCATACCCCGTCTCTCAAAACAAATAAATAGACGTTTTGTTTTTTTTTTTAAGAACACCCACAGACTGGGCTGCACTGGCAGCTGTCGCATTCTTGATGATTCTTCCCATGGGTGTGGTCACTGACCACTGAATTGTGTCTTCTGGTGTTGGGCCCTCCAAGCCTTCCTGTACTGAAACAGGTATTAAGCTCATACAAACTTGAACTGCATTTTCCCTTTCCAGTAAACTTGGAGCTTTGTGTGAATTTTTGAAATATGTGTTCAGGTAGATTACATTATGTACGGATTTCATGTCAGGGTGCTAACGGGGATGCTACAAAGCATTCCTTATGAAAAGGGAAGACTTGTTCTCATAGTACTGTGCACTACCAGGCATCTTTGACAGCCCAGGGAGAAATGCAGACTATATAAACTAAAGCTTTGGAAACGGAGGAGAAGCCATGCATTCAGGAGATATTTTCCAAGGCAAAAAGTCAAAAGGACCATATTTTAGACCGAGAAAGAAGGGAGTGTCAAAAATGCCCCTGAGATTTTTAAGCTGGGTTACCAGGTGGGTGATCGAAAAGTGTAGACCCGAAGAGGAGGGCGGTAGATTCACCGTGGGACGTTGCACCTCAAGGCAGCTGGGAGCAAGAGCGAGAGGTCCACAGTTGTTAAATAACCCAGGTAGGGGTTTAGTGACCAAGGGATGCCGGTGCGAGCAGGATTGCTAGAATCTGGAAGTAGAAAACGTATGGAATAAGAAGGGGAGAGAACCCATAGCAAACCCATGATAGACACCCAAAGGACACGTGCAACTGAGAAAAGCCACAGAGGAGCCTTTTTATTTTTCAACGTGTCTCCCACTGAGCTTGAAGACTCTCAAGATAAAAGGCAACAAACACAACCAAATAACAGCAGAACACAAACCCTGTGACTCACACCACTTTGATATTCCTCACATTGACTAGTACAGCACTCGGTACCCTTTAAACATCTTCCCTCAGTCCTTTCCCTTCCTGGAACATTCAGGAGTGGGGAGGAACATTTCTACTGGGATTGGACTCCCCACAGATGTCACAGATGTTGTTGTGATCTGTGGGAAGCTTTCTCCCCAAGCTCATTGAATGTCTCAAGGCCCCGGGTTCTCTGGCAGGTGGAGAAGAGACACTCTTTACCTGACCATAGACATGGCTCTGCTAAGGGGTGGCTATTACACTCAGAAAATCCATTCTCCATGCAGACAGTGACTTACCTCTTGTGACACAGGTCATCTTCCCGCCCCCCCCCCCCCCCGACATTGGGCAAAACCAAAACTAAATTTAACAGCAGACGAAGTGTCATTCCCAAATGCCGCATCCAGCCCAAATCCAGAAGAAAAGCCACTGATCACCCTCCCAAAGCCCAAGTTCCACACTCAGGGACATTCCCTCTCCTGGCGGTGACATCGCAACCTCAGGGACACTCCCTCTGGCTCCAACCCCTGTTCCACTTGTCTGCCAGGACACATGACATGGGACAGGAGATCTGTCACTGAGGGCACATACCTGTGGTCACATAAACACATAAACACTTTCACTAGCAGCCACGTTCTTAGGCTCTGGCCAGAAGAGGCAGCCGACAGCCAGACAGGAGAGGCTCAGCTGAATGCTCACTATGGCTCGCCATCCACGGATCCCCCTGGCAGGAAATGGGTTCCAGATGTGTCCTCAGCTGAGCCTGTAATGGAGTCTGACTGTCATAAATGGGCCTTCTAGCCTGGGTCTCCAGCCTTTATCAATCTCCCTAGACAACATTGAGCAGAGGGGGAGGAGAGGAAATGCGGGAATAGTCTGCATTGCTGGGTACAGTTTCAACAGAAAGATGACAATGTGTTTTGAGTTTCTAGGTCCTATTTTTGTTTTCTTTTTTGAAGATAACATTGTGCGTGTGTGTGTGTGTGTGTGTGTGTGTGTGTGTGTTTGGGCACACGTGCTTAAGGGGGGAGAGAAACAAAGGAAACAGGGGAAGGGAAGGGGAGATTCTATTTCAGTTACAAAAAGGAGTTGTGCATTTTAGACAAACTAAAATAACATTGCAATCCCATGCCAACCCAGGAAATTCAATAAACCTAAAGATCAATACTCTATCCTAATTTTGCCTTTGCTGTAAGTAGATATTTCAGAATTGTGGTAACAGGGCACCTAACTCAAGGTTGTTAGAGATATTGATTAATAAGTTCCCAATAGCCTTCATTCTAAATTTCCACATTTCATGGAGATGTGTATATCCTTAGAATCTCTATACATTGATCGCTTAATTTCTTCTTTGTTCAAAGGGATAATGGCTTAAAAATATCACGTGAAAATAGAGTTTAGGGGACACCTGGCGGTTTAGTTGGTTAAGCGTCCAACTTCAGCTCAGGTCATGATCTCACAGTTTGTGGGTTCAAGCCCCAAGTCAGGCTTTGTGCTGACAGATGAGATCAGAGCCTGGAGCCTGCTTCAGATTCTGTGTCTCCTTCTCTCTCTGCCCCTCCCCTGTTCTCTCTCTCTCTCTCTCCTAAAAATAAATAAACATTAAAAAATTAAAAAAAAAAAAAAAGAAAATAGAATTTAGGCAGTACAAGGTCAAGATAGCCTGAGAGCAGTACACAATGAATAACCTGTGGAGTTCCCAATAAATACACAATTGTAGCTGGGGGCTGTACCTAAATAGTCCAGAATTGATCATTCTCCAGAATTCTCATAAAGTAAGCCTGTGGCTCCAGATCAGTCCCTCTGAGCAGCAGCGGAAGAGCACCTAGGTTCTGAGAGAGGCTATACTGGTGATTTGTTTGGGGTCACTGTGTACCTGGTGAATTTAAGAGTCACTGCCAAAGTCACTGAGTGACCTTGGGTGAGATACTTAACCTCTCTGGTTCTCAGTTTCTTCCTTTGTAAAGTGAGAGATTAGACTATGGTCTGTGACAGCTCAGAATTTCAATTTTAAAAGGCTTATTTTTTTTATGTTTATTTTTTTATGTTTATTTTTTGAATGTTTATTTATTTTTGAGGGAGAGACAGAGCATGAATGGGGGAGGGGCAGAGAGAAAGGGAGACACAGAATCCGAAGCAGGCTCCAGGCTCCAAGCTGTCAGCACAGAGCCCGACGTGGGGCCTGAACTCATGAGCTGTGAGATCATGACCTGAGCCAACATTTGGACACTCAACTGACTGAGCCACGCAGGCGCCCCAAAAGGCTTATACTTTTTAAAGCAAGATTAAAATTCATCACCCAGTTGGTAGGGTTTGAGGCCCCTACCACAGTTTATAACCCTAAAGATAGTGACACCTTTTATAGAATCAGACTCTATTCTATGTGTAATAGGCTTACAATACCTAGGCAGAGGCACGACACGCTCAAAAGAAAAGAGTCTTTTGTTCTGGAAGAGTAAGATGCATCTAATGAAACAGACGGTAAGAACTATTCCAGATGGTCCCATCCACATTCTGTGGGTCAGTGCTGTCTGTTGACAATTCCTCATGATTTTGACAAAAAAGGGCATCAGCGTTCCCTGTGTCAAAGAAAAGAGATTTGCTTACACCTCTCCGTTGTTCATTTCACTCTGGACATAGAGTTTCTTCCTGAAGGCTGAAATTAATTTTAAACTTGCTTTGCACAGTGGTCAACCAAAAGATTTTGATTTTTTTAATGATTATTTCTTTTTGAGAGACAGAGAGACAGAGCACAAGTGGGAAAGGGACAGAGAGAGTGGGAGACACAGAATCTGAAGCAGGGTCCAGGCTCTGAGCCGCGTGCACAGAGCCTGACATGGGGCTCGAACTCGTGAACCACGAGATCACGACCCAAGCGGAAGTCAAACACTCAACCGACTGAGCCTTCCAGGCACCCCCAACCAAAAGATTTCGTATGTGCTGGCCTCATTCTGTACGTTTAGAGAAGAATTTCATCATTTCATTAAAAGCTATGGTCCAATTACTCTAAAGAGTATAGTCAAATCAGACTAAAAATTGAGCCATTAGTCAAATGTAAAATCGTCTCTTTTTAAAAACAATGATTTCAAATACAGAGTAAAATATGAATTCATTTCTGATTGTAAGAAATTGAAATAATATAGATACAAGTAGTTACCCTAAAGACAGTACCTCCATTCCCAGGCCTTTCACACCATATGATGCCTTCTGTGAGGAATTTAGTGTGTGTCCACTCAACTTTTTCTAATTACACATGATACTATACAAATAAATATCTTTGTTTCAAATCTGTATTGTTCACGTAAATAAAATATCTCTTTACTTTTGTGGACATTTTTAATTGGCCAAAGTCTTTAGGTGGTTCCATACGAGTTAAGTATGGATTTATTGCATTAAAAAAACCTGCTGCATAATATTCCATAGGATGGATTATGAAATTATTACCCCATTAGTGGAAATTCAAGGTTACTTTTCTCTTAACTATTCCACAAAATATCACAGGGAACAGTTTTGTACATGCCTCCCTTGCACACATGTGGCTGTGTTTCTCTTGGGTAGATACCAATCAGTGAGATTTTTGGCTCAAAACTTGTGCAATTTTAAAAGGTTTGGCAAAGTGCCTTACAAAAAGGCAGTACAAAGTAAATCCTTAGCAAAGAGATCATTTAGAGGGAGAGTAACCTTCCCCCATGCCCTTATCAGTATATTATTTTATCTAATTTTGAAATATGTTCTAAAAAACCAGAAATATGTTCTACTATAATAGGTGAAAAATAAAAGCTCATTTTCATTTGCATTTCCTTAATTACTAGTGAGGTTATACATTTAAATATGTATTTATTGGTCATTTGCATTTCTTCTTCTATGAATTGCCTATACACACCTCTTGCTCTGTTTTTTTTTCTGATTAGTTTATCTTTCTATCTAATTATAAGCATTCTTTATAAAACCTTTACACATGCTAAAGCTATTTTCTCCTAGTTTGATAACAGTTATTTGTCTTTGTCTATGGGGTATTTGATGAAAGAAAGTTTTCCTTTCTTTTTCTTTTTTAAGTCTCCTTTATACATATATCCAGATGTGTAGATGTATTTGCATAATTAGCATCCGATAGGTACTTTTTAAAGTGCAGTGTATTTTGTCCTTTCTTTTGTTTGTCTCAGTTCCATCTCTCTCTGCTATTTTGGCCCACATTAGTCTCCTGCCCTGACCCCCTCCAATTCAGCAATGTGGAAAGAAAAAAGAAAGACATGAGGAGATTGAAAAAAATACATATGGAAAAATATATAGCAGGCAAACATAACCAACTAAAAGAAAATTGCTGCAGATATGTTAACTAGTAAACAACATAGACTTTAAACAAAAAGCATTGTTGGGAATACAGTGGGTCACCACATAATAATAATTCACTTAATTCAGCAAAAAAGTGTTTTGAACTTGTATGTACCCAACAACAGAGTCCTATAATACACAGAGTGAAATTTTACCACATTAAAAGGAAAAATTGCTTTCTCTAGAGTTCTCTTTTCCTTCATTTTCCTGGTAGCACAGAGTTGGTTGTCACAGCAGCAGCAAAGTAAAATGAGGACAAGATTTGAGATGTATAAGAAAAAAAGGAGGAACCCCTGTGTGGCTCAGTTGGTTGAGGGACCGACCCTTGATTTCGGCTCAGGTCATGATCTCGCAGTTTGTGGGTTTGAGCCACGAGTCTGGCTCTGCGCTGACAGAGTGCAGATCCCAGACAAAGTGCCTGCTTGGGATTCTCTGCCTCCCTCTCTCTCTCTCTGCCCCTCCTTCTCTCTCAAAATAAGTAAATAAACATTTTATTTTTAAAAAATTTTTTTAACGTTTATTCATTTTTGAGACAGAGAGAGACAGAGCATGAACCGGGGAGGGGCAGAGAGAGAGGGAGACACAGAATCTGAAACAGGCTCCAGGCTCTGAGCTGTCAGCACAGAGCCCAACGCGGGGCTCGAACTCACGGACCGTGAGATCATGACCTGAGCTCAACCGACCGAGCCACCCAGGCGCCCCAGTAAATAAACATTTTAAAAAAGAGAGAAAAAGTAAGTCCCTGAAATGGATGTCATTAATAGTATAAACCATAACCCTATTTCTTTTTTTTTTTTTATGAAAGTCTTCTCTTTTTAAAGGTTTTTAGGTTTCTTTATTTATTTTGAGAGAGAGAGTGAGAGTGGGGAAGGGGCAGAGAGGTAGAGAGAGGGAGAGAGAGAGAATCCCAAGCAGGCGCTGTCACAAGTGCAGAACTCATGAACTTTGAGTTCATTATTTGAGCCGAAGCCGGTAACTTAACCAACTGAGCCACCCAGGCGCCCCAATATCCCTACTTCTTGACTGACAGTACCAATCAAAGGGAGCAGACAAGATTGTTTTGTTTATGGAAGAGTAAAGGAAATCAGAGTACTTTTAGAGAGAAGATGCTTGAAGGATGTGAGAAACCAAACTTTCAAGGGAAATTCCTGAAAAAATTTTTTCTAGGTTTGGCAGTTTGTGTGCTTTGCATTTTAATTACAAAGTACCGTGTTTCAACACTTGGTTAGGGAATCGTTCATAATTGGGACCTTCCTGACCGCAGTCAGCAAGCCTTCCTTCACCTCCAGGAGGTTTGGGAAATCAAAACAGAGCCCATCTGCCAGAGAGCTGTGGTCCTCATCAAACAGCCCCACGACTGGCACAGCAGTGTATTTGTGCTTGAGAGACGGCCTCGACCCGTTGCCGAGCCTAAAATACCTCTCAGGGCTGGTTGCAAAGCGGGCAAATTCATAGCACAGAAACTGGCCTGTGTGAAAACCCTTCACTTGGAGCCGGTCTGCATGTGGCTTGTGGAAAGAAGAGAGGTTTCACTTCTATTTCTTTCCATCCCACATCATAAACACGAAAATTGCCATTGAACATTCAGCTCATGGCTCCGGTACCTTTCTCATGCTGAAATGAGGGAGGTGGGAGGAGGTGTATATACAGAGATTTCCGTGAGAGGGAAAGGAATACACACATTGGGAATAAGAGTTTTGAGTTTATTTGTGAATGCTTTTATTAAAAAATGTTAATCATGTACAGAAGTACAGTTTTCAGAATAAAATGGTTTTTCTGTTAACACTGCCATCCCACAAAATGGAGGTGCTAATAATTCCTTATTATGTTGTTTGTCACTTCACCACTATCAAAGTTTCCCAAACCCGAATGAAATATACAACAAATAAAAGAAAAGCCAGTGAAAATTGAAGAAAAGAAAGGGATAGCAAACACACAAGATTACAAGGCCAAAAGTCTCAGAATTTCATCCTAAAGAGCTCAGGTGACCTTAGAAAGCTATAGTCACACAAATTTTTAGGCATAGTCATATCGATTTTCATTAAGGGTCTCCTTTCTAGAGCATTCTTGAAAGTTTCTAATCTTTCTTAATGCCTTGAGTTCACTTCAAATATCATTAAGGCATCTTGGGATCTTTGTCTTCAAGAAGTTCTGCGTCTAATATCACAAAGACCCCAAAAATAGACTTTGGAAAGGAAAACTTGCACTCCAGAAAATCATCTGGAAGAATGTACAGAAGTGAATGCCAGGGCAGTTGACTGTTAGCTCAAGTTTGTCTCCAGTGCTGAGACTTTTCATACTTCCCTGGGCCTCAGTGGAATGCTGCATCAGAATAATGTGGCTTGTGCAGTTTTCTAGATGATCTCCATGACTCTTTCAAATATAAAACACTACAATTCTCATCAGGTCTCATCATTGCCTCTTGCCTATCTCTCTTCTCCTGAAGGCTGGGGTCAACGGACCCCAGAGAAGATTAGTCTTACACACACACACACACAAATAAAAATTTCATGATGCATGGCAGGTGATGCAGTAAACACTTGTTTTGGGAGCCCCAAAGAGATATTTTTTAATTGAGCTATAGTTAATAGACAATATTATATTAGTGTCAGGTATGATAATTGTACAAATATTATATTGACATACAATATTATAATAATCAGACTAGTAATTCGATACTTATATACATTACACAATTCTCACCTGATAAGTATAGTCACCAGCAGCCATCGTACAAAGTCATTACAATATTATTGACCATATTCCCTATGCTGGACTCTTCATCCCATGACTTACTTGTTTTATAATTGCCATTTTGTGCCAAGGAAGTATTATGATGGTGTATTTTGCAAGACTTATTTTTAAAATGCCTAATTCTTTTTTTTTTTTTTTTAATTTTTTTTTTCAACGTTTATTTATTTTTGGGACAGAGAGAGACAGAGCATGAACGGGGGAGGGGCAGAGAGAGAGGGAGACACAGAATCGGAAACAGGCTCCAGGCTCTGAGCCATCAGCCCAGAGCCCGACGCGGGGCTCGAACTCACGAACCGTGAGATCGTGACCTGGCTGAAGTCGGACGCTTAACCGACTGCGCCACCCAGGCGCCCCGTAAAATGCCTAATTCTTTACAAAATCGGTGCAGAAGTAGGGAAAGGGGTGTGGTTTAACAAATGGAAAGGTATGGGCTGAAAACAGATGCCCATCAAAGGATGAAGCAGCAAATAATTTAACAATTCATACATGATTAAAAAAGAGAAGTGGTTGTGATTTGATGGACACAAATTTCCTGAGTTTTCCAAATTCCTGAACATTCCATATTTATTGTTTCTTACATTGTTCTCTATAGCACTTGCTATATTCCTGTTTTGGCATGAGTTACAATGGTTTATTGGAAGAAGGTAAATGCACACTTACATGCAATTAAACAGAAGTGACTACTGTGTAATTTTACGAATGATAAAAGATATTAGAAACTAGGGACACTCACATTTCTAAACCCTGGAATTAAGCTCTTTGGAAAAATATCACTAGAAAAAAAAATGATTAAGACTTGTAGAGTGTAGGTCATTTAAAGCACTCAAAAGGGAAGACAACAGGTGAATATTTGGACAAAAATGTCCATTGTTCAGTTTTTCTCTCCACTTCGTCATGTTTTCTAATTTATTTATAATGTTTGTCTCAAACAGGAGTTTTTTTTTTGAGACAAGCCATAATTTTTCTTTTAGACCAGTGTTTCTGAACCTTTCTTTTACATCATCGCCCACTAAGAAGGCTTTTTAGACTCTCTTTTCCCCAGTCACTCCACAGTAAAATTATAACACCATAGATAGACTGTATATGTGTTTATGTGTTATATGTATACATGTCCTTTATAGATTTTTGAGTAAATTTTCTCACTCCCTCCAAGGAAGTTATTTTTCTCCTTTGGAGATAATATTCTCCCCTTGAGAATGTGTGTTTTATATTGTGGTAAATAGGGATGCCATACAAGCCGCTGAAAGAAAGCAGGATATAGATATCAATGCAGCCCACACTTAATGAGCAGTTACAGATTAGAATAAAATATGAGAGGATATAAGCGTGGCTTCCTGCATGTTCCTCTGCCACACATACTTATTAAATTAAATACAAATAGTAAATCACAGAATCTGAAGCAAATCAGCCAAAGAAAACATGAAGGAAAAAAAAGCCCAGAAAATGTAGGTGATACTGGAGGATGAGCCCCTGAAAATTCTTGGAAGTCACTTTTTTGTAAAAAGATGGAGAAAGGTAAGATAAAAGAAAAAAATTAAAAAGGTAAAAAATGAAGATAACACAGTACCTTTGGCAGTTTTATTTACATCTAGATTTTTAGAAGCCAACTTTTATATATGGAAGTCATATATGGCTCCTAGAGAAAGATACACCCCAGTGAGGGAGTCCATTCTGTGACCCATGGGTCAGTCAATGGAAATAACATGGAAAGAAGGAAGCACCCATATCTGGAGGAAATCGAGAGCAAATAAGGAAATGGAGACTGTGCACATTCAACAGAGAGCTTTGCATTTTTACACTTAACCCTCTGCATGTTTCAATGGTTAGGACACATGAGAGAACAGTGATGGCTCAGAGACAATTTAATTTTACTTGTTCATATGCAAAAATAGCACAAAACCAAGGACATTTCCAAGGATATTTCATAATTTATGTAAACATATTCTGAAGCAAATTTGTGAGCATTAATTAATGTAATAGAGAATAGGAGTTGACAGCCTAAAATCTAAAAGAAATTCAAGGTAGGACTGTTTGCAATGGTCTTGGGGTTGACCATTCTCTTCTTCTTGTTCTCCCTTCTACTGAATGATCTCTCTTTTTCTGTCACCTTTGCTAGCTCGGCTCCATCCTTCTGCCCCCTAAATGAGGCAGGTGCCACGGTCACATTTTATCCTCTTCTCTCTGTGCTCTCTTCCTTGGCAAGCCCTTGAATTCTCAGTTTCTCAGTTATCATGTCTAGGCAGACCTCTTTCTAAACCATCTTTCTGGCCTTCCACAGTCTCCTGATCACCAAACATAATTTCCAGCTGCCTATTAGATATTCCAATGATTTTCTTTCAACACACCAAAATCAAGATGAACAAAATAAAGCTCATCATCATAACACTTCCTGCTTCTTTATTCCTGTTAAATGAACACAACAGAAATGTATGATAGCCATGCCTCTCTGTCCTTACCCATGTGCTCACTTGGTTATCAACACAGGTCATTCTACCTCCAGATCTTGTTCACAGTGGTCTCCTACACCCTTGTCAGACACTGTATGTCTTATCCAGACTCTTGCAATTGCATTAGCTTTGGTATTCTCTAATTCCTCTCTTGGATATATTCTATGTGTGCTTTTCAAAATAATCCTCATATCTGGCCATACCACAAAATAGATAGTTATCAATTTCTAACCATTTTCAGTCAATATTGAAGCTCTCTCTACTTTTCTTCCATACTATTGCCCATCTAAATTCCCGTTGTGCCTTGTAAGTACCAGATGAGCCCAACTACTGGCTGTCCATTAGCATACCCTACATCTTTCCTCGGCATCTTGTTGAAATTATTCCCTCTGCTTAAAATGCCCTTTGCCCTTCTCTCAACTTCACCCAACAAAGTTTGACTCTTTGTCAAAATTTAGGTCAAATTCACCTCCATGCTAATGGTTTTTGCTGAATTTCTGTTGTGGACTTCACTGTGCCTCTCTCAGTGTGCTTTGTCACATTCTATCTTTATTGATAATACAAAACAATGGGAGGTGAATATACTTGTGTGTACTTTCATTCTTCCCTCTTGTGCTCAAAGCAGACATCATTAATCAATCGCAGCGCTCTTTCTCACTAAACCCAGACAAGCTCTCAGAATCCATCTCAGCACCCCATGTCAAGCAGCCACTGCCAGTCCATTAAAGTTGATACATGAACACAAGACCTGGATTATAGTAAATATCTAATAAATATTGGCTATTATTATTATTATTCTTTAGCATGATACTCATCACATAAACTAGAAGATTGTTGAAGATTATTGGTTATACGAACTGCTACTACAGTGCTGACTTGTCTATATCTCTTCATCTTTGTACTTAATGAAGAAGACAGAAAACCTGTATTCCTTTGAAGTCAGAGTTTTTCTGGCATACTGAAGAAAACCATGCTATTTCCCAAAGTAAACTGCCATAATTCCTTTCTCTAGTACACACACTGATTCATAATCAATGCTATCAACCTTCCAATTCAGAAGGAGTGCCATTATTACCAGAAATTTGAGGAAATTATTTCATCACTGAACCTTCAGTATAGTTGATGCTATTTAGCTATCCAGCTATCCAGCTGCATTCGAATGGGAAAGCCGGGTCCTGTTTGAAGTGGACCCGGGCTACATGTGCTGCATTTGTATGGGTAGTTTGTCTGGGCATTTCCCCAAGAGAACAGGTGAGGGAGGAATGTGCATGGGGAAGCACATGTGGAAACATCTGCTCTTAAAGGTATCATCTGTTTACTCAGGATGTTTGCGAGTTTGCTTTTCTATGGCTTTGTGTACAGTGATCACTGTTCACATGCTGTCTCTTGTCACCGGAAGGTGACAATGTCAATGATGATGATGGTGATGCTGCTGTTGGTGACAGTGATGGTACATCATATCTACCTAATCCTCTGCAATTTATAAATATGAGGAATGACTGGCAGAGAGAGAAAAACAGGGAGAAAGGGAATAGGCAGGGACATTCTAATTAAATACAACAAAACTTCCAATGGAATGAAGATTCTAAGCCCCCTTGCAAAATTGGAACCAGAAGCTATGCTCTATTTCTTTAGGGTCTCACTCCAAGTTTGATAGTGAGTCTCAGAAGAGAATGGAGGCCCAAATCATAGAAGATTCTGGATTTGATGCTGGAAGTTCTAAATTCTCAATTTCTTGATTCAATTTTAGACCTTTTATAACACTATTTCTCCTTCCCTGTGACGCCTTCAGGGAATGGGATACTTTGCCTACCCTCACAATCCCCCAGATCACTCATTCCCCTGCAGCAATCAACTCCAGCTTTGGTCATGTTTGTGTTATTTTCCAGGACTGTTTCTTAGGGAAAGGGAATCAAGTTTTCATAGTGATGACAGAGCAATCCAATGTGGTGTCTTTCACCCTTCTTGGGGCGCCAGTCACAGGGGTGGGACAGAAGACCACCACTGATGCTACATCTGCACCTTGTCTCCATCTGTGTGGGGTTTATCACTTGGAAAGCCAATGAAGATGACTGTGTCCCAGTGGCTGGGCTTGAACATAAATGCCTTTGTTATTCTCGTTGACTTGCAAATTCAGATACTGATTTATTACAGCTTCTGATCTTCAGTCCAGAAGTCTCATCTTGAGAAATGCTGACTAATATATTTCCTTCCCCAAAGTCACACAATTCCTTGATCATGGAGGAAAACATTGTAGAACTTTTTAATTGATTTTTTTTTCTACCCTAAATTTGGGTGTTCCAGGAAAACAAATAAGCAAAAATAAGATTTGGTAAAAACCAGCTTTTATTCAGATTTCTAAAACTCTGAAGCACCTAGGCGACAGAATTGTCTGTCCAGGACCCGTGTTTTGAAATAGCTCATTTTACAAACATCACACAACTAACATGACTAATGCATAACTGTAGGTAACAAACAGTACCTTGTACTGTAGGTAACAAACTGTTTGTAGGTAACAAACAGTATAAGAGTTGCCTGGCTGCAAATTGACCAGAAGGAGATGCCAGGACAGTCTGGACAACTCAGTTAGAAAAAGACATGCAGATAAAGCAAACAAAAAACAAGGAGCTGATGGGGAAATCTCATCATTTTCGTAGAAGACAAGACATTTATTGCTGAGTCAGAGACGGTTGGAGTGGAAAGAGAATTCCAAACAAGTACGATAAAGCAGAAGGAAGAGACGGCACCCACGCGTGTAACCGAAAGATGTTTCCTTTGGCCATTTGTAAGGAAATTGCAAATTCATTTTCAAACCATTTAAACTGATAAGAAAAATTTAATCTAATGTAGGGTTTTTTTCCACTTTCTTATAAATCTGAATACTTTGTTATTTTTGTTATTTTTTATTTATTTTGAGGGAAAGAGCTTGCACACACACCGGTGGGGGAGGGACAGAGAGAGAGAATCCCAAGCAGGCTCCATGCTCAGCACGGATCCAGATGCGGGCTCGAGCTCACCACCGGGAGACTATGACCTGAGCCAAAATCCACAGACACTTAACTGACTGAGACCACCCAGGCACCCCTAAACCTGGGTGTTTTAAATTATATAAAATGATAACACTTAAAATTTTTTTGCATCATGCATTGATATTAAATACAGCATTTCCTGAGACCGACACTTTCTCAAACCAAGTTGCATCTCAAACCCAAGTTTGGTGCTGGATGACATGATCACAAAACATATGTCTCTGCGCTCACTGTGCCTTCTCAGAAGAAAAGCACTTACAGGTCTTAAATATCTGGGTCCGGTCCCAGATAGCACACTATTTTTTACTGCAGAGACATTTATTACACCATTCTGTTGCTTGTGAGAACAAAAACACTAATGTATTTGTGCGCATAAACGCCCACATTTGAAAGAGAGCTTTTAATTCTTTTTAAGTCTAAGAAATGTAATTTCCAGATAACATGTTGGTTTTGTGAGCTCTGTGCAGTACTGGAGTCTCTATCCTTGTATCTCTGTCTCTCTCTCTCTCTCTCTCTCTCTTTCAAGGCCTCTTCCATGTCACTAAAAAATTAAGGTATAATGACAACCTCCCAGATTGTGGAGAATATTGTAGACCATTAACAAACTGTTATGTTTTTCCCAGGACAGCAGGAGTTCTGGACAAGAAAACTTTATCAGGCTTGAGTTCTTGATGTAGATTCAGCTGTGAGAGACCTGTTAGTATGTGTTAGTGGCTCACTTTCTTCATTGCCTCAAAGATAAGTATTTACTTACTCACTAACTTCTTGCACCAAGAAAAAATTCCCAGAAAAAAACAGGGTGATGGACCTTTAAAAGCATTCTGCTAAGTGAAAGAAGCCAGATGGGAAAGACCATATATTGTATGATCCCACTTATATAAAATGTCCAGAACAGGCAAATCTGTGAAGACAGAGAGCGTATTTGCCTGAGTCTGGGGGTGGGAACGGGGATTTTCTGTAAATGGACCCAAGGGATCCCTTTGGGGTGATGGAAACATTTTAAAACTGGATTGTGGTGATGGTTGAACAACTCTATAAATTTAGTAAAAGTAGTTGAATTATACACTTAAAACAGATGAGTTTCATGGTATGTAAAAAATAGAATGGATATCTAACAAGGTAATTATCACCTTCTCATGTATGGAACATACTATGCTCAGAAAACAAGCACTCACCCTGTAATTGCACACCTGCATACAAAGAAAATTCAAAGAATTTGTTTAGTTTGTTTTATATTTCAATAAAAGCTATGAACTGAATACAGCCATGTTGTGCTTCAACTGTACAATAATTTCTCCCACAGCCTATGGTTCACTCTATTATATTTTAAATCCATGATTTTAAGCAAAGCCTATAATCTAGGCATTTGGGGGATTCCTAGGGAAATTCCGAGCAAATTTGTTGGAATTACCCAGTTTAAACATTACCCAAGAATTACATACCTTTAATCTTTTTAGGCCATTATTGTAACTTTCTGTACTTTTATAATTTTAAACTCACAGAAAAGTTGCAAAAATAGTACAAACACTTCCAAATGCCGTTAGCCAGGTTCATCAATTGCTTGCATTTTCCCCATTTTTCCTCTATGTGCATTTCTTCGATTTTTTTTTCTTTTTTAAATACAAACATACTGCATGTGCATTGGAAGAATAAAATGATTTATAGAAGTGTAATTATTTAAATAAGTGTAATTTTCCTTCCTCCCTAAGGAAAATCATTCTTTTCTTTTCTTTCTTTTTTGTATTCTCACATTAGATAACACACAGTGCAGTCTTGGCTTCAGGAGTAGAACCCAGTGATTCATCACTTACATACAACACCCAGTGCTCATCCCAAGAAGTGCCCTCCTCAATGCCTGTCACCCATTTTCCCCACCCCCATCAACCCTCAATTTCTTCTCTGTATTTAAGAGTCTCTTAGGGTTTGCCTCCCTCTCTGTTTTTATCTTACTTTTTCCCCAAGATCATCTGTTAAGTTTCTCAAATTCCACATATGACTGAAATCATGTGGTATCTGTCATTCTCTGACTTATTTCACTTAGCATAATACCCTCCAGTTCCATCCATATTGTTGCAAATGGCAAGATTTCCTTCTTTTTTATTGCCGAATAGTATTCCATTGTATACACATATACGCTTTCCTTCACTGTGCAGAAGCTTTTTATCTTGATGAGGTTCCAATAGTTTATTTTTGTTTTTATTTCCCTGCCTTCAGAGACATGTCAAGTAAGAAGTTGCTGTGGCTGAGGTCAAAGAGGCTGCCATCTGTTTTCTCCTTTATGATTTTGATGGCTTCCTGTCTTACGTTTAGGTCTTTTATTCATTTTGAATTAATTTTTGTGTATGGTGTAAGAAAGTGGTTCAGTTTCATTCTTCTGCATGTTGCTGTCCAGTTTTCCCAGCATTGTTTGTGAAGAGACTGTCTTTTTTCTGTTGGATACACTTTCCTGCTTTGTCGAAGATTTGTTGGCATATACTTGTGGGTCCATTTGTCCATTTCTGGGTTCTCTATTCTATTCCATTGGTCTATGTGTCTGCTTTTGTGCCAATACCATACTGTTTTGATGATTACAGCTTTGCAATACAGGTTAAAGACTGGGATTATGAAGCCTCCAGCTTTGGTTTTCTTTTTCAACATTACTTTGGCTATTTGGGGTCTTTTGTGGTTCCATACAAATTTTAGGATTGTTTGTTCTAGCTCTGTGAAGAATGCTGGTGCTATTTCGATTGGGGTTGCATTGAATGCGTAGATTGTTTTGGGTAGTATGGACATTTTAACAATATTTCCTCTCCAATCCATGAACGTGAAATGTTTTTCCTTTTCTTTGTGCCTTCTTTAATTTCTTTCATAAGCTTTCTATAGTTTTCAGCATACAGAACTTTTACCTTTTTGGCTAGGTTTATTCCTAGGTATTTTATGGGTTTTGATGCAATTGTAAATGGGATTGATTCCCTCATATGTCTTTCTGTTGCTTCATTATTGGTGTATAGAAATGCAATCGATTTCTATACATTGATTTTATCACCTGCAACTTTGCTGAATTCATGTATCCGCTCTAACAGGTTTTTTTGGTGAAGTCTTTTGGGTTTTCCATGTAGAGTATCATGTCATTTGTAAAGAGTGAAAGTTTGACTACTTCTTTGCTAATTGGATGCCTTTTATTTCATTTTGTTGTCTGATTGCTGAGGCCAGGACTTCCAACACTATGTTAAACAACAGTAGTGAGAGTGGACATCCCTGTCGTGTTCCTGATCTCAGGGGGGAAGCTCTCAGTTTTTTCCCACTAAAGATGATATTAGCTGTGAGCCTTTCACATATGGCCTTTATGATGTTAAGGTATATTCATTCTATCCTGACTTTCTTGAGGGTTTTTATTAAGAAAGATGCTGTATTTTGTCAAGTGTTTTTTCTGCATCTATTGACAGGATCATATGATTCCTTTCTTCTATTAATGTGATGTATCACATTGATCAAGTTGTGAATAATGAATCAGGCTTGCAGCCCAGGAATGAATCCCACTTGATCATAGTAAATAAGTCCTTTAATGTACTGTTGAATTCAATTTTCTAGTATATTGTTGAGAATTTTTGCATCATGTTCATCAGGGATATTGGCCTGTAATTCTCCTTTTATTGGGATCTTTGATTTGGGAATCAAGGTAAGGCAGGCTTCATAGAATGAATCTGGAAGTTTTCCTCCCATTTCTATTTTTTGGAACAGCTTGAGAAGAATAGGTATTAAGTCTGCTTTATATATCTAGTAAAATTTCCCTGGGAAGCCATCTGGCCCAGGACTCTTATTTCTTGGAAGATTTTTGATAATCAATTCAATTTCTTCACTGGTTATGGGTCAGTTCAAGTTTTCTATTTCTTCCTGTTTGAGTTTTGGTAGTGTGTGAATGTCTAGGAATTTTTCCATTTCTTCCAGATTGTCCAGTTTGTTAGCATTTAATTTTTCATAGTACTCTCTAATAATTGTTTGTATTTCTGTGATGTTGGTTGTGATCTCTCCTTTTTAATTTGTCATTTTATCTATTTGGGTCCTCTCTCTCTCTTCTATCAGAGAAGTCTGGCTAGGGGTATATCAATTTTGTTTATTTTTTTCAAAAAAATAGCTCTTAAATTCATTGATCTGTTTCTACTGTTTTGTTTTGTTTTGTTTTTTAATTCTATATCCTTTATCTCTGCTCTAATCTTTATTATTCCTCTTTTTCTGCTGGCTTTGGGCTTTCTTTGCTGCTGTCTGTCTTTCTAGCTTTTTTTAGGTGTGTGTTTAGGTTGTATATTTGGGAACTTTCTTGCTTCTTGAGATAGGCTTGAATTATAATATATTTTCCTCTTAGGACTGCCTTTGCTGCATCCCAGAGGGTTTGGCCTGTCATGTTTTCATTTTCATTTGCTTCCAAATATATTTTAATTTCTTCTTTAATTTTCTGGCTCACACATTTATTCTTTAGTAGGATGTTCTTTAACCTCCATGTATTTGGACACTTTCCAAATTTTTTCTTCTGGTTGATTTCAAGTTTCATAGCATTGTGATCTGAAAATATGTATGGTATGATCTCAATTTTTTTGTACTTGTTCAGGGTTATTTTGTGACCCAGTATGTGATCTATTTTGGAGAATGTTCCATGCAAACTTGAAAAGAATGTGAATTCTGTTGCTTTAGGATGAAAAGTTCTGAATATATCGGTTAAGTCCATCTGGTCCAAAGTGTCATTCAGAGCCGTTGTTTCTTTGTTGATTTTCTGCCTAGATGATCTGTCCATTGTTGTCAGTGGAGTATTAAAGTCCCTTACAATTACAGTATTATTATCTTACATTTGTTTCTGTTTGTGATTAATTGATTTATATATTCGGGTGTTTTCCTGTTGGGGGCATAAACATTTGCAATTGTTAGCTCTTACTGATGAATAGACCCTTAATACAGTATAATGCCCTTCTTCATCTCTTGTTACAGTCTTTGTTTTAAAATCTAGTTTGTCTGATGTAAGTATGGCTATTCCAGCTTACTTTTGACATCCAGTAGCATGATAGATGGTTCTCCATCCCCTCAATTTCAATCTGAAGGTGTCCTCAGGTCTAAAATGAGTCTCTTGTGGGCAGCATATAGATAGATCTTATATTTTTTATCCATTCTGATACCGTATGTCTTTTGATTGGGGCATTTAGTCCATTTACATTCAGAATGATTATTGAAAGATATGGATTTAGTGTCATTGTGTTATCTGTAGGTTTTGTTCTTGTGGTGATGTCTCTGGTCATTTGTAGTCTTTGCTGATTTCCACTCACAGAGCTCCCCCTTAGGATCTCCCACAGGGCTGGTTTAGTAGTCATGAACTTCAGTTTTTGTCTGGGAAAGCCTTTATCTCTCCTTCTATTCTAAATGACAGCTTTGTTGGAGAACAGATTCTTAGCTGCATGTTTTTCCTATTCAGTACATTGAATATTTCCTGCCATTCCCTTCTGGCCTGTCAAGTTTCAGTGGTCAGGTTGCTACTACCCTTATGTGTCTACCCTTGTAGAGGAAGGACTGTTTGTTCCTAGCTGCTTTCAGGATTCCCTATCTTTGTATTTTGCCAGTTTTATTATGATATGTTGTGGTGTTGACCTGTTTTTGTTGATTTTGAAGGGAGTTGTCTGTGCTTCTTGGACTCAGATGCCTGTTTCTGTCCCCAGATTAGAGAAGTTCTCTGCTATAATTTGTTTAAATAAAATTTCTGCCCCTTTCTCTCCCTCTTCTTCTGGAATTCCTATAATACAGATATTGTTTTATTTCATAGAATCACTTAGATCTCTAATTCTTCCCTCATGATCTAGTAATTTCCTTTTCCTCTTTTTTTCAACTTCATTATTTTTCATAATTTTATCTTTCACCTATTCTCTCCTCTGCTTCTTCTATCCTCACTGTCACTGTATCTAGTTAATTTTGCCTCTCACTTATAACATTTCTTAATTCACCATAACTATTTCTTAGATCTTTGATCTCTGCAGCAATAGATTCTCTGTTGTCTTCTATAGTTTTTTTTCAAGCCCAGCTATTAGTCTTATGAATGTTATTCTAAATTCTTGTTCAGATATATTGTTTTTATATGTTTTGAGCAATTCTCTGACTGTCATCTCTTCTTCAGTTTTCTTTTGAGGAGAACTCTTCTGTTTCATCATTTTGGCTGGGTTTCTGTCTTTTTAAATAGCTTATTATGCGTCCTACACTTGTGAGTACTAGTATATTAAAAAGAGGTCATACACTGTCCAGGGTGTGGTACTTCAGGAAGTGTTTTCTGGAGTGTGTTGCATGCACTCTGTTGTTGCGTTTTGGCTGCTCGATCCCATTGGTCAGTCCTCTGCAGAGCTCCACCTTGCTTGTAGTGGTGGAGTGTTTAGATCTTCAACCAGGTGTGCTTTGATTTGGTCGTTGAAGTAACCCTGGAAAAAAGGAAAAGGAAGGCGGAGGGAAGCCTGATCCCATACAAAGAGAAAAATGAAAGGGGAGAAAAGAAAACTGAGCAGAGAATTAAAATAAACTATAAGACTTAATCCAGAAAGAGAGAAGGTATAGAATAAGTGTAGAAAGAATAGAGTAAAAATTCCTGATTAAATAAACAAAACAGATTATATATATATATATATATATATATATATATATAGGAATTGACCAAAAACAAATCAGAAACTATGAGCCTGATTCCAAAAGGAAAAAAGAAGAGGGTAGAAAGAAAAAGAAAAGAAAAGAGAAGAGGAGAAGAGAAGAGAAAGAAGAGAAGAGAAGAGAAGAGAAGAGAAGAGAGATAGACAAACAGACCAACACACAAACAGACAAAACAAACAAACAAACAAAAAAAACATTGTCTGTTGGTGCCTGGGACCAGTGGTTATGCTGGTCTGGAGGAGAGGCCATCTGATTCAGTCAGTGTCAGTCCTACTCCAGGAGATAAGCAGTTAGCAGGCACCCAGGGGCAGGGATGGTGTAAGCGGGTCCTGCCTCCACTGGGGGCTGCTGTGCTGCTCCCTGAAGCCCCACTGTGTTGGTGATGGGGTGAAAAATGGCTACATCCCAATCTCTCCTCCCGGGACAGGGCGTCTCAAACCACGCTGTTCAGGCTGCCCTCACAGAGTAGTGCAGGCAGCCCACTGGACCTGCTCCACAGTCTCCCGCATCTCCTAGGCACTTGACTGGGATTCAAAGCCTCATGTCTTGGGATCTCACTCCAATTCAGGAATAGCACCACTCATCCCTGCTGATAAAGGGCCTTTGGATGGCACCTGCAGGGTATTTTGTCTTGGGAGAGGCAATAAACCCTCTTCCCACGGTACTCAAGGGAGGGGACTATTTCCTCCCAGTGTGCCCTTGAGATTGCCACCACACCCCGGGGCTGGCTCCATCCCCTCCAGGTGTGCGCACATGGCTGGCTCCCATCCAGAAAAAGTCATGTGCTTTTAAAAGCTCGGAGACTCAGCTCCTAAGGCTGTTTGCAAAATAGAAACTGGCATTCTTCATATTTCTCATTCCCGTCTGTGGTCCAGAGAGGTTTTCCTCCATACCAAAGACTTCTGTCTTTCTCTCCCTTTGTCCCTCCACAGGAGAGGCTCCTTCCCCATTTATCTCCCCCAATTCACATACATGCACCTCTATCCCACCAAGCTGTCTCCCTCCAAGTGTGGAGATACTTCTGCCACTCGGCAGATTGATTTCTTGGGTGTTCTAAGTGTTCTAGTCTCAATACAGCTGTGTTTGAGGGAGGAGGGAAATCCCAGTCCCCTTACTTCTCTGCCATTTTAACCCCTCCTCAGGAAAATCACTCTTAACAATGTCTTGAATAGTCTTTTTCCATAAAATTTTTGATATAAGTGTATGAAATAATTGTTAAAATACCCGGCAGATTGTAAAGTATATTTACAAATATGAATTACTATCAAAAAGAAAAAAAAAAAAACCTAGTCAATTCTGGTTTCTTCCTAGGGTTGAAATGGCAATGACCTTGTATCTGCATCTCTCTTCCTATATAGAAAGACTTCTTTGGAAGGGCTTGTGGAGGCCTGGGGTGGTCAGCTACTGAACTGACTGATTAATGGACTGAACGAAAGAGCCAAGTGGAAAGTTTCAGCAAAGTAGAAGCAATGATCACATTTCTATGATGTGCATTATCCGACATTCAGAAAAACACAGAGACACCTGTGAGCTCACAGATTTAGACAAAGGAAATGAACCAACATCGCTGTGTCTTGTCATTGTTTTTCCTGGCCATCCATTTCTAAGCCATTGGCCTCCCATCAATGATCGCGTGTACTTGGAATCACAACAGACGAAGCACAGCTGAGCTGATGCTAATCAGAGGCAGTTCATAGAGAGAACCCCTGGCTGCATCCCTGCTGACAATGGACAGAAAGAAGTAAAAAATAACAGTGAATAAAAAAAAGCCATGCTAACAAAGAACATGTTAGAACAACAGCCACCACAAGAAGTGTCCCCACATTCACGTGTGCTTTCCTTCCTGTGGCTACACCAGTCCAAAATTTCTTACGTGAGCCCTCCTAGCCTCATAGAAACTCATAGGTCCTGTGCAGTTGCCCAGTGGGTGTGCACACTGCAGCAATCGCTGTAAATATAAGCAGACCCTAAATATGCCTGGGAAGTGGATAGAGACAACCCCTCTCAAAGAGCAAGCTCGTCTAAAAAAATTTTTTTATGTTTTTGTTTATTTTTGAGAGAGAGAGATACAGAGTGAGAGACAGACAGAGCACGAGTGGGGGAGAGGCAGAGAGAAAGAAGGAGACACAGAATCTGAAGAAGGCTGCAGGCTCTGAGCTGTCAGCACAGAGCCCAACACAGGGCTCAAAGTCATGATCTATGAGATCATGACCTGGGCCAAAATCAGATGCTTAACTGACTAAGCCACCCAGGTGCCCCAAGAGCAAGGTCTTTGAAAGCAGCAGGGAAGCCTGTGAGTACCTATGTGCAAATCTGTGCAGGTTTGTGCTTTGGTTCATGTCTACACCATGGCTGTCGTAGAAATTAGCCACACAATCTCAGCATTGGCTTCAGTGGCTAAAGGAAGTGGGTGAACAGCATTCCAGGCCAGATCAACATTGGCTACAGTCAAACAAAGACGATAAATATGATTTTCTTGGCTGTAACTAGACTCAAGAGCAGAATTTTGTCCAAGCCCACCTCAGTCCTTACTGAGGATATTAAACAGACTCTCCGTTGATTTGGGCAACATCTCGGTGCTGGATCAGCCCTGCTGGCTGGACCAGCAATGGGCCCGGGTCATACCCATAACTCATCTCTCTCCTTATACTAGAAGCAGCCTTTTTATGTCCATTGGGTCTTTGTTGTATTTAAGAATGGTTTCCTATGGAGTGTATACAAACAGTTACTCTTATTTCTCCTAATTCTGGCTCACATGTTGCAGTGGCTAAGGGCATGGACTCTAGAGCCACAATGTCCAGGTGCAATTCCCAGTTCTTGGGCAACCTTGAGCAACCCAGTTTACTTTCTAGTAAAAGAGAGGATTATCATTAATTATTATTAATAACAATTAATTATTATAATATTATATATAATAATATAATTAAGTATCATTAATTATCATTAATAATAATACCATTATTGTGTCACTTATATAATATGTTGTTATTTCTGAAGCTTCCTTACTTCCCGAGCTCATAAAACACAGCTGAAAAATGACATCTAATGGATGGGGAAAGAGAAAAAGATGTACGCTCTTCCTACATCCACTCGTGCTTTCTCTATTCTCCAGATGTCATCTGGTTTGCTGTTTAAAAACATGCAAATATTGTCATTCTTATCAATGTTATCATTCCCTTGATTATAAAAAATAAAAAAGGTTCCCATGGCTCTTAGGTAATTTCAAAATGTTAAACATGGCCCCAAGACCCTGCATGATCTGGCCTTAACCATTTCTTCTACTTGGTCTTGGGTGACCCTCCCCTGGGCCCCCCTCATTTCAGCCTCATTGGCCCTAAGGTAGGTTTACAGAGCCTTTGAATGTGCCCTCCCCTCAGACAGACACCCTTTACCTCCTACCTGTACTCCCTTAACTTCCTCCCACGCCATCTTTTCTGTCACTTTTCTGGCACTGTAGGCAAGTTAGGGCTCCCCGCTGTCCTCCTTCATAACCCTGCAAAAACTGAAATTAGTTGCAAACATATCTTTTCCACCTTATACCATCTGTGTTCCTCATCTTTGAATTCCTGGTGCCTACCATGGGTCTTGAATTTATTAGGTAGTTAAAAGAAGGAAATGAAAGAAATAATGCACTTGATGGTTAACGCTAGGAGTTTTTATACAGTAAAATCATTAATCTTTCTGTTTGGTGCTCTTTAGACCTCATTTAAGGAATCCTCTTCTAGCCCTAAGAGATAAATCATTGATTTATATGGAATTGAGTTTTAATATAATATGAGGCGGGGACCCATTTTTAATCTTTCTTTGTATGCATATACTTTGCCAGGACCATTTTATTGAATAGTTTAGTTGTTCTTCATTGATTTGCAAGCCATCTCTGTCAAGAATAAGTTTTTCATATTTGTGTGGGTCTGATTCTGGGTTCTGTAGTACATTCCATTCATCTAATTCTGCCCTAATACCCCCATTGTCTCGGTTTCTATCACTTCATAAGTCTTGGCATCTGGTAAAGTGAGTCCTTCTACCGAGTTCTCCATAAGGATTAGCTTGATTATATTATTGACCATTTTCTCTTTCATATAAATTTGAAAATCAGCTTTGTTGAAATTTTTATTGGAATTACATTGCAAAAATTGGGCAATAATTCATACTTGTGTGATAAATGCCCACAGCCATAACCATGGTATTTTTATCCATTAACATGGTATGACTCTTATTGTAGGTTGAATTATGTCCCCCTAAAAAACCTGGTACCTCAGAATGTGACCTTATTTGGAAATAGGGTCTTTACACATGCAATTAGTTAAGATGAGATTATAATGGAATAAGGTGGGCCCTTAAACCAATAAGACTAGTGTCTATATAAGAGGATATAACAATATAAGAAAAGACAACCATGTGAAAATACAGAGATTGAAGTTAGGTAGCTGCAAACCAAGGAACTCAAGGATTTCTGGCCACCACCAGAAATGAAGACGCAAGGAAGAATTCTTCGCAGAGTCTCAGAAGGAACACGGCCCTGTCGACATCTTGATTTTGGACTTCTAGTCCCCAGAATTATGAGAGAATAAATTTCTGTTGATCTGAAGACACCCATTTGTGGTGTTTTGTTCTGGCAGTCCTGAGAAACCGATATAACTCTCCATTTAACAAAGTATTCTGTAATGTGTTTTAATAAAGTTGTATAGTTTTCTCCATAAACGTTTTGTACATTTCATTTTACATTTATTTCTGTATGACTTTTAGCTTCTGCTACTATGAAGAAAAGGAATTGGCTTTTGCATGTTAATCATCTACCAAGAAAAATTGTTTAACTCCCTTATTAATTTTAAGAATTGTTTGGTTGTTTGGAAGAGGTTTCTGCGATGACGCAGATATCAGGTATCAAAAATAATAATAGATTTGTTTCTTCTTTTGAAAACCTTAAATCATTTCTTTCACTCACTTCTTTCCCTGCAGAGCAATAGATCTTACCTGGTGTTTTCTTGAGGTCAAGATTTTTAATCATTGATTCAATTTTTAATAATTTTAGAGTAATCCTGATTTTGTTTTCCAAGTACATATATAAAATTATATATTATATGGCTATATCTAAATATATAGATATTAATATATATGCATATATATATATGCATATAGATATTAATATATATGCATATATATATATGCATATATATATCCAGTAATGGTCATGACTTATTAATTAAGATCTTCAAATCTTGTTTTATTTTATTTGTTTATTGATTAGCACTATGGTGGTAAATTGACAAATTTCTCTTTGCAGTTCTATCAATTTTAACATTATATATTTAAAAAAAAATCTTTTTAACATTACATTTTTTGAGACAGAGAGACAGACAGAACATCAGCCAGGGAGGGACTGAGAGAAAGGGAGACAGAATCCGAAGCAGGCTGCAGGCTCCGAGCCGTCAGCACAGAGCCTGATGCAGGGCTCAAACTCACAAACTGCGAGATCATGACCTGAGCTGAAGTTGGACGCTTAACCAACTGAGACACCCAGGTGCCCCTAACATTACAGATTTTAAATGTATGTAATTAAGACCATACTATTTAAAATTTAACCTTTGTTAATGTATAATAAACCTATTAATAGTTCTTGCCTTAAAATATGTTCAGGGCGCCTGGGTGGCTCAGCTGGTTGAGCGTCCGACTTCAGCTAAGGTTATGATCTCTTGGTCCATGAGTTCAAGCCCTACATCAGGCTCTGTGCTGATGGCTCAGAGCCTGGAGCCTGCTTCAGATTCTGTGTCTTCCTCTCTCTGCCCCTCCCTAACTCATGCTCCGTCTCTCTCTCTCTCTCTCTGTCAAAAATAAACTTTAAAAAAAATTTTAAAAATAGGTTTAGACTCATGGTATAATGGCTACTTTTTAGCTTTTTGTTGTTGTTACTATTCATCTGTAACCATATTTTTTTGCATCTATGACTCTCAATCATTCTGTGTTCTCGTGGTACTAATGGAACTTTTATAAAAGACATAGAAATTATTAAAAACAAAAACAAACAAACAAAAACAACCTTCTGGGGTACCTGGGTGTCTCAGTCAGTTAAGTGTCTGACTTTGGCTCCAAAAATCAGTAAACATTAAAAAAAATTGAACAACAACAAAACTGATAATCTTTTGTCTTTTAACTGAAGCGTGTAGTATGTTTACATTGAATGTAATTTCTGATATGTTTGTATTTATTTTATGGTAGATTGCATCCATCAAATATTATTGTGCATCTCTGAACTAGCCCTTCTTTGAAGATTGCAACTTCCCACCCACCCTACTGATCTCAACAGTCCCCATGTAGCTTGCCAGTAAAATGTGGGGGGAGGTGAAGTGTGTCGTTCCTGGTGATTTGCCACATTTCCTTTTCTTCTGCCACAACACCTGCAATGTTCAGGACAGAGGCTGCTCTGTGAGCCTGGGACCAGAATTGCTGACAAGGTGTGGCAGGGCCACACTGGACCCACAGTATAGACATGAGAGGGAGCAAAGAACAAACATTTATTGTTGCAGCCTAGTCCCAATGAGATATCTGGCTGGTTTATAACCCCAGCACAACCTGGCCTACCGATTGAAGCACATTTCTTAATCTTATTTTGCTCTTTTTATTTGTCCATTTTATAAAAGTTATTTTTATGATTGTTGTTTTTTTATTACTATTATCACTACCTGCCTTGCATTTCTTAAGATTTTTTGAGGTTGTTTTTCTTCTTTCTGTCCTTGTTCTCCTGCAATAGTATAGACATTATACACTTAGTTACTATTCTTTCAATGACTACTCTAGCAATTTTAACATGGATATTTGACTTTACAAAGTCTAAACTTGTCAATATCTGAATAACAAAAGAAACTGAATAACTAAAGAAATGCTTTTTTAAAATAATACCTCCTCTCTTGATTTATATAAAATTGTTGTTATATATTTTAGTGCCATCTTGACCTGTTAACAATTAGACATTATTTTAACCACTGATTACTTAGATTTTATTCATATTTAACACTTTTCCTTACTCAGGACTCCTCGCACCTCCTACCTCTTTTCTGTTCCTAGTATACGGAAAGTTTTTAATCATAAATGGGTGTGGAAATTTGTTCAATGCTTTTACTCCATTGAATCATACGGCCATATGGTTTTTCTCTTTAGACTATTAATATGGTGGATTTCATTAATTTTTAAGTATTGAACCAGACTTGCACTCCTGAAATAAGCCTCACTTGGTTGGGGCATTTTATTCTTTTAATATATTGCTAGAGTCAATTTGCTAATATTTTGTTGAGGATTTTTGCATCTATGTTCTTGAAAGATATTGGTCTATGGTTTTCTTTTTCTGTACTGTCTTTGTCTACTTTTGTTATTAAGGCCAAACCACCAACACAAAGTGAGTTAGAATATATTCCCTCTTTTATTTTCTGGAAGAAATTAGAAAATAAATATTACTTCTTTAATGTTTGGAAGAAAACACCAGTGAAACCATCTGCTCCTGAAGATTTCTTTTCTTGGAAGGTTTTTAACTATGAAGTCAATTTCTTTAATAGGTATAGGACTATTCAGATTATCTCTTTTATTTTGAATAAACTTTGGTAGTTTGTGGTTTTTAAAGAATTAGTCCATTTCACCTAAGTTATTTATGTGTGTAATGTTGTTTGTTGCATTCCTAATTATCCTTTTGACATCTGGGGAAACAATAATTTTAAATGTGAGTATTTTCCTTTTTGCCTGCCTCTGCCAGAGTCAAGGACAAAACAAGAAGTTACCCTAACATTTCCCTCTGTTAGGCCTTTTTTTTTTTTTCTAGTTATCACATAAAGATGTAGCCCTTTCATGGTTTACTGACTGATGAAGGGTCTCATTCTTTTTGTTTTTGCCTGTTCTTTGAACATGTGACCCATTAAAACCCTGGCTAGAGAGCTTGTACGACTAATAAATATACCCATAAGAGACACCAGCTCACTTACCCTGTGGTTCACACTTTCTTTTTGCTTCTGGTGCCTGATAATTATCTGATGTTTTTCCCAGTTCAGCCATGCATTCTTAGTTTTTTTTTATTTTATTTGTTTATAATATTCTAACCAACATTTTAAAGTATATTGCACTTCTAAGAAAGATTTCTACAAAACTCTAAGCCACCAAGTTTCTAGGAATAATGATGAGATAGTCTCTTTTTCCACTGGTTTGGAAAAAAGTGCAAGTGTGAAAATATTAAATGTGATTGAAGGAAAACTGGATGGTGATGTAATGAGGAATACAATTTGGCAGTATGCATTGAAATGTTTTATGCTGCAGCAACTCCACTTTTCAGTATCTATCCCAGATGAAAAACACTGAAATATTTATGAAGAGTAGAAAACATTGGGTGAATTAAGACACATGTTTATATTGTACAATATTCCAAATACAATAATATGGACAGCTCTGAGGATTTCTTGAGATTATTAATAGAGACAATGCAAGTATCTGCTTAGCACAGACTGTGTGCTCAATGAGTCTTAATAAATGTTTTGTTTTTAGATGGTCCCTGTTTTCTTCATCTTTCTGATTTACAGAAATGGTATTGGGTGTGCCAAGCGGCACTCACTGAATCAATTAATTCTTTCTCTCTCTCCCCACCTCAAAAAAGAAAAAGAAAGAAAGAAGGAAAGAAGAAAGAAAGAAAGAAAGAAAGAAAGAAAGAAAGAAAGAAACCAATATCTCTAATGGACATAGAAAAATTAACCAACAAAGTCCTCAACAAAATATTTGCAAACTGAAGTCAAGAGCACATTAAAAGTATCATTCACTATGATTAGGTGGCATTTATTCCTGGAAGGCAAAGACAGTTCAACATATGAATCAATGTGCAATACATTAATAGAATTAAAGATAAAAATCACACGATTGTATCAATAGATGCCAAAAAATCACAGACTTTCATGGTAAAAACTCAACAAATTGGTATAGAAGGAACATACCTCAACACAATAGAGGCTATATATGACCAACCCAGAGATAACATCATACTCAATGGTTCAAGGTTGGAAGTTTTTCCTCTAAGATGAGGAACAAGACAAGGGTACCTACTCCCACCACCCATACTCAACATAATACTGGAAGTCCAAGCCAGAGCAATCAGACAAGAAAAAGATATAAAAGGCATCCAAATAGGAAAAGAAGAAGTAAAATTGTCTTTGTTTACAAATGATATAATCTTGTATAGAGAAAATAAAGATTCCATCAAAAAAAAAAAAAAACCTGCTAGAACTAACCAGTGAATTCAGTAAAGTTGCAGGATACAAAATCAACATACAGAAAATAGTTATGTTTCTATATAGTAATAAAATATCTGAAAAATAAATGAATAAAACAATCCCATTCACGATAGCATCAAAAACAATAAAATACTTATGAATAAATTTAACCAAGGAAAGATCTTTACACTGAAAGCTACAAGACTTTGACAAAAGAAATTGAAGAAAGCACAAACAAATGAAGGATATCCTGTGTTCATGGATCAGAAGAATTACTACTGCTAAAATGCCCATATCACTTAAAGATATCTATAGGTTCAATGCAATCCCTATTAAAACTCAAATGATTTTTTTCACACAAATAGAAAAGACAATCTTGAAATTTGTATGGAGCCACAAAAGACCCCCAAATAGTCAAAGCAATCCTGAAAAAGAAGAACAAAACTGAAGGAAGAACAGAATCTATAGACACATAGACCAATGGAACAGGATCAAGAGTACAGAAACAAACTGTTACATACATTTGTCAACTAATATTTGACAAGGGAGCCAAGAATATTCAATGTGGAAAGAATAGTCTCTTCGAATAAAATGGCATTGGGAAAACTGGATAACCACATGCAGAAGAATGAAATTGGCCCTTTATCTTACACCACTCATAAAATGAACTTAAGATGGATTATAGACTTAAAGACCTGAATCTATAAAACTACTGGAAGAACCATAAGGAAAAAGCTCCTTGACATTGGCCTTGGCAGCAATTTCCTAGATCTGACACCAAGAGCACAAGTAACGAAAGCAAAAATAAGTAAGTGGGACTACAACAAATTAAAATGATACTATACAGGAAAAAAAAAGAAAATTAAAAGCAACCCACTGAATGGGAGAATGTATTTGCATATCATATCTTTGAAAGGGGCTAATATCCAAAATAAAGAACTCACATACTCAATAGTTTAATAGCTAAATAAATAAATAAATGGCAGAAGAACCAGACGGTTTTCCAAAGAAGACATACAAATGTCCAAGAGGTATATGAGAAGGTGCTCAACATCACTAATCATCAGGGGAATACAAATCAAATCCACAATGAGATATCACCTCATGCTTGTTAGAATGGCTATTATCAAAAAGATAAGATAAATAAAAAAATAAAATAAAAGATTAGAAATAACAAGTGTTAATGAGGATGTGAAGAAAAGGGAACCCTTGTGTGCACCGTTGGTGGGAGTGTAGTTTGGTGTAGCCACCAGAAAATAACATGGAAGTTTCTCAAAAAAATAAAAATAGAATTACAATATGATCCAGTAATACCACTTCTGGGCATATACTCAAAGGAATTGAAATCAAGATCTCATACAGATATCTATACTCCCATGTTCACTGCAGCATTATTAACAATAGCCAAGATATGGAAACAACCTAAGAGTCCATTAACGGATGGATGGATAAAAATGACATAATATAAATACAAAAAAGGAGGAAATCCTGCCATTTTTGACAACACAGATGGACCTTGAAAGCATTATGCTAAGTGAGATAAGTCAGAGAAAAACATACTGTGTGATATCACTTATATGTGCCATCTAAAAAAGCCAGACTCAGGGAAACACAAAGTGGAATGGTGGTTACCAGGAGTTGGGGCTGGGGGAAATGGTGAGATGTTGGTCAAAATGTACAAAGGTCCAATTATAAGGTTAAGAAGTTCTAGTGATCTAATACATAGCATGGTGATGATAGCTAATAATTTTGATTCATGTACTTGAATGTTGCTAAGAGAGTAAATTTTAAATGTTCTCACCACAAAAAAGAAATGATAATTGTATGAAGAGATTAAGGCATTAGCTACTGTTATGGTGGTACTCAGTTTGCAATATACAAATGTATCAAATCAACACATTGTATGTTCCTTAAGCTTATACAACACTATATGTCAATTATATCTCAATAAGGTTGGCAAGGGTAGAGGGACTGTCGGGGAATTACAGAACACAAGACGTAGCAAACACAACCTTCTATGCTCTATTTTATTTATTCTTTTCATTCACCAATCAGCAAAACTAAATATATACAATAATATATTTACTCTTAAAATACTTTGATTGAGTCAAGTGTCTGGCTGCATCTAGCACTTTCCTTTTAATGTAAATGTTTCCCCTTTAAGTAGTAAAGCAATTAAATATCCTTAAAGTTGACTGGGTTTGTAGATAATCCCTTGTAAATGATAAGCAATTCAAACATTTTTTTTTCCTTTCTATAGAACTCCTTTTTGGAATTTATCTAAGCTTATTTTGATAAAAGCCTGTAAAGGATTGGGTTTGGGGAAACACTGGACTTCAGTTCACACATAAGTACAAAGACCTCCTGATTATAACTCTACAGGGAGAAAATCATGAATTCCCTGAATGTCAAGTTTCTTCATACAGTCAGAACCTGGGTCATCATACAGATGACCCACTGGCATACTGATAACACCCCTGCATATCCATTCTAACTCGGTTTGGGTGGCCACAAAATCCCAAGTGTGTGTTAGCGGAAATTTTTCCAGGTAGAGTCAAAAAAGGTCTTACTTAAAGTAGTGTTTACATGGAGATTTCATGTTCCCCTAAACACTATCATGCAGATCTATTTTTTCATCCCATAGGAAATGGGATTCAGTATGTTCACGGTACCCACTATTCCTTCCAAACTCTTAGTTGGCACTATTCATAATTGTGCATCACAAACTAATATCACATTGTTCTTCAACCCTCACCCTTGTTGAATGGGAATAGATGAAATACGCAGAAGAGGGGGGATTTCATCTGGTAGCAACTGTGCCCCCCAAAAAGGGTTGGGGAGATTATGTTGCTAAAATTCATGGACCAACTTATTCACAATGGAATCCACTCTTATCGTGAGCTACCTGGAAGAGCTAAGTTTTTCATGGTCCCCCTGTCCCCTCGTCTTCAAATACAGCATTTCAAATGTCATTACTCACATTCTGTCAGTATCCAAAAAAGATAATTCACCAGAATGGATCAGCCCAATCGAGAAAGCCTAGTCCAGCCCTGTAGGAGGTACAGGGACATATATGGCATGATTTCTGTCTTCACATAGCATAATAAAATAGAAATGTAAACCTTAAATGGCTAGAACTGAGACATGCTCAAATGGCAAGGCTCAGGTAATAAACAGCAAGAATTCAGAGATGGTAGAAGCAGTGTAAGCTGAAGTAGCATGACAAGATTTTATCGAGAAAGTAGGTCATAAGCCAGGTTTTATAGGATGGAGAGGATGTAGACGCATGTGGGGAGGCAGGACATGCCTGGGAGGGAGATACTCATGACCTTTTAAATTGTTTCCTTTGTTCCAGCCTTGCTCCCAGTTAGCTATCCTTCACAGTGCAGTATACCCGTGCAGCGGACATTGGCTGTGGCTCCCCAGTATCTATTACTTTCAACCTCTATTGAGGGTAGTTTATCTCAGTACAAGCGTAGCACTGACTGAGACCCAATTCTAGAAGATAAAACCCAAGAAAATCTCCTTGTTCTTAAAAGAAAATCAAAAAGTCAAGATTTCTGTCTTTTTGGACACAATAAGTCAGTATATAGCACGTAAAAACAAAACAAACAAACAAACAAAAAAACTGGAGGGAGTTCACTTTAGGATGATGCCAAAAGTGTGGTTGATAGAATCTGGGTCTCTAATGGCATTGCTGAGCCACTGAGGCAAATAACTCTGAACCCCACATATCTCTGGACTTCTGGTTATCTAAGCTATTCTATTCTGTTCTGCTCTGTTCTATTCCATTCTTTTTTTTTTAATATGAAATTTATTGTCAAATTGGTTTCCATACAACACCCAGTGCTCATCCCAAAAGGTGCCCTCCTCAATACCCATCACCCCCCCCCCCCACCTTTCATCAACCCTCAGTTTGTTCTCAGTTTTTAAGAGTCTCTTATGTTTGGCTCTCTCCCTCTCTAACCTCTTTTTTTTTCTTCCCCTCCAGCCATGGACTTTGTTCTATTCCATTCTGTTATGTTCCATTCCATTCCATTCCTTTCATTCCATCCTATTCTACTCTTATTTTTTTTTTTCTTAAAAAAAAAAAGGAAGAAGAAAATCCCTAGGAATAAATATAACTGAGGAAGTAAAAGACTTGTACACTGAAAACTATAAAAATTGATAAAAGATAAAGAAGACCTAAAAATTTAAAAAAAAAACTGGTTGAAATCTACTAATTGATTTCATAATTCACACATGAGCCATGGCCTACAGTTTGAAAAACACTGGACCATAGCTTTAAATGTCTGGAAACATGAAAGAGTGAATATACAACTAGGGATAGAGCTCAAATCAATCTTCCTCAAAAGTATCTTTTATCATTAAAAATAGAACTACCCTATGATCCAGTAATTGCACTACTAGGTATTTACCCAAGGAATACGAAAATACTAATTCAAAGGGATACATGCACCTCGATGTTTATAGCAGCATTATCTACAATAGCCAAATTATGGAAACAGCCCAAGCGTCCATCGACTGGTGAAAGTATAAAGATTTAATATGTATATACAATGGAATATTATTTAACCCTAAAAAATGAAATCTTGCCATTTGCAATGACGTGGATGGAGCTAGAGAGTATCATGCTAAGTGAAATAAGTCAGTCAGAGAAAGACAAATACCATATGATTTCATCCATATGTGGAATTCAAGAAACAAAACAAATGAACAAAGGGGAAAAATTAAGAGAGAGAGAGAGAGAGAGAGAGAGAGAAGCAAACCAAGAAATAGACTTTTAACTACAGAGAAGAAGGGAGGTGGGTGGAGGGATGGGTGGAAAAAGATGATGGGGGTTAAAGTGTGCATTTATGATGAGCACCAGGTGTTGTATGGACATGTTGAATCACTACATTGGACACCTGAAACTAATATTACACTGTATGTTAACTAACTTAAATAAAACTTTTTTAAAAGATAAGGAAAAACTAGATAGAAAAAAAAGTATCTTTCATCTTAAGTCTCCTGTGTACATTAAATATTTGTGTAAACATTATATGACACTGTATTAAGCAGTCTATACATTATACTTTTAAGGGTAAGTTTCCTTCCTACATTTCCAAGTAAAAACAGTGCTCTAAGAAATCATGCACTGCTTTCCCTGGAACTCAGCTTCTACCCCCAGGAATCTCTTCCTCTGCAGGAAACACCAACCAGTGGGGCAAAGTCCAAGCTCCTGCACAAGCTTGAATCAGCCTTCAGAACCAAACCCTTCCTCGTGGTGTTTCATGGGTACTGGGAAACCAGAGCATGGACTCTAAACTTAAGTTGCAGGTTCTAGGCACGAAAGTTACATGTTGAAATCAATATGTGGGTAATTCATAGGAGTTAGACCAGTCTGGGCTTAAGGAAATTTAGTTTGTCAGGGAAAGAGGAGTGGATGATTCAAAAAGACAAAACTAGGGGATAGAGAAACGAGTTAAAAAAAATATATATATATAACAGCTGGATGATTACAGTAGTGATCCAGGATGGAGAGATAAGGGCCTCTGCTAAGCCAGAGGAAACATCACAGAGGAGGCTATCCCCTGGCATTTAGGGGCACTAGGATATAAAGTGATTGATAAAAATTATAGGCAGAGACATACTGGAATGCTCATACAGGAGGTGGGGAAAGCCCTCAGAGCCGGGACAATTAGGTATGAGAGGAATATCTTGGTATGTTTGTCCTGAAGAAGAGACATTCTAATGGGAAGAAAAATGTCTTCAACTTTTAGATGTCTGCATCTAATTAGCAGATGTCAGAGACAGATTAATATTCAACATTGGGCAAATATTCTTAATTTATTTATTTAGTTATTTTACAACCAAATGAGACTCCTGAAGGGACAGAGTCTTTGATCAGTGAAGGTGTTCAACATTGACACTTAGTTGGCATAAAGTCCAATGACAAACAGGCAGGGAACATTGACCACATCTGTATCCTGCAGCTTAGTGCAGGTCCCATCATGTGCAAATAGCCAAACACCACTGGTCCAACGGTAGTATGCCCAAGGTCTCTTTGCAACTAATTATTGAATTCTAAAAAGTCTTGGGAGGGGACAAGGGTGTGGGAGTACAAATATACACTGGGGAGAAAAAGCACTGTATGCTTTTAACCAAAACATAATTAATACATACCCGTGGAAAATACTTTCAAATGTTTCAAGGTAAAATTTCCATGCTGCACATAGAGTGGCCAGTTCCCTGTCTTAGGGTATTGCCAGCTGCTGTAACAAACAAGAACTCATCTTTCAATGACTTTCTGTAACAAGAGTTTATTCTTACAGATATAATGGACAATGCAGGTGGGCAATGCAGAGACCCAGGCTCTTTCCATATTATTTTCTGCCCTTCTCTTAAGGCCTCAGCATCATTTGCAAGTAAAAGGACTTGAAGGGGCTTGAGTGCAAAGATTTCACAGGCCAGGCTTAGACATGGCACACATTTGTCCCTATTCCCATTCCACGGAGTGCTTTCATTCACATCTAACTGCCAGGGATGCTGGCAAAGTCTAGCTGGTACAAAGATGGGCAGAAAAATTTGCTATATCCATGTGTACCCTTCCTCCCACACATGGATTACACACCATCCCTCCCACAGCTCCTTCTGCTACAACAACCATTCAAAGATTTAATTTTTTTTTAACTCATGGCCAAATCAAGTGGCCAATGAATGATAGGCTACTAAACTTTGCAGTGAGCCCAACACAATATTGAGAAAACTGCCAAGGTCACATTGTTTGTTTTCCAGGCAAGGGAGCTCATGGCTGTGTCAGCTGGTATTTGAAGCCAGTGACTGCACGTAATGATATTTTCAATTCTTCCTTTGAACATTGGAAGGGATGGTATCTCAACCAACATCTGAGATGATACATTCTGGCTTTTCAACTACTCTTATTGTCTAAAAGCTTCTTTAATACCTAGCCAATGTTTCCCTCTACTTGGCATCAAGCCAAAACTTTTTGCTCATGTCTGTCAGTGGACCCAGCCTGCCATGCCAATAAAAAAGAACAGCAAGACCAAACAAGAAAAAGAACTAATACCTTTGCATACCTGTCTCCTGCCTTTTCTGTGTGGAGTGATTGACACATTCTTGAGCCATGATATCTGAGCTCCATCTCAGACTACAACATCTTCAGCCTTCCTGGGAAGTCTGCTGCACAACCTGCCACTCACCCGGCAACCCATCAACTCAGACCTAATAAAGGATTATTTTCTCTATGTTAATGATCAATTATATTTTTATTGCTGATTTATCAACCACCTCTCTTTTATTAGGGTTACTCTGTGTCTTCTTTGCTCTTTGAAGTCTTTCATCCCCTCCGTTTGATCTTCCAGAACAACACTTTTTGTTCTTAACTACGATGTCCTTCTTTCACTGAGCTACTGCATTTTTAAATGAAAAGATTAGTTTTCTCATCCCCAAATGTCTGGTGTAGTATTATTTTTTATTGTTCAAGTTGTGATTTATTTGTTTCCTTCAGCCCTCTGTTCTCAGAGTTCAGCTTGTTCCCTCTCTCTCCCTGGGGTTGTCTTGTAGATTTTCTTTGCCTGTTTCTGGTTTCTCTTCACCCTCAGGACTCAAGTAGATTGGTGGGGAACTTTAAGCCATAATGACCTCATGAAGCACAGGTTCCTGCTGGCAAAGTGGCAGGCTTATATGAGCCCAGAAGAAAGGTTCTGTTCCTCCTGGAATGCTAAGCAGAGAAGTGTGCCTTTGCTCCGACTCAGGGGAAGACAGGAAGCCAACGCTTCAGATATCTTCTCCCACTGTTTTAGGACCTAGGAGGCCCAGAGGTACATACACTCTAGGGGTCATAGTTCTCTGAGGACCATGGAGTTTTACCAGACACCAGGCTCCTATAAGAGGTACAAAGTCCTGCACCTTCTTAGCCTCCTCTGACCCCTGGCAGACTCTGAGATTCACACCCTTCCCATCCTGCCCAATTGTAAGCCCAGTAGCTGTGCATCTGGGACAGCTGGTAGGTAGGTGATCAGAAGAAGTTAAACAAGGAGGGTACCAGAAATGCTTGTTCATGGCTAACTTCTGAGAATCTTCCCTAGTAGATGCAATTCTAAGAACATTAAAATTCTTTCCGATAAAATTTCATTACTCATTTATCTCCTTTAAAGAGTGGCATTTGGTTGCAGTTCAAATCTTTTAGCCAGGACTCTTGAGAACCAAAAGATAATTCTTCAGTTGGCTTGAGGCTTTGATGACAAAGACCTTTTATTCTGGTAGCTTGATTTTGTTTCAGGAATTCATGGGGCTTTCAGCTAGTCACTGATGTTTCTGCATCTCCACATCTCTGTCTTCATGGAGCTTATTGGAGAATGTTAATTGCTTGGCCAAGGCCAGTTAGGGGAAAATAGTTACAAAAATTCCAATCATCACTGTGTACAGGAATCTCATAGGGATCGATAACAGCAATAATGCTCTCTCATACTAATTGTGCATTACCATATGCCAGGCCTTCTCCTAAGAAAGTATTTTCTGCAAATAATACCATCGAATTATCATAACTATTCCAAATTCACCTTGATGATGCAATAGCAAAGCCAAGGAATAGTTAAGAAGAAAGACAGTGTGAAATTCTCAATGTTCAAAGAGAGTAGTGGGAGTCAACACAATACCACAGCCCTTGCTCTTAATGGACCTACCACTCTACCTCCTTTTATTTATTTATTTATTTATTTATTTATTTATTTATTTTTATTTTTTGCTGGTGCAGAGGATCCCAGACTTTGGGATCATAAAGAACCAGTAGATTGTTGACATTGGCATATTTTGGTAATGTACATAGAACTGCCAAAATTTTTGTTGCCAAGTATCTTCACTGAAAAAAGACTACAATCTTTTCTTGTGATCTATTTCACAAAATGAATTATTCATTCCAAAAAAGTTGGGAGGACACCTCCTCATAACTTTAAACATGGATAAATATAAAGTCAATGAAACTCTCACCAAAATACGAAAATTCCACCATGAGCTGGCATCCCATCACAGACAAGCTTTGCTTTTGGGAACCAATTGTTCCAGGGCATGGACAGCAGAGTGATTTTCCTCTGGAAAAGGGAAAAAGGAGTCAGAAGTGTGCTCAAAGCTGGACCCTACCCCACATGGCATGCTTGTGTCCCTTCTGGTTTCAAAGGGATTCTATTAGGTGCCATCTACTTCCTACAAGTCTGAACAAGATAACAAAAGAAGCAGCCACAGGGCTGTAATGGTGACAAATGATCCCAGGGAAGAGTAAACCACAAAAAAACCTGATCATTTAGTTTTTCAGTAGAATGTTCTGTGCTTAACCTCTGGAGCCAGGCTGTTGACTCTGATTTCTAGTCCCACATATTACTAGTTTAATAACTTTGGGCAATTGTCCCAACATCTCCAAGCCTCAATTCGCTCAGCAAAATGAGGATATTAACACCTCAAAGAGTCGTGAGGATTTAACAAGATAATACAGGTAAATATGCCTAAATCAGTGTGTTCATTAAATGCCAGATCTTATCACTGTCAAGCAACTATCATGTTCCAGGCATATGCTAAGTGTTGAGAATAAATAAGATGTCACCAGAGGTGGCCACATCAATCCCCCCACCCATTCCTTCATGTTCTTCTGCAGCATGGCTTTGCATTCATGCCATCAAAAGATAAACTTTCTCTCTCCTCTCCTCGAATCTGGACATCCCTGTATCTTGCTTTGGCTGCAGTATGGCTGTGTGTGATTTCTGGGCTAGGTCTTCAGAGATAACACACCTTCCATTTTTGCCCTCTTAGAAGCCAACTGCCATATGACAAGGCTCCAGCTAGACTATTAAATGGAGACAGACTGCGGGAGAGACAGAGGCTGCACAGACAAGAACCAAGACGCCCTAGGAGACAGCCAGGATCAAGGCCCCATGCACATGAGGGAGGCCGTGATGGCTCCTCCAGCTCCAGGGGAGACTTCATTCTAATGAAAAATAGGCAGCACCATATGGACCAAGGCAAGCTGCATGCCCCAGCCCCACCCAAATTCCTGATCCTCAGAATTGTAGCTAATTAAGTGGTTGTAGTTTTAAGGCAGTAAATTCTGAGGTAGTTGGTAATAGAGGAATAGATAAATGAAACAATCCATAATGGAAGCCAGCAGAGACCCATAAACCACTCCCAGGTCACATGGAAAATACTGTGATAGAGATGCTGGGTCTGTACAACCTACTGCGGGCACACAGAGGCAGTGGTTCATCCTGTCAGACCCCTAGTCGAGATAGAGAAGACTTGGCTAGTGAGAGGTGAACCATCAGAGCAGTCTGCCTAGGCACAGCCGTGTGGAAAATTGAAAAGCATTCCTGCTCTCCAAGAAGGGCATTCCACATCCCAAGCAAAGAGCCTGGAGGGTCTGAAGAGCTCAGAGGGCATCCCTGTGCTGTCTTCGTGGACCATTCTAATGAAAACCAGATACAAATTTCATTTATTCAAGCCAGGGATGACCTGACATTGTCTTTTCATACATACGTACTTTATCTTCCCAACACAAGATGATAAGTTTCCTGAGAGCAGATGTTCTCTGTACTTTCTTGTATTCACTACCCCTAAGGCCCACTCTGCCAACCCCATACCTTAGTATGGTGCTTTGCCTCGGTAAACACTCAGTGAATATACAGAGGTTGGTGCAGTCATAGACTCTCATTTTTGAAAGGAAACCTGTAGTTCCTTCATTTAAACTCCCTCCGAAACTGCTTCAAAGCTGGATAGTCCCAGGTCTGGCCACTGCTGATTGGTCAGTGGGTAAATGCCATACATCTCCTGCTTCACTCACGAAAAGAAGAAAGCTACAGGTTAGCCCCCAGAGCCTTCCTGGACCCCCATGCTGAAGCAAGTCTGAAGACCTTACCACTGACTCTTTGTGCTCCTCCTTTATAGGAATTATCCAAACATTTACTATGTATCAGCCCCTTGGGACTGTAAACTCTGAGTACTGGGAAGCACATACCTTGCCCTTTCCCAGCCTCTCAAGGCCCAGCCTAGTGCCTGTCACATTAGCAAAGTGCATGACAAAACTTGAGGGACCATACTCATCTTTTCGCTTCAGTGAGAGCAAAATTTTAAAATAAATATCTATGCTGGGATTTCTAGTCTCTGTCTGAGGGCAAAGGAAACTATAGACTTGCAGGAGGGAAGATACAGGGAGATACCTTTTAGGGTTTCAGTAAAACCTGTTTCCCACTTCTCTTTCCACCCTCCATGTCTCAGGTCCTTTCTGCTTGGCCTCCACCTGGCTTCAATCCAATTGGAAGTCAGCACGAAGAGCTTAAAATACAGTGACACCTTTACGTGTTCAGCTTTTCTGTGTAACAAAGAAAGAGAGAGAGAGCACAACGTCCTCACTGGAAGCTTCCTGATCCAGTTCAGTGTAAACAATTTTCCTGGTATTCAATGTTAATGAATCTGTAACTTCTGTCCTTCTGTCCCAGCTCCCTCCTGGCATACCCACCCTCTCCAGTACTGAGCCTCAACTATGAAAGCAGACTGGTCTTCAGGAAGACCCTGACTCCATCCACTCTTATCTGTGTGATCGCAAGCAGGTTGGTTAACCTCTCGTTGCCTTTACTTCATCTTCTGTAAAATGAGGATAATAAATAGTAACCAGTCAAAGAGTCATTGAAGGGAATTAAATGGGATAATGGGTGCAAAGGAAATTAGCATAGACATATCTAGGAAACGCCAATGTTTAGCTGTTAGTAATGTTATTCTTTTTACTGATCACCTCTACCTCACCATTCAAGTCAGAAAGGATCTGTTCATCCATACCTCCACCAGTGCCAGAAGCTCACTGACACTTATTATGTAAACCAGTGATGTACTTTCATGTTTGACCTTACATCTCTAATTGTGACATGAAAGGTTGTTTCTCCAGGTTTCACTCATTGAACACATATTCATTGAGAAGATATAGTTTGTTGGGTACTGTAATGTATTTCCTGTACATAAGGGGTGCTCAGGAAGTGTCTGACAGATGAATGAATGAGTCCATGAATAAATGACACTCCCACAGATGCCCCTGTTGGATGGAGAAGAGAGATTTGTCCATCCCTTCATCCCAGCTCTTTTCAGACCTGGGTGCTCCCCACTCCTGTGCAGAGCTGTAGAGCCCCCTGGCTTCAGCCCTTCTCCCGTTTCTTTGCCTGGCTTCCAACCAAAAAGTTCTGACAAAGAAGCAGTCATTAGAACACATCCGTTTTGTATTACTGTAGTCAGGGGTTATAAAGAATGCTCAAAAAGGGGCATCTCACATGCATATGGAAAGTACCTTCACTCTTCAATCAAGGTCTTATTCTTATAAAAGGGCCATCTCCCAAACTTTAAATATCAAGTGAAAAAGGAATGCTTTGTACATAATTGGCCTGGACCATGGTCAGGACGTGGCATATGTGCTCTGATAAACCCTGGGAATAATTGAACTGTACTTCCAATTTTTATCTCCATGGAGTGGACAACAATTGATTTTTGCTTGCCCATTTTCATCCTCACTTGTTTTGGTGATTTGAGCCATGCCTCCTTCTCTGGAAGTCTGACAGGGGAGGAGACCTACCCTTGCCCCAGCCTCCAAAGTGGAGCAAATATCACAAGTCTGGACCCTCAGGACATCCAAACCACAGAGCCACACGGATGGGTAAGGGAGGTACCTGTTTTAAGTTGGTCTAATCAGGATGACTCCAGGACTGGAGTAGGTGATTCCAGGAGGAAACATTATCTTCTTTTACATGCAATATGGATTGGAAAAGAATGATCCTGGTGCTTTGGGGGCCAAAGATGGTACCCAGAAATGAAGCAAATACAGGGAGAGACAGAACTGAGCCACAAGAAAAGATCGCCTTCATGATTTCATTTGAGCCCCTGAACCAACCCATGCTTGAAGCCAGAAAATCCTCTAGATTTTTCAACTCTGTGAGTAAATAAATTCCCCTGTCCCTGTTTAAGCCTGCCAAGGTTGGGTTTTTATTTACAACCCAAAGAGTCTTATGTTATTCACAGATCTTGTCACAGTGCCTAAAGTTTCACATTACTTTGCATTAATGTAGGAAATAAAGCTGTAAAATTGCAGCTGTAAAATGCTATCAACCATCAGCCCAAGAGTTCTTTGATAAATGTCATTTTCATTTACTTGGTAATACTCGCGATTAGACTGTCAGCACCTGAGGATAGAACCCAAAACCACACTGAACGAAAGTAGAGAAGTCAACCATAAAGTGCCATAGTCTATGGCACTCCTTTTGTGTAATTTGTCTTGGAGTTTTGTGGAGAATGATAACCCAGACACTGGCAGTCACAAAAGCTTTGTGAATGTGTGGGCTTGCACTGAGCTAGATTTCTTTTGTTTGGCAAGCCCTTTATGTCCAGCGACATCCAGAGACATCATCTCCTTCCAGAGACATCATGGACCATAGAAGGAGAACCAGAATTCTTTTCTTTGGATTCTCTTTTGGGTTGTCTGTAAGCTAGTGTTTCAATGACTTTAGCTGAAGTTGTCAAATCAGGTGGCGCTTTCTGAGCCTATAAGCCTGAGATTCTTTGAGTCACTCAACCAATGCTATCTATTGAGCACCTACTCTGTTCCAGATATAGCAGTGGTAAATGGGCACTGGAGATTCAAAGATGAATGAGCACATTTCCTTCAGCCAAAGGGCTTAGAGTCCATGAGTAATGCAGACAATCCCTCCCCCTGCCCATACCTTTAACAGGGTATGATTGGTGCCATTACAGAGAAGGCTAAGAGATGGTGGTAGGAACTGTGGGTGAAGTGGTTTTTGAACAGGCATGAGCCAAGCCAGTGAGGATGGAGTGACATGCAGAAAGAGGGAATAGTACTGGCAAAGGAACAGTGGTATGAGAAACTTTGGGACATTTAGTGACCTGGATTTGGTAAACTGAGCTCAAGTGCAAGATTGGTAAACAGTACAAGAAGCAGCAAACACTTCATCGTAGAGAGCTCCCTCTGCCAAGTCAAGGACAGCATTTGACTGAGGAAGCCTTCAGTGGCTCCCTATTTTCTATAGAATAAGATCTAGGATTCTGGGGTCCTTGAATCAAGACCAGCAATAGCAATGCGTGGTTTTGCTTTTTCACGTTTCAGTAGCAAAGAGAACAAAATACATGATGAGGGAGAGTCTGGAGTGACCTCCCCGCTCTCGTATGGCATTTTTGTTCCAGTCAGCTGCATCCTTTCCCTTATCTCTACTTCCTGGGTCACCCCAGGCCTGGGGGATGAGAGGAGCACAGACATCCCCATGCAAGCCCCATGCTCACCCCCCAACAAGCCAGACTCAGCTTAGAATCATTTTTCATTTGGTATGAAGTCATTTTTAAAGTGCCTGCTTTTCATTAGAGCGGTAACACGATAGTCCCTGCGGGGGATGCACATGAGGCAGAAGTGAGACAGCCTTTCCTTCAGACTGTGGCATTTTCTTTTACTGCTTCTCCTCCCAAGTGTTGTGAGTCTTTTGTTCAGAAAACCTGGAGAACATGCCTAAATCTCAGGCTCGGGAGGTATTTGCTGTTGTTGTTGTTGCTCTGTTTGCGTATTTGTGTTTGTTTTGATAGGCATCTTTTCATAAGGTGGGCCAGCTCCAAAAACATTGGCTCTTTTCCCACAGGAGTGTCTGTCATGGGTCAAATGTGTCCCAGGTGTGGCTCCTTCAACATTCAGCTTACACATGCTTCTCATTACATGATCCCCAAGGGCTGTGAAAATATTTTCTTGAGCCTCCCCCAAACATCCACAAGTAAGAATTGGTAAACACTCATTGGAAACGCACTATTTATTTAGCGTATCACCAGCCAACCCCCAGTCCGATGACTCCTTAGGCTCCACCCTGCTTCACCGCCCTCCTGTCCAGCGCGCCCACGTCCTCTCTTACCCCAGCACGGTCCTTGGGTCTCTCAACATTTCCTCAGCCTTGTCCTGGATTTTCTGACTCCAAAATCACAGAAGCACAGAAGCACCCAAACATTAGAGACCACAGCAGACAGGAGCTTGCAGAGCTTCTGGTGCCCACATCACAATCCCACTTTCCAGCTCCTCCTTCAATTTGTGCAACTGGGATGTGCTTATTTAGCCTTTTAAAAATACAATTGTTTGAGGGGCGCCTGAGTGGCTTGGTTGGCTAAGCCACCCGAATCTTGGTTTTGGCTCAGGTCATGATCCCAGGGTCATGAGATCAAGCCCTGCATGGGGCTCCACACTGGCCATGAAGCCTGTGTAAGATTCTCTCCTCTGCCCCTCCCCTGCTTGGGCAGGGTGCACCCATCCTCTCTCAAATGAATGAATAAACAAACAAACAAACAAACAATTGTTTGATTATCCTTTAGCTCAAACAATTCATAGAAAGGAAATGACAGGATCACTAAGGGACAAGTAGCCTGTAGCAAAAGCACTGGGCCAAGAAGCAGGAAGAGCATTTGTGAAGGCACACTTCTATATGTCTTTGGCACAGTTAATTTTCCTCTCTGTGACTCAGTTTCCCGGGTGTAAAATTAAGGGTTAGACAAGGGGGTTCCTATGCTACTAAAATACTATGATTGAAATAATATGCTGAAATATTATGTATCTATTATTTTGAATATGGGTCATTTAAAAAGTAAAATAGAATTACCCTATGGCCCAACAATTGCACTACTAGGAATTTATCCAAAGAATACAGGAGTCCTGATTCAAAGGGGCACACGCACCCCAATGTTTATAGCGGCACTATCAACAATAGCCAAAGTATGGAAAGAGCCCAAATGTCCATCGACTATTGAATGGATTAAGAAGATATGGTATATACATACGATGGAATATTATTTGGCAATAAAGAAGAATGAAATCTTGCCATTTGCAGCAACGCGGATAGAACTGGAGGGTATTATGCAAGGTGAAATAAGTAAGAGAAAGACAGAGATCACATGATTTCACTCACATGTGGAATTTGAGAAACTTAACAGATGATCACAGGGGAAGGGTAGGAAAAATAAGATAGAAACAGAGAAGGAGGCAAACCCTAAGAGACTCTTAAATACAGAGAACAAACTGAGGGTTGATGGAGGGGAGGTGGGCTAAATGGGTGATGGGCACTAAGGAGGGCACTGGGTGGGATGAGTTTTTGTTGTCATACGTAAGAGATGAATGCTGGAGTCTACTCCTGGTGCCAAGGGTACACTGTATGTTAACTAACTTGAAAATAAATTAAAAAATAAATAAACAAACAAATAAATAATAACATTCTACTCTCATGCTAGAAAAAAAGTAAAATTATAAATCCCATTTGACTAATAACATAGTCTTCTTTGCGCAGCAGATAATGAGGAACCCAAATCTCACGTTTGTCATCTATAGAAATAATCGCCTTTAGAGTGGGAATGACGGGGGGAAATTTTAATCATGTACAATACATGGAATAGAGATTGAGGGGTTGAGATTTTTTTTTCTCTCTCTTTTAAGAAGTTGAACATGAAACGTAGTCTTATAAAAGGCAAACTTGACTCCAAAGGTTTGCAACCATTTCCAGCAGCACAGAGCAGCAGACATGAAAATGAAGAACAAGGCCACCATTGGTGATCGGAGGCCTGGCTGAGAGCCACTGTGCCCCACACTATCTTCTGATAATTTCACCAAGACAGCCCTCTGGTAGAGACACTGCACTTGGGGACCCTGGGTCTGACCTGGGTGGATGGGGGGCGGGAATCCTTGGTGTAAGAAGAAGCCCTCAGCATCCTTCCCTGGTCAAGCTCCCCTACAGAGCAAAGAAAAAGGAATAAAAGAGTAGCTCAACATGGTCACCTAGTTACAGGAATTTATACCTGAATTTAATTCAGGTCCCTAAATTTTTCAGGTGATGTCAGGTGATTTTTCAGGTGATGTCAGAGAAGATGACACAGAGATAAAAGAAATTACCTTGGTTCGCAACAGTAAGGTTCTAGACAGGCAGCTCTCAGGCCAAAGGGATGGGGGTAGGATCCAGGATTCAAGGAATTTAGCCATGGTTTCAGGGTCCTGGTCCCAACAAGAAACTGGATTGCCAAGGTCCCAACAAGACAACTGGATTGTCTACTTTCCACAGACAGAGGGGATGGGGTTTGCTGAATGGCAGCTTCCCAGGCAGGATGGGCTCCAGAACCCAATGGTGGTATCAGACTCTAAAGCCAAGAGGTACTGAAAAAGGAAAAATCCACCTTGCCCCTCCCCCTTTCCCTACGTACTCCTACTGTACTTCCATCTGAGGTGGACACTTGAATTGCTTACCTGCTTTTCTGTCCTGCTCTGACCGAGGGATCTGGGCTCCCATTTAATGGTCTGAGCTTAATCCCATGCCCTGGCTCATCGCACATTACAGGACCATGGGAAAGCTGTTGTATCCTTATTGATCTTTGGGCTATAGCCCTGCATCCAGCCCCCAGCCAACACCTTATCAAAAAACCGTGGGATCCCAATAGGATCTGACAAAATCCCAACGCCAGGTGTACTTTTTTTTTAGCCATTTTCTGAACATATATAACATCACCAAAAGGGATGTAAACCTACCTCATAGACAGTTTCCGTTATTTCCAAATGAGTACAGTGACGAGCCATCCCATGTATATCTCGTACTTCCAGGAAGCCCTTGATCATTACTCCATTCCAAGGCAATTATTCAAGACATAACCACAAACCTGACAAATAAGAGTTCTGAATCCTTAGATCAGAGACTCAAAGTTCAAAGACATCCTGGTCCCTTGGATTTTCACACCAGCTTTTCCTGTTTTGGGACTTCGTGTTTTTTAGAGAATCTAGATTTGCCTGCTTTAGTCATCTCAGATGGGGAAGCATTAAAGATCAAGAATTTTCCAGGCCACATCCACATTCTGAGGCTCCAGGTTTACTGGGGGGGGGGGGGGTGGAAGGAATCCCAACAGAGTGAAAAAGCAGAGGTCAAACACTTTTACCAAACAAGTTAATGTTTTTTAATGCAAAAAGTATGGTGCTATATAATTGGGCTACTCACAACGTAGAAGATTGGTTAGAAATATTAGCTTGTAGAAAGCGAGGTCTGGTAATAGGATTCAAAGTTTTAAGTTATTGTTCAATCTTTTAGACTATACATAATTTCATTTGGATATGAGCTCAAAGGTTCAAATTGGAGGCCCTTTGTGAAAATGAGTCCTGGTTGAAGTGACCCCCACCTGAAGGCAGGTCCTGTATCTTTTGAGCTCACCTCTTCAAAACCAAACCCTACCCTGCCTTGTCAAATTACCCCTGCCTTGCACTCCATGAGGGTAAATTTGCTTAGACAAAATCCAGTCCTAATGATTCATACCAGTAGAATTACTTAGTGGGAGCAATAATACAAAATGTATTCCTTTTGATTTCCGGATACATTCTGGTCCCTCTCATGCTGGCCATGACTAGATTTCTAACTTATTTTTTATAAAATAGTGGCGGTTGGGGCACCTGCGTGGCTCCATCAGTTGAGTGTCTGACTTCAGCTCAGGTCATGATCTCACAGTCTGAGTTCAAGCCCCGCGTTGGGCTCTGTGCTGACAGCTCGGAGCCTGGAGCCTGCTTTGGATTCTGTGTCTCTATCTCTCTCTGCCCCTCCCCTGTTCATGGTCTGTCTCTCTCTGTCAAAAATAAATAAACATTAAAAAAAATTTATAAAATAGTGGAGGTCTTTTGTGGAGATGGAATGATGGATGATGAGAAAGGGGAGAAGAAAAATCCAGGTAATGAATGTCATTCTGACTTCTGAACAACCAAGAGGGAGGAAGATGCCCCACCTTCTTCTGATCTTTCCAGGCTGCCTGCTGGAGGCATCCTGAAAGATAAGGCTGCAAAAATGTCAATGAAGAGGTTAAACTCAAAGCAATGCCAAACTCTGCCACACTCTCTGTCCAGCCTCCAGTTACCAGCACTTGAATATTAGAATGGATGATACCTGGGCTTTCCAGGCTTCCCATGTTGATGAAATGTCTCCTTTGTAAGTCATCGCAAGTAAGGACCCCTTCCTTCCCACTTCCAACGATGAATAAAACACTTAATATTCCTTTTTCTCAGCCCTCTCAGCCGCTAGGACATGGCCACATGACTTAAATGTGATCAGTAAGTAGTACCCACCCCGCGTTTTGAATCTTGAGGCAGCGACATGCAGGCTAAGGTCCAACTGTAGTCACTCACAGTGGCTTCAGGGAAGTAGGCAGTGGCTCAGTAATGGGGGTGCAGGCGACACCAGAGGGCACAACTCACAGAGGCCACAGCTATCGTGGGATTGTGGTGCCTTGTCCTCTCTCCCTCTGGGGACCTCGTTTTCCAGCCTTCCTCTCAATCGTGTGATTACCCAATAGCCTTCACATAAATCTTTCTTCTGCTTAAGTGAAAGAATCCACTTCTGTACAAATAAAATATAAATCACATTGAAATAGGATGATTTTCCACCACTCTTTGGTGAACTCAAGAGTGGCCACATGTCTCACTTGAGTGTAGGAGATGTGAGCAGAAATGCCCGTGTGTCACTTTTAGGAAGAAGTTTGAAGAACGAGCCTGTAGTTTGCTCTGTCTCTTTTTCTTCTTCCAAGGGGGCAGTCAATGTCTCAGATGGACCAGGGGGTCAGCCCACTTGTTCTGTAAAGGGCCAGAAAGTAAAGATTTGCGGCCATGTGGGCCATATTGCCTCTTTCGCAAATACTCAATTCTGTTGGCATAGTGCAAAAGCAGCCATAAAGAATATGTAAATAAATTACCATATCTACGTTTGAATGACGTGTATTTATATTTGCAAAAGCAGATGGCAGACTGAATTTGGCCCGTGATCTAGAGTTTTCCAACCCTGGGACAGAGGCAGCTTTGTCAGCCTTAGTCCTAGAGGAAGGAGATGAGGAACGGGAACACAGCAACGTATCACAGACACAGAGCGTGAGTGCGAAATACAACTCTGATTTTATAAGCCACTTAGCTTTGGAGGTCATTTGTCACCACGACATAACTCAGCGTACCCTGACTGATACATGAGTATGCAGAGACAACCTCCATGCAGGTAAACAAAAGCTGATATTTACACGATTTGATGAGGTTGGACCTACAGAGTGAGGCAAAAACTTCTTTCCCTCTCAAAGGCAAAGAGCCTTGACTTCTGTGATTTGACTTTAAATTGACTACTGGCACCTGTAACCGCGTTAACCTTTACCATCACGGACAACAGTGTAGTTCTGTCTCACGAAGGGACCCCAGGACTAGAAGTCCAGAGGACTGGATTCTAGTCTTCGCTTTGCCTCAGATTAGTGTTCGACTCTGAACCTCTCCATGCCTCTCTGGATCTCGAGTATCCCCCTTGAATAAAGGGCACACTGACCCGGAGGCATCTTCTTCAAGGGCTCTCCTGACAGCTGAGTTTACTGGCTGACTGACAACAACAGGAGGTGCAGACATGACCATAGGTAACAAAAAGCTCCTTTTGAAATAGATCCTGTCTGCTGGCACATGCACGCTGAGCTCCTGGAAATTGGGGGTCATTTTCCAGACCCACAGGAAGCAGCACTGTGGAGCCAGCAGAACAAAGCACAAGGATGGAATGTGAGTCCTGTGCCCACGCTTCTCTGCATCCCTACTGAGAACTTAACCCGCCGTAGTTTACTCACTCCTGGCCTTGGGGATAAATTCCATCATGCGCCTTGGTTGTTTCCAACGTATGTTCTCATCTCAGATTCGGCAAAAACAGGAAAAGCAGAAAACTCAGACCCCCGATTTCTTTCTTTACTTTTACGCCCACAACCGGGCTGAGGACCTTCTCGGGGCCCCAGCACGTGCTATACCAGACCTGGCCCAGCGTCTGGTGCCAGTAAGGTCTGTGCCTGTGAAATTGCAGTTTAATCCCCACACCAGAGGCTTAATCCCTGAACTCTGAATCAGTCCTTGGCAGAAAGACGGCTCTCAGCCCACTTGTAAATTTCCACCCTCCAAACCACCCCGGGCAGGTCGGCGGCTCAACAAACTCCAGGGTTCCAGGGTGAGAACCTCTACCCAGACCTGCCGGCATCCTGGGGACATTTAGGCAGGGGTGGGTGGAAGGGAGGGGCGTCAAAGCCCTCACCTGCTCTAAAGTTCTTTGCTAGTAACCTGCCTTAATGTCTGAGATCATCCCTTTATCTGTGGCAGAGATCTGCACACTACAGCTCACAGAGCAGAACAAGCTCACCATCTGTTTTTGCAAATAAAGTTTTATTGGAACACAGCCATGTGCATTCATTCCTGTATTATCTGTAGTTGCTTTTCTGCTACAATGGCCAAGTTCAGTTGCTGCAACCAAGACCATATGGCTGATAGGGCTTAAAATACTAACCGGGCCTTTGCAGAAAAAGTTGGCTGAACCCTCATCTGGCATTTTCTACTAAGAGCAGTTTTGCGTTACATTAACCCATTAACAGCCCTGAAAATGTTGTGAGGATATTTTTCAAGATAACTAATTGGGAGTAAGATGCTAAAGATTGTATGTGCGTGTACACATGTGTGCGTGTGTGCACGTGTGTGTGCATGTGTGTACACATGTCAGGGGGGCGGGGGAGTTTGTGTGCATGAATTAGGGATGGAGACTGAGGAAGAACAAGAAACCTCGAATATGGAATACGTTTAAGCAAAACATTTTCAGGGAGGACCCTGGGAAGGTAGCAAATGGGCAGAAGAAGAATGCTGGGGCCGGGGGGGGGGGGGGGGGAAAGAGGAAACTCTATTTGGCATTATTATTATGAATATTATTATGAGAGTAGGCAAATTGCTTTGACAACGTATGACTGCATTTAATTTCCTCTCTGAAGCCACGTAGGCGTTATGGAGCATGTCAACTCCCTATGGAGACGCCTGAGTTCTGAAATGGCTCACCACAGGCGACCCAGGGAATGGGATTAGAATTCATGTCTTCTGCTTCTGAGTCTACTGCTCTTCCATCAGGGACATTTAAGACGAACTTCAAGATCTGGGTCAGGCCGAGCATCCAGCAGAGCCAGACGTGCCCTTTGACAGAGGACGGAAAGCTTGCTAGCACCTGAGTGGGAACACAGCTGCCACGGCCAGCACCACCACTAGCCTAGGCTATCTGCCGGGTGCCTTGACGTCCTTTATTTCTGATGTCGACCCGATGCTCCAGGTTTACGGTGATAGCCACGATCTGAAACGCCGGGTGCCTGACATGTCCGTACAATATTTCAGCCCATTCTAACAATCCTATGGGACTGTTCTTACAGCCTTTTTAAATAAGAGCCCTGAGGCTCAGAGAGGTCAAGTAATTTGGCTAAGTTCACACAACTGATAAGAGCAGGAACCTGAATTTGGGTCGGCTCCTCACAGTGGCACACCAACACCTGAGGGCTAACTGAGATACTAACATGAGCATCCAGAGGAGACGCAAAGACGTTACCAGAAAAAGGAGAGAGCGTACACGTCTTCCGCCGTGTCCTGTGTGTTGACACGGATGCATCCCTGGCAGCAGCAACTTGGGAAAACCTGCAGCGGAAGCAGTGGACCGAAGGACAAGGAAGAATGTAGCTTTTCCACCTGAACCTCCAAATTTTCTTCATCCCCCTGTCTTCACAAAGCCTGTCTCTGATTACTAGTCAACAGCATTTTGGTTATTGCCATAACCCTTTAGCACACGCCATGGTTATCCTGGGGGGGATTAGGAATTTACGAAGAAAAGAGGGATTTGACTGTCAAAACCAAATAACAGCACAGAACATTTTGTTTTATATCTTTTTAAGTTTATTTATTTTTGAGAGACAGGGAGAGAGAGAGCACCCGCAAGCAGGGGAGGGGTAGAGAGAGAGGGAGACAGAGGATCCAAAGCCGGCTCTGTGCTGACAGCAGACAGCCTGATGCGGGGCTCGAACTCCTGAACCATGAGATCATGGCCCGAGCGGAAGTCGGATGCTTAACCAGCCAGGCCACCCGTGGGCCCCCCAGCATGGAACATTTCAAAACAAAATATATGATGCTCCTTCTGTATTTTTCTCCTGATTCCCAGAAATTAAAGCCACGATTATTTTAGGTGTTGGGACAAAAAAAAAAAAAAAAAGATTCTGAAAAATCTTTTAGGGTTCATTATTTTGAGGCCTAAGTAATTTATTAAATCACTTACGTATTAATTTTAAACTTCAACATTCAAAATCCCAATCTTTTGAATTTCCTGTGGCACCTTGATTTCTCATCTCTGGCTGTAATTAAGTAGAAGGTATTCCTTTTCCCCTAGAGGAGAAGGTCTGCCTCGCTCTTAGCAGCCTGGAAAGAAAGTGGGAAACCCTGTCTCTTGATGCTGTCTGCACATCTGGTGAGGCAGCGAGAGTAAATTCAGTCCGCAGAGGCCATGCCAGCCGCTGTGAGGGCAGAAAGGAGAGGAAACACCCACGTGATTTTTCCCACTTGCTGGGAGCCTCATGCCTTCTTCCTCCTCGCCGTTCTGAGCAAAAGGGGATCACAAGCAATCAAAAAAGAATTAAACACTGGGAAAGCTTCCATCTGTCTCTTAGCCTTATTTTTTAAGCGTATTTGCAGTGTCATATCCTGGCTAGCAACTCGAACAGTTGTCGTGTGTGTGTGTGTGTGTGTGTGTGTGTGTGTCCTCGCCATGGACGCTCCCCTCTTTTGACTCCGTCGACCTGCTGTGCCCCATTATCTCTGGCCTTTGTGGCTCAGAAGGTCAGAAACACTGTTCCCTGGATGAGACCCAGGGAAGGAAGGAAGCTAAAACAAAAATGTTTTCTCAGCGAAGTGACCTGATTACACACAGAGTGACCGTTTCTAAGCCATCTCGTAACTGCCCCATTCAGCGCTGGAGCCAAGCCCACAAAGGCAGCAGAGGCCTCCTCCAGTGGCTGTTCCTAGCTAAGCAGAAACGGCCACCGCGGGGCAGGGGGGCATGTGATTGACAAAGATGGTTCTTAGTCCTGAGTGATGAGGGTATCGGTGGGCATGGGGAGGTTGGGGGCGGTGAGGGGGGGGGGGGAACAGACACATCTTTGCATTGACCAAGGGGTTCCCTTCACTGAACTCTAGCATAATGACAGGCATGGATTCTGCATCATCCACTGCGGTTTGAACCTTGGGGACGACTTATGACACTTTGCTTTTTGAAGTCTCTGTGCCTCAGGATCCCCGTCTGTAAAATGGGTGACTGGAACGATGGCCCAGAATATAACATCAGTTATTATTGTCATTGTCTGAGTTTCTATCGAGGCTCACAGAGCCCATACCCCTCCCCCTTCCTCCGGAACGTTCTAGTTCTCAAACAGGCCAAGCTCTTCTCCATCTCAGGAAGCCTGCATTTGCTCTTCTCGTGCCTGGAACACAGTTCCTGCAGGTTGCTGCATGTCTTCTCTCTTCTCTTCCCTCCCTGGCCTGAGTAGGAATGTGATCCCCTGAGGGATCCTTGAAAGCAGCCATCATCCTAAAGATTTGCTACATAATACTTGTCACCACCTGAAATTACCTTGTTCACTTTTTTTTTTTAACTCATTACGCTCAGTCTCTCCTACTTGGTATGACCAACTGGTCCCACCCTACTCCCCAGTAGAAGGTCAGGGCCGTGGCCTTATTCACTTCAGCATTAGAAAAGTGCCCGACACATAGCAAGAACCCAAGAAACCTGTGTGGATTGAAGGAAGGAAGGAATTAACACTTTTGTCTTAAAATTACAAGTAAGTCATCTGATCCCGTCGCAAGAAATTCAAGATTCCTCTCATTTCTAATCTGCAAAGCAGAAAAAATAAAAGTAGAAGTTACCGTAGATTTTTTTGAGCTAGAAGGAGTTTTGCTGGAAGGATGACCCCTTCCCACACACCCTGAGAGTCAGAATTAAGAGTCCTGAACTGAGAGGTCATTGCCAAGGTCATCAGCTGGTGCGTAGCAGAGACAACATCTCTCAGTGGATGCTTTATCTGGAAGCGTGATATGAACAATAAAAGCCGTATTTTGACGTAAGGTATTTACATTATTGTTACATGTTTGTGATTATTTTATCTCAGCAGGAGTCCAGAATCTACTAGACTTAATATAAGGACCTGGCAGTTTATCTAGAACTCCTATGTTGTTTTGAATTAAAACATTACCCCCACCCAGGGTGCCTGGGTGGCTCAGTCGGTTAAGCATGCAACGTCGGCTCAGGTCATCATCTCATGGTTCGTGGGTTTGAGCCCCGCGTCGGGCTCTGTGCTGACAGCTAGGAGCCTGGAGCCTGCTTCAGATTCTGTGTCTCCCTCTTTCTCTGCCCCTCCCCTGCTTGGGCTTGCTCACTCACTCTCTCTCTCTGTCTCTCTCTCTCTCAAAAATAAATAAACAATTAAAAAATTAAAAAAAAATTACCCCCACCCAAGTTGCTGATCAATTCAAATTGTGTAAATACATTACATATGTTTAATTTGTTTTTAATAAACTCAGCTTTACCATGGCTTCAGACATTTCCACGCCTTATCACAAAGAGAAAAATAACATCTAAGGGTAGAAATCAGCTATAGCCAAAATCACTGAACACCCAAACACAATGAGGTCGCAGTGGAAATCTGATTTGCTGAGGAGAACCAGAAAATAATACAAAAAGGGATACATCCCCATCATGAGTCTTCAGTTTTGTTACCAAGAACCCTATGTGGTCAGCCAGGCTGACAGTAGTCTTGCTCATACAGAGCATCTCAAGTGGGCACATGGAAATTTTCTCCCTATTCACTCTGAGACCCAAGTGCCATACATGCAGATTAAAAAAAAAAAAAAGTTACCTTGGACAAATTGTAACCTGATGCAAAGGATATCACCTTTTCCTGTCATTCTGGTCACCTCTAGCAGGTACTCAGAAAACACCTCACAATTTGCCAGAGAATTTCAGACATTATCTGGTTCCAAGTCAATAGCAACTCAGAGAACGGTTATTCTGCTTATGCACAAAATATCTGCAATTTACAAACTACGTGTTTGGGGTGCGCTTTGGGGCCAGAGCCAAATGGGAATACAGGATGGATGAAGTAACCAGATTTCGAGTTACCTAGCTGATGTTGAAGACATGGAGTTTGAATTCGGGTCTCTTAGAACAATTCTCTTCCTGCGGGTCTGTCTATAGACACGTGTGTCGTTCACACATAAAATGACGTGTTATACACTCTTGAACGAAATGCTCTTATGGGCATGTTGTTTCCCAAACTTTTCTTGTCGGTGCCGCTTTGGAGAGAAGAGAGAAAAGGAGAAGGCCCACAGACCAATGTATACTTTTTTTGCAAAATGTACACCCAATGCAAATTACACGGGAAAGTTCTCCGAGGGGCATAATTTGTTACACAAATAAACAAACACTGTTCGGTTCCGTCTGTGGTTATAATGCAGTTATAATGAAAATCTAAAAACAACTGTAATGCTTCTAACCATGAAATTATAAGGAAAGAAAGTGGATTTAGATAACTATAAAAGCCTTAATTGTATGTTTGTAAACTCACAGACAAAGCTTTTCCTCAATTTAGCTCCAGCTCAAATAGCACATTCAAAGCACAATTTTTATCTCACCCTTTCTTCTTCTGTATGGGTCTAAGACCCCAGGCTTTAGAAAATCCCATCCTTCCCAAAGGGCGTGAGTCGGGAGTGGAGGGAAAGGGAAAGGGACATGCAGCTTCGCTCAGCAAAGGCAGCCAGGGAGGCAGGATCTAGTAAAGGTAGTGTCCTCCCGGGTGCACCTTACTTGTACCTGTTCATTACGCCCCCTCAGAGAACTTCATCAGCATCCTAGAGTGTCAGAACCACAAGGAGCCAGAGGTCCAACGCCGTCACCTTACACAGGCTTACAGAAGTCAGATCATTTCTGTAGGTCCTACATAAAGTTAGAGCTCAAGGTCCCAGAGTCCCGGCTTTTTGCCCTCTCCGAGTCAGGAGCACCAGGTGACTGGGAAGCAACTGCTTCCGGGGCCGGGCACCGTGAGATGTGTGACCCAGGAAGGGATTGTGGTGAGCCAACCCTTCTCTGTAGCTGCTATGCCTGTCACTTCCCCTCTGCTTCTGTCTCCGCAGGGTGTGGAAAGAACAGCCCCTGACCCTTGTTTCTCCTTCCAGCTCACAATTCTAAGCAGGCTTGGGCTCAGGAACTGAGGAAGCAGAGACCCACACAAACAGGACTGTCACAGGGCCCTGGGGGTATGGGGATACTAAAGCCGGGAGGATAGAGACCATCGGACAGGGTGGTATTTTAGGGAAGGGAAAAGCTCTTAGCTCCTTCACGGTGACATTTGAGCAAAGACTTGAATGACAAGAAGGGAGCCAGTCAATATCTAGTGCAAAACTTTGCAGAGGGAGGAAATGGCAAAGTGAAAAGGCGAGCAAAATCCTAAATGAAGGTTGCACAACTCTGTGAATATGCCAAAAATCACGACATTGCATGCTTTGAATGCATACATGGTATGGTCTGTGAATCGTAACTCAATAAGGCTGTGAAATAATTAACAATACATTTTAAGCAATAGATAAAGTCGCTCATGGCTTTTCAGGTGTATACTTTCACAAACTCTGTCCACACTCCTTTAGGACAACATAGGGGAAATCATACGAGGGGCCAATCAGGGTCCTTCTCCTTAACCCTTTCCCTCTTCCTTTTATTATCTGCTCCCCAGGGCCTTCCTAAGTGACTGGGTTAATCAATGAGTAAATTCCCAGGAAGGCCATCACACCTGCTGGTGGCATCACTCACTGTTGGTGCCCTCCCCCTCCCTCCACCCTCCAAGATTAGTATTTAGACAAAGGCCTTTAATGGCTTAACACAATTGTCACCATTCTTGGCCAAGGACCTAGTCTGGAAGAGAGACTTAAGGACACTCTTAAAAATTGGAACTCTTAAATAACCTTCTGTGGGTTTTTTTAATTTCAACTCCTAGAAACCCACACGCCACAATTAAGAGTGTGTGGTCTAAAGGTTGGGATTTTTAAGTGCCCCAGTAGGCCAATAGGACAGAAATGTTTAATTCAGGCAACTTTTCTGTTACCCTGAAACAAACTGTAGAAGATAACTGTCTACCTTTTCTTTTCAGGTATCCATCTGCCAAAAGAGCAGGGGACAGGCATAAAGAAAAACTTTCAAAGGATTTTTATCTTACTATTTTACCCATACTTCCTGTGCTCTGAGTCAAGCCACGGAAATGGTCCAATATGTGCAGAAGACCTACCCGTGTTAGAAGAATAATGAAGACAGACACAGAAAACTATGTAAGATACAAATGGAGTTAGCCATTTAAATGGAGTTGGCCAGTCTTTTTGAAGACTCATTTTAACACAAATCGCACTGAGTTGCAAACGTTGTTGGTAAGACCCAATCTCCCAGGAAACCGTCCACCAGGACTCCTGTGAACCGCACTGATGGAGGACAGATAACTTGGCATATGTGTTGCCTTATGCAAAACAATGCTAATCTCTTAAATTTTTGGATATCTTCTCTCTCTGATGTGATAACCACAGAACGAAGTTTCTCTTTTCTCGGTTTGTAGACCAGTTTTGAGTTGTTGAAACCCAGGGTTGCTGTAAGGGAAAAGCAAATTATTTCAGTGCAAGAAAAAAACCAAATGGCAATTGCAAGTTCGTACAGCTCAGCTCGCATAAAATATGAATATGGCCAAGGTTAGTAAGCCTCCAGGGGAACACCGAGGGGTGAGCTTACCACAGAAAAATGCAGGCCCCAGCTTGAAACATCTATAAAACTAATTGAAACAAAAAAGTACAAGTTTCTCTGAACATACCAGGAGGAGTCACCATCAGAAAACTAGTGTCCATCAGGACTCACATGGGCTGTGGCAGATTCTGGAAAGCTGTTGGAGATGGGTGGTCACTTTATTACTTTGCTTACCAATTAAATGGGGGAGGGAAGGAATTAGCATGTCAAATCCGGAGATGAGATTTTTAGCAAGAGAAAAATATACTGGAGATAGTCACACTCAAGCAACTTGGCTCCAAGCATTGATCTTGTTTTGGTGCCATTGTTTTTGTTTTAGTTGTTTAAATCATAGTTTTAATGCATAGTTTAATGCATAGTTTCGTGCATGAATTCGAAAAATTAATAACTAATTTCAACTCATGTTACAACATATTCTTACCCAGGTCCATAGATGTGGGACAAAGCTACTTGGCCAATTTTTCTCTGGGATAGACAAGGCCATGCCCTCCCCAAGACCAATCAAGGAACAACTGTATGTCCCAACTGAAGGTAGGAGCCACACAAGGCTATGTCTTTAGCTTTGCCCCCTTTCCTTGCAGAAGAAGAAAGTTAGAATTAAGTTGTCTAAATCATACTACATAAAGGCAAAGAACATAATTAAGAAACAGAGTCACCAAAGACTAGATATCCAGAGCCTCCAAAGAAAGATGTAATAATTTTTTTAAGATTTTTTTAAGTTTCTTTCTTTCTTTTCTTTCTTTCTTTCTTTCTTTCTTTCTTTCTTTCTTTCTTTCTTCCTTTTTTACTTAGAGAGAGAAAGACAGAGTACAAGGAGAGGAGGGGCAGAGGGAAAGAGGGAGAGAGAGAACCCCAAGCAAGTTCCACACTGTCAGCACAGAGCCCAACACGGGGCTTAATCTCACGAACAGTGAGACCATGACCTGAGCCTAGATCAAGAGTCAGACATTCAACCAACTGAGCCACCCAGGCACCCCAGATGTATTATATTTTTAAATTTCCCTTCTCCTCCTTCTTCTTTACTACAAGGCTCCCATCACTCACCTCCTTATGATAGCTAAGTGTTTGAGGTGCCAAAACAGTATTTAGTTCTTGTCAACCTTTTTATTTGTATCCACTGGAACCAAGGGAAATCGTGTTTCCTAACACCAAGCAACTAACCATGGTTGATCTCTTTTGTAAACAATGCATGAACAAAACTGGCATTTATTTTCCTGCAAAGGCTTTCTCTTACCCAAATTCTCTTTCCAGATACTGCACCTTGAAAACTTCGGGAACTCTTTTGGAGGTTCTATCAGACCAGTGCTTCCCAACCTTTTATTAACTAAAGTGATTGTGTAATGTCTAAGCCAAGATACTTGAAGAGCAAAAGAAAGGGGTGCTATACATATTTATTCCTAAACAGTAACTGTAGGCTGGGACAGAATTGAGAAAACTGGACTCGATGTCATCTTGTGTCATCATACCCATATGATATTTTCTTTATTTTCTGTATATCCATGATTTCCCTTCAATCTGGAGATCTCCTAGCCCACCACGCTAGGAGAATCAAGCGTCTCTTTATTGTAGATTATATCGTGGAAAAATAATTACATTGAATATATTTGTGACCCTAAAGACATCCCTCCAGAGATACCAATATTTCTCCCATGAGCGGTATTTGTTCCCCTGAAGTGGTTGAGCTGAAAATCACATTGAAAACTGTGGCAGTCGATGCCTGGGTGACTCAGTCAATTGAGTATCTGACTCTTGGTTTCCATTTAGGTCATGATCTCACAGTTCATGAGTTCAAGCCCTGCATTGAGCTCTGTGCTGACAGCATGGAGCCTGCTTGGGATTCTTTGTCTTCCACTCCCTCTGCCCCTTCCCACTTGTACCCTCCCTCTCTCTCTCTCTCTCTCGACTATAAATAGATAGATAAATAAATAAACATTAAAAGAAAAAGAAAAAAGAAAAAAGGAAGAAAACTGTGGCAGCACCCCCCCTCCAAGCTCCAGCAGACCAGTCCACTATAGTGGAGAAAGAGGGGATTGTTCAGTGTCTCTACACCTGTGAGCAAGAGATGTTCCAGGGATAAAAGTTCACTTCATGGTGGGGAGTTTAAGGAAAAACTTCATTCCAAGCACAGGGCCTGAGTAGGGTCCAGAAGATGGGAGATATTTGGAAGATTTCAATAAATTCACTGTCAATGACTGGCCATCAGACAAATCGAATCACCAGTGTCCTGAGGCTGGTTACTAAACCAACTAACCAAGTCTAATAGAAATGTAATCAAGGAAACAACAAATGTCCTACACAGTGATTTGGGAGAAAGTGGGCTTTGAAAGGGCAGAGATGACAGTCATTTATGTGACAAGACAGGAATATTATTTCCATAGCACAGTCTTGAGAAAGACAAAGGGTCAAAATCCACCAGGTCCTTGAGACTGGTCTTGTCCAAAACTGTCACTGATGGGCGGCAGCAAGTTGCAGGATTGCTCAGTTTTGCCATTGCTGTAGCCTGGAATGAAATTGTCCTAGACAGAGTTCCCTTTGGCAAAGAAAAAATAATGTTTTAGGCACTGGTGTGTTCGAGTAGTTTAATAATATGGGTCACCCCGCTGCAGAGCCCTTCGTCAAGAAACACCAAGGCTGTTGTTCATTTGACTGAAAAGAACCAGTAGGGGATGTAGAGTGTTCAGTGACCCCACAGGACACAAGAGGAAGCTCTAAGTCATTGAGTTGGGGTGCCGGAAGAAACCTTTTAAGCAGCTTCTAGTCCAGTCATTCACTTTAATTACAGTACTGCCAAATAGATGATCAACTGAGGTTTGAGGACCCAGTATTTCAGAACCAGTAGCTTTCAGGTCTGAGTTGGTTAATTGGATTATCTGAACACTATTTCTGGAACTTGCTTGATCATATGAAATTATTTATGATGATCAGGGAGGATGAAGGAAAGAAAGGGAAAGAGGTAAGACATTTGAGACTTCAAGGAGTCCCAGAACTTTGAGAGACAATAGGTGGCAGCATTAGAAAAACGTGTGTTCTACCCTAAACATAACCACCAAGGCCCATGGGACGCTCAGAGATGCTCTTGATGTGCATTTGGCAAATCTCAATGAAAAGCCTCCTCATTTCTCAGGTGTTGCAAAGGCAGTGAGACTGATGGCCTGGAAGCTACTCTCTACTGCCAATGCCCACAGATGCTTCTGAAATTTCCAAGAGAAGATTAAGTTTGGCTAATGCTATCTATTTCCCAATTTTGGAGCAGCATGGTGTTGCTCTTTCACCTAAAGTAAGTAAGTGGACAACAATGTATAGTTTACACTCACTGGCATCTTCATCCGCCTCCATTCCTGACGTATGAATGAAGTCAGGACAGAGAACCGCTCCTCACCACAATGTTCGGTGACCATGGCTGGATGCTTTTGCTTCAATCGTGTCTCTTCAGCAACCAGTCTCTATGGGATAAAATCAACAGGAGACGTGGGACGATGTGCGCCTTTGTCCCCAAGGGCCACATTAATAACCTTTTGAAGGGCATTTTACATTTCTGTTCTCTGGGAGAAGTTTTTAGCCTCTCAAGCCTTGCGGTCTGTTTGAACAAGAAATCGTTTTACACTCCTGAATAACACATTCCTCTCCAACTATTTCTACATAACTTCCAGGATATGAAAACCACCCGAGGCTTCCAACATGGCTGCTTTCTTTCCTCTCATAAACAAACTCAGCAGTAATCATGCCAGTGTGGTCACTCTGAAGCTTTGTATTGCTTAAGCTTTTACCCTTGGTCTTTTGTTTTGCCAGACACTGATTATGACATTCTACCCCAAGTCTGGAGAACAGGAGGCTCTCTTCTGCTGGCCTCTTGCCCATGGCCTTTCCTTTGTTGACCATAAATATATGATGTCAGTATGATGGATCCAGGCTCAGTATGGGAAGCCTGATAGTGGCCCCCAAACATCAGCTCCTAATCCCTGGAACCTGTAAATGTCACCTTACAAAGAAAAAGAGTCTTTGTAGACATGATTAAGTTAAGGATCATGACTTGAGGAGATTATCTTGGATTATCAGGACAGGCCCTAAATGCAATCACATGTATCCTCATAAGAGAGAGGTGGGGAGAAATTTGACACAGACAGAAAAGAAGACAGTGTGACCACAGAGGCAGAGTAGAGAGATGTGGCCACAAGCCAAAGAATCATGGCAGTGATCACAAGACAGAAGAGGCAAGAAACAGATTGTCCCTGGAGCCTTTAGAGGGAGCAGGGCCCTGCTGACACTCTGATTTCAGTTCAATAAAACTGATTTTGGACATCTGGCCCTCAAAACTATCACCACAGCTGCCACAGGAAACTAGTACAAGGTCACCAGACCTTGGGCACCTGTAGCTTTCTGCAATGTCTGCTGTGAAGCCATGTGCCTCTCAGTGTACTACCTCTGTGATGCTTTGAGGAAGAGCTGACTTTCTTCTGTCCTCAACTGACTCAGGGAACTTGGTATCTCCTGTGCCATTCTGACCTGTTAAAAACAAACATGAAGAAATAAAAGCCCCAAAGGGATATTCAGACACTAACTTCTAAACTCAACTGTTGGTTTCCAGTGAAGCTTCCCCTCCACAAGTTCGTTTGTTTCATCTAAGCTGAAGTGCCATACAAAATGTCTTCAAGCCATTTGACGGTCATAACGATTTTAGTTTAGCTGTATGAATATGGCTACTTAATTTTTCTGGATTTCAGTGTCTTCATCTGAAAATGAAGATTATGAAAGGTCTATCTGATTCAAATGAGAAACTTCCCAAGAAGTAGAAAAGGTCTGAAATTCATCAATAAAATGTTTTCCACCAGGATAAATATTACCACCTAATTCTTTCTTCAATACCTATGGCCTTGACTAAATCTGATGCCTTCAAGTACATCGGGATTTTTCTCTCACAGCAATGTCTCAAAAAAGTGGGGAGTGGGGTGAGGAATCTCCGAAGAGATCTAATATAAAAGAACTAATTAAAACCAGCTCAGGAAGCATTATTACAAATTAGGTTATGCCATGAGTCCCAAAGGGATTTTCAACTCAACCATGAAAACTATGTTCTAGACTAAACCTTAACCAATAAGACACAATTGTGGGAAAAAATATATTTATTTGTTATAAATCTTAAATAAGAAATGTCCTATTGAGTTTGAAATCTTAAGGAAACCAAGAGAATTAAAGAGAATTCCCTTTTTTTTTTTTTGGACTTTGCATTCCATGCTACTCTGTGAAGTAAATGGCAAAAGCTTTGTAATGCTATTTCATGGTCTTAAATATGCTTTAGAGCTTCAGGGTGTTTTAAAAATATCATTAACATAAGCCAGATTGGAAAAAAAAGTAGCACTTTCTGTAGTCTAAATTAAATTGATTGCTGTCCAAGAATTTTTGCATTAGGAGATGCCAGGGGGGAGGAAAAAAAAGACCATTAATCATTTTCTGCAGGTATTTGGAGCCTCCTACACACCCAAGAGTGAAAAGTGCTTTGGAAATAGGCTGTATGACCTCAGTGAGCACAGCTGTGCCCCCATTCTTACCAAGAGAACCAAATGGTGTGGTAGGGGGCTCTTGGCCCCAGGGTCAGGCAGCCTGGATACCAGGATGATGTGGTTGTTAACCCCCTGAACATTACCTCTTCAGGCTTCTGCTTTGTTGCCTATAAGATGGCAGAGGTGAAACAGATGATCTAGAAAATTCCTTCAAGCTCACATACTCCATGACTGCATGAAGGTCAAGGAAAATTAGGGGCATCCAGATGTCCATTTATAGAGTCAACACATATGGACAAGCATTTAAAGAGCTGGTAAGGTGATCGGCTCTGTTCTAGGCAAGACCAAAACCCAAAAAGGGGGAAATCCTGTACTTGCAGAGGAAAATCTCATCTCTTCAGAGAGGCCTTCCCTGCATACCCAGTGGAACTGGTGAATGTAGCGCCCCCTACCACCATCGACCCATGCTGTCTGTCATATGCTTCTTGGTTGACTTTCTTTTTTTATTGCACTTATCACCAATAGTTGATTGGTTTTTCTTAATCTCTGTGTTAGCTGATTATCTGTCCTCTCTCACCAGACTATAATCCTGTCAGAACAGCGACCTTGGTGCCCAGGGTCCTAGCCCTGGTTGGAGCGCAATACACATTTCACAATGACTGAACGGATCCACTCTGGCCTCTGAAAATTCTCGGCACCAAAACAGGAGTGATCTTCTCAAAATGCAAATTTAACCATATTATTTCATGGCGCAGGACCCATCAGCAACTCCAAGGACCAAGACTAAACCTCTCATCTGGGCCCAGCATGGGGTCCCTGTTGCTCCACCACCCCCATCAACACTCAGAAACCCAGCCTGTCTGGCCTACGTTCACTTCTCATACACCAAGGTCATTCCTCCATGGGGTCTTGGCACATGTCATTCCCTCTTACGGGAATGGGAACATGCTCCACTAGAAGGATATGCAAACCCCACTCCCAACCATTGCTCAGTGAACTGCTTCTCACGTCTCATATGTTAGCTTCATCCAGAGCACAACTGTGCTGTGCAGATGCAGCCTGGCCTGGCGGGGGACAGCCCTGCTTTCCTCCAAGGCACCCATCTCAGTTGGTAAGTGTTCACTTACACACATGATTATTGGCATTGTATTTCTCACCCTCGCTTTGCTGTCAGACTTGAGAGAGCAGAGGCCAGTGCTGTTGCTCACCCTAGAGTCCTCAGAGCCAAGCGCAATGCCTGAAGCATGGTAGCCACACAATCAACATTTGTAGGATGAATGAATGAATGAATGAGAGAGTCCATGAACAGATGAATGAATTCACATTTGGGTAAAGACGAAACCTCTGAATTGTCTCCAGTATTCTGAGAAATTATTTATAAAACCCAACTGTCACGGGTAACGAAAGCAGACTTCTTTTCAAAACTGATCTCCTCAAACTACAAAGCCATGGTCCTTTCGGCCGATTAATCATATCAGAGACCGGCGAGGAAGGCCTCCCAGAGATATAATCCCTCCGTACAACCAGAGCTCCCTGCTGCCCTGTCTCTTTATACTCACTCATTCCAACCAGAACGTTTTAATTTGGAGCAAATAATGAACCTCAAGAGGAAAAGGGAAAGGGGGGGGGGGCGGTCATGGGGCCACGGAATTTGAGTCAGTGTCTGGTTACCATTTAGGGCCTAAAACGAAACAACCAGAGCCAAGGAACTGGCAGTTGCAACCGCTCTTTGTTCTGCTTTTAAAAAGAAAATTCCATAAAACACAGTTCTGGGGCTCGAAGAGAAAATGTTTTTTGGGCTACAGAGGATCTACCGGAACTGGTCTTCTAAACCACTGAAAACCCAGAACTTTCACTATTAGGAGAGAAAAGATAGACTCTGGAATCCAGACTGAGAGGCTGGAGAAGAAGTATTTTCCTCAACAGAAAGATAAGGATCACAAATGCTGATCCCCAGTAGGCACAGATATTTAGGAGATAATCTTTGTACTCACCAGGAAACACAAAGCAAGGAATTACACAAATAGCCATTGAGGCAGAAAGCAGGTAACTGATAACAAAGAAAACAACAGAGGTACAGAGAGGGTGAGGGGAAAGCGTGTGGACAATGAAAAGAGTTAAATGGCAAGAGCTTATCCCAGGAGAGCAGAGTGGGAGCTGGAGCCCCAAACGATGCTGTGGAGATAAGGGAAAAATGTAAACACAACCTGATAATCCAACAGCAGTTGCTCCAGCCCAGGAGAAAACATCCGTACTTCTTGTAGAAATGTGAGATATTGGAAACTGGTCAAATGGATCTCACCCAGATCTTATCCTGATTCACGTTCCAGTCCAGAGCCAGAAAATGAACACATGAAGGTGAGATACTGGTGAGCTTTTTGTTTTCTTCCTCGCATGTCCCTCTTGTGACACTGTGAAGGCAGACACCTGGCTGGAGCTCTGACGCCTGCCATAACTGGGGCATCCAGTTCACCTCTCTGAATCCCTGTGTAAATGGAGGGTGTCTTCTATCCCTCTGTGATCCATGGGGTCTTTAACATCTGTGCAGAAGTGTGTGGGAAAGCGTTGCCTTCTATCAACTAGCTGTGTGATCTTGAACTGATCTCCAACTCAGACAGATTAGGTTTACTCATTTAAAAGTGGGAAAAACCATGGAAAGTAATTAATTGCCTATGGTTGAGGGATGTCCAACAATGTGTTCAAAGTTATACAGTCAGGAATCAAACTCAAGTCTTATTGATGCCAGTGACCCTATTCTTTCCACACTGGGGCACACTGTTCCCCAGGGAAGCAATGTTGACTTTTGTGTTCATGAAAGACAGCTATTAATGCTCAGGATTAAAGATAAATAACAAGCCACATAAAGTCCCGCACTTGAGAACTGTTCAGCATATATGAGCCGCTCTTATGGCTGCTCTATAATTGCAAGTCCCTTGAGCCCAGGGTCTTGCTGAATGGGGGGGGGGGGGACGAATAATAATTTCTCAAAAGGTATATTTTCTGTAATTTTTCCAAAGTCTCTCTTCTAAATATTTATTTCATGTCATGATCCACAAGGAATATATATTGAACAACCTCAAATTTGCCGACCATTTGAGAGTTCACACAGTTGGCCAAGTTCATCAAGAGGTAACTGAGGAAAGATGTATTGAAGACTCAGGCACTGACTTGGGTAAACTATGTGCTTTCTTATAAATAATCCATTGGCTTTAAAGATTTTCAGGTACTTGGCCTCACATCTGTGGGACACATGAAATTGGCAATGGGGGCTGGAGTCACAAGGAAACGAGCCCTATTTCATTTCAGTTTTCAGGGGCTCTGTACACTGAAACCCATTCTGTTTCCTGGTGAAGTTCAGCTTTTTCCAGATGAAATTTCAAAGTTTTGCTCTTGCTTCCAAATACTGACTGTGTCCACCAGACCCACCCCTAGCTAGCCCTTCTATCTGGTTTTGGATGGTAATCACCAAACCTCACCATGCCACTAAGATTTCAGTTCAGTTTCATGACTGAAACCTTGTGACAAGCTCTAAAACCCACTCTCCCCTCATTACTGCCAATGGGCTTTTAAATGGATCAAACATCTGGGGCGCCCCGGTGGCTCAGTCCGTTAAGGGTCTGACTCTTGATCTCAGCTCATGTCATGATCTTGCAAGTCCATGGCTTCGAGCCCCACATCGGGCTATGCGCTGTCAGTGCAGAGCCTGCTTGGGATTCTCTCTCTTCCTCTTCTCTCTCTCTTTGTCCTTTCCCTGCCCTGTCTCTTTCTGTCTCTCTCTGTCTCTCTCTCTTTCTCTCTCTCTCTCTCTCTCAGAATAAATAAAATTAAAAATAAATAAATGGATCAAATATCAGTCCTTCTGACACTCAGCCCTGGAGCTGTAATTCCACCTGAAGCAAACTCAAGAGAGTCAAAGAACTGAATCTCTAACACAGTCTTGGCACATAGTAGATGTTCAGCAAACATTTGTTGAGTGACAGAATGAAAACCAAGATAAAAACACAGGGTAATAATCATACATGGTACCAGATACTTCACTGAGTCCCTTCAGTGTGCTATTTTACAGATTCTTCCCTTTTAACCTGACGCCTTACTCATTTCCCAGATCAGAAACCTGAGGCTGAGAAAGATCTAATAATGGGTTTAAAAGTACACAGCTATTTTATAGAAAAGTCAAGATTCAGACCTAAGTCTGCTAGATGCCAAAGCCCTTACTCTTTCCATGGAACTGCATGCTTTCCCCTCCATGAAACTTCAAGTAACATAGGATTCACATGCATATAATGACAACTAAACCAAAGCAAAAGGTTTTTTCCCCAGGCTAAATTAAAATTGAAAGGATTACTAATTTTTTTTTAAGCTAGATCTCCTTGATGGTATATTAGACTTTCAGAGAGATAGGACATGCCTTATCCTCAAGGTTTAAATTTAGAATTTCGCCAAACTACTGTGTGAAAAAAAAAAAAGAAAAAAAAAAAAAACTTTTCATGCCAAACATTCATTTTTCTGTTTTATCTCTAAGTAATCTGAAAATTTTGTATTTTATCAGTCAGGAATTGAGTTTTGCTGCAAGGTAACAGAAAAAGACAAGTAGCAGGACTTATAAGAAGTGTAGAGATGAGAAATTGATGGCTGGCATGTAATTTCTATAATACCATCAAGATGCAGGCTCCTCTTTCCTTAGCACATAGTTTTCAGTCTTGTAGTGTCTTCATGGTCCCAAGATGGCTGTTGAAGCACCAACAATTACAATGGCCATTCTAGGTAAAAGGAAGATGGAAGGGCCAAGAGCAAAAGGATATATGTCAGTTGAGACAATCCCTTTTATATTTCTTTTCCCAGAGCCCCATCCAGTGACTTCTGTTAATATCTCTTTGGCTAGAACTATATCACAAGCCATACAGGTTGCCAACCCAGCAAACTCTGATTCTCTCAGTAAGAAAAAAGGAGAGAATATTAGACAAGCAACTCCCAGGAATATTAGATAAGCAACTGACACAAAGCCTGAAACGTCATTGAAACATTTGGAATTTAGTGAGTGTCTTTTAGTTCCATGAAACTAGATGCTCAGAAGGACTGAGTGGTGTGTAGAAGGCAAAATCCTTGCTTTCTGTGGAATATAGCAAAGCCGAATAAGAGCCCTTAGCCTCAAATGTTGGATAACACAGAGGTTTAACGTTATTCCATTTCTTTAAAAATCAATCTAAATTAAAAGAAAGCATAATTTCATCAAGAATATCAGTGAGCCACCAAATACCCTTGGCTTCTATGAGGTTTACATTTTCATTTCATACTCCCTAATAAACCTAAAGGCACATGTGCCTGATATTAGGGCAAAAGGCAAAACACTCCTACTTGTGGAAGACAGTACCACAGTCAAGAAAAGTAGATTCCACCCCCTCTTCTCCAACAATTGGTGCAGAAGCACAATCTCAGGAACACGCCTCAGGAAGCTGCCACAAATGCCCCTGTACCTAAGGTAAGAGGGGCTCAAAACCGAGCACTGACTTGGTTGGCAAGAATCCTGAGCTCCCCGCATTGGGATCAGTCTTACAGGTGCTCAAGGCCGGTGCCTTCTGACCCAACTACATGTCTGTGAAGTTTGAGAAGGGGAAAGAAAAGTAACAGAGAGCAGACGCAAGCTGGTCAGCAGGGACAGGGTGTGATGCCCAGGACTTCCAGCAGGAGGCTCTCTTCCTGCCCCCACGAAGGCACCCCTCTCCCAGTGACACTGCTGGGGAATTGTTCTGAGACACAGCACCATGTGTTACAACTTTCCTTTGTTTCAATGTGCTTCTTTAAGGTGTATTAAGGCCATATGATTAGTTGAACAGATGTTGGCCAGCACTCAGGTGATTGATGGAAATTAGAACCAGAAGTGATGTGGTACACCCACAAAGCCATTCAAGATGTTGGCAAACCAAAGGGCAAAGGCCATCTCAGGAACAAGAGCTTTCACAATCCCACCCTTGGGGTCATATCCTATGCTCACATCCATTCTTACCACTTGCTTTCTTCAGGCTCTATTCATTCTTTTCTTGATTTGTGATGTCCTGGAAAGTCTCTTTTAAAGAATGACACATTACACAGCAAACGAGGTGGAGGAGAGATGTAGAGAAAACCACACAATGAAGAACATAAAGATGAGAAAGACTGATGATCATGTCAACTCTCACATTGTTCCCATTAACACATCCTTGACATTGGTGTGATATGAAAATTTTAAAAACACAGGTGATGATGATGATGATGATGATTTATTAGAGAGAGAGAGAGCAAGCATGAGCAGGAACACACAGCAGAGTGAGAGAGAAAGAGAGGGAGAGGGAGAGAGAATCCTAAGCAGGCTGCAAGCTTGGTGTGGAACCCAATGTGGGGCTTGATCCCACAACCCTGGGATCAAGACCTGAGCTGAAATCAAGAGTCGGACACTCAGATGATTGAGCCACCCTGTGCCCCAGGTTATTATTATTTTTAAACACAGAAATACACATCAACATGAAGTCCTTAGATTTGCTTTGTGTATTTGGCTATATCATTTCTTATACGCCATGGAGAACCCACAACTAAAAGGACAAAATAAGGGGGGACCAGAAATAACTTCTGTAAAACTAAAGCCACATACATTGAAATATATTGAAAAGGCTTTTTGGGTTTTTTTTGTTTTTGTTTTTGTTTTTTGTCTTTTTATGTATAAACTTACACCCATCTAAGAAATACACTCATCTGCAGGGCCATGTTCAATCTTCAGAAATATTCCAGTCTACAACAGCATCCCCTAGCACTGAACTCCTATTAGAACTGTCTTTCCATATCACCTAACCCTTACTTCCATTCCATCTTTGGCTAATTTTACCTTTCATGCAAGTTTGTCCCTCTTTTCAAGAAGCATCTATCTACTTAAGACGACTCAAAAATGCCATTGTTCTTTTGAAGTTACACATAGTCTCGGTGCAATTTTGCACATGGCAAGGAATCTTTAGGTAGTCACTGAGTTGTATATCACATGTGATATACTAGGTGTGCATCTGCTAGATGGCTAGGTGGCTTAGACAGCCAGGCTCCATTGGCTTCCTTACATCTCCCCTCAAAATTGGACAGATTCATCCAGCAGTCTCTCAGGCAGCTGGCCGTCCACAAGACCCCCACAGCACTGCCAGCCAACTGTCCAGTAGACAGTGGAAGGTACCTTTGGGGGCAGAAAGAAAAGAAAATGAGAAGATCCAGAAGAGTAAACCTAGTATCAGCTCCTTTTCCAAATATCACTGAGCAGATAAATCTCTCCTCTCATGGGGAAGAGTTAGTAGGGAGCTTATACAAGGATCATTATTCTATCTCCAGAAGATTGTAAGCTCTTTTTTCTCTGAGAAAAGTAGGGCATCTTCCCATTTAAATTTCACAGATGCCTGATTTTTTTCTCCCTGGATGTTAATCTACTGTCCTGTGGGGATCATTTATATTTATTATGTGCCAAACCCAACACCCAACACATAATTCAAGATAACCTCCCTCATAAATTCTATGTATAGGATTTATATACCCCAGATGGGTAGAAGTTTTGATCTTTAGAACTGAACAGATTTTTATAATTCATGAAATGCCCTGTTCACACAGCTCTGTTCCTCATGTTTCCTAAGGAGCCTCCTCCGGGCTCGGAGATTATGGAGCAAAGGCAGTGAAATAAACACTAAGCTTGAAGGATCCTTTATAAGAACATTGAGAAATGTTTGGGGATATATGTGATTTATTCCCTAAGAATGCCTTCTCTGGCTCTTTCCAACTAAATAAGATAACTAAGTTTAGGAGAGATCTGTTTTTAAGACTGCTTGGAAATGACAAAAAAATGTGTGCTGGTGCACTATGCCAGGACACCATCAAAAAGGTATCATGATTCTTTTTCTTTTTAATTTTTTTTAATGTTTTATTTATTTTTGACTGAGAGAGAGAGAGACAGAGCATGAGCGGGGGAGGAACAGAGAGAGAGGGAGACACAGAATGTGAAGCAGGCTCCAGGCTCTGAGCTGTCAGCACAGAGCCCGAGGCGGGGCTCAAAATCACAGATCGAGAGATCATGACCAGAGCCGAAGTCGGACGCTCAAACGACTGAGCCACCCAGGCGCCCCAAAGGTATCATGATTCTTAATTCTTAGTCTTGGGTGAGTGGCCAGTCTACAACACCTTAATAAAAAGACCAGTGTGATCAGAGTTTTTGCTACACTAGAAGTACACATGTTCATGGGCTTTCACAGAACACTTTAGAAGGAAAGGTAGATAAGACCGATTGCTGTAGCAGGTAACCCTTAAACCCGCAAGAGCTACTTTTACACAGTAAACATTTGTTTAGAGCCCAGGCCACTGTTCAGGGAGCCCAGGGACCGGGAGAGGGTTCTGCTCCTCATTCAGGGTCCCAGGCCCCTCCTGTCTTCTGCTTTCCCCTTCGCCTAGACCTTTAGAATTCTCCTCATTCAGCCCAAGTATGAGAAAAGAGCGAGAGGATGAGGGAGATTTGGTTTGGTTTTGCTCTCAAAGAGCGTGACCTAGCAACGGCACACACATCCCTTCTGCACAGCTGACTGCAAGGGGACCAGAGTTTGCAGAGTGCCCGGTGGAGGTAGCGACCGCCGAAGCTTTAGGACAGCCAGGACTGAAAGAAGCCAGTAACAAGAAACCACGTACTGAATGACACGATTCACACGAAACAGCCAGGACTGATTACTCTGCAGAGACAGAAGCAGATCAGTGGTTGCTTAGGGGTGGAGGGTGATAAGTAAAGTGCATGGAGTTTCTTTTTGAGATGCTGAAATGTCTCACAACTGACTGTGGTAGTGGTTGCACATCACGTATATGTGAATTTACTAAAAACTATTTCGTTGTAAATGGATGAGTTGTAGGGCACATGACTTTCATCTCTATAAAGCTTTAAAAAAAAAAACAGGACTAGTTGGATATATGGTAATTTTCTCTGCATTAGCTTTACAACTTTTCTGTAAATATCTAAGTAATCTAAAATAAACGATTATTTTTTTGAACACTACTTAAAAAGAAAAAAAGCCAGGACCAGTATCAAGGATAATGAATTTTCTTCTGTGATGTCTTCCTTCCACTTTTTTCTTGGTGAAATCTGGTGAAACTGAATACCAGGGGCCATATACTTCAAGTCAGAAAGTTTCAACTTTGAGAGAGATTTTCGATAGGAGGCTTAGCATCCTATCCTGTAAAATGAGAAAAATAAATTGACCTCAGCAGTTTATCATACTGATTAAGATATTACACCTGAAAGCCTGTGGTAATCCAGGTATCAACTTGGCTCTTGATTAGAGGATATTAATTATTTAAACTCTTCAAAAGGAAATGAAATATTAAAAATATAAATAACACAACAAAAATGGTTTAAGACTTAGATACTTCACCAAAACAAAATATTCAAATGCTCAATGTTACAAATATTTGTGTCACTACCCACGCCCCAAATTTCATGTATTGAAATTTTCCAGTGTGATGGTATTAGAAGGTGGGACCAAGGGTGGTGATTGGTCATTAGGAGGTGATTAGTTAACGCCCTTTATAAGAAGGAACACAAGAGCCGGCCCCATCTTTATTTCTCTATCCCTCTATGTGTCTATCTCTCTTTCTCCCTCGCATGCGAGGATACAGCAAGAAAATGGCTCTCTACAAGCCAGGAAATGGTCTCTTCCAAGTCTCCAGAACTATAAAAACTAAATGTTAGCAGTTAAGGCACCCAGTCTGTGGCACTCTCATTATACAATCCAGAATGGACAAAGACACTCAATAGGCATATGAAATGGTGCTCAACATCTTTAGCCATCAAGGAAGTACAAAGTAAAACCGCAATGAGATACCTTTACCCAATTACAATAATAGCTAAAATTAAAAACTAACTCTACTAAGTGTTGACAAGGACATGGAACAATTAGAACTCTCACACATTGCTGGTGAGAGTTTAAAACTGTACGATCATTTTGAAAACACTGGCATTCTCTGATACATTTAAATATTCATCTACCCTGTGGCCTAGCAATAACACTGCTAGATATAGACCAAGAGAAGCAAATGTATATGTTCCTAAAAAGACCTGTCCATCAATAGCAGCTTTATGAATAAAAAGAAAAAAAATTGGGAGCACTTGGGTGGCTTGGTCGGTTAAGTGTCAGACTCTTGACTTCAGCTCAGGTCATGGTTCGTGAGTTCCAACCCCACGTCGGGCTGTGTGCTGACAGTGCAGAGCCTTCTTGGGATTCTCTCTCTCTCTCTCCCTTTCTCTCTGCCCCTCCCCTGCTGGTGCACACTCTGCCTCACCACCACCCACCACCCTTTCTCTCAGTCTCTCTCTGTCTCAAAATAAATAAACTCGAAAAAAAAAAAAAGAAAAATTTGAAAATAGCCCAGATGTCCATCAATAGAAAAATGGGTCGGGGTAGAGTGGCTCAATCAGTTGAACGTCCCACTTCAGCTCAGTTCATGATCTTGCCATTCATGGGTTCAAACCCCACATCGGGCTCTGTGCAGACAGATCAGAGCCTGGAGTCTGCTTCTAATTCTGTGTTTCCCTCTCTCTATGCCCCTCCCCTGCTTGTGTTCTGTCTCTGTCTGTCTGTCTCTCTCTCTCTCAAAAATAAATAAACATTTAAAAATTTAAAAAAAAGAAAAATGGGTCAACAAATTGTGGTACATTCATACAGGCATACTACAGAGCAAAAAAATAAATAAATAAAAGAATACACTACTGATATACATAATATAGATAAATCTCAAAAACAATACACTGAGTAAAATGATGCATAAATAAAAGTATACATATGTATACATATGTACATTTATAGGAAGTTCTTAAGCATAGAAAACTGAATTATATGACAGAAAGCAGGTCAGTGATTACCTGTAGTTGAGGTCTATGAGAATAGGAATTGACTAGAAAGAAATATGAAAGAACTTTCCAGAATGATGGAATTGTTTTATGTTGTAATCAGGGTGCATACATTTGTCAAAATTCCTTGTGCTGAACACTTACAATTTATGCATTTTATTGAGTAAAATCAACTACAGTTGACCCTTGAACAATGTAGGGGTTGAGGGCACTGACCTCCCATGCAGTCAAAAATCCACATGTAACTGACTCCTCCAAAAACTTCACGACTAATAGCCCACTGTTGACTGGAACCCTTAACAATAACACAAACAGCCGATTAACATGTAGTTTGTATGTTGTATGTACTATAAGCTGCATTCTTACAGAGGAGGAAGCTAGGAAGAAGAAAATGTTATGAAGACAGCCACAAGAGAAAATACATTTATAGGACTGTACTATATTAATTGAAAAGACACCACATATAGGTGGACCCACATAGTTCAAACTCACATTGCTCACAGGTCACCTGTAGGGTTAACATGGAAAACGAGGAGGTGGGGCCAATGGAAGGATAGCAGAAATAATCTCACCTTTTGGTTTGGAAATGATAGAGTGTTCAGTGTATACACGCTAATTGCCTGCATGTCCTACCAGCTGCCTTCCTGGGCACCCAGCTGACCAAGATGAAGAACCCTGGAAAATACCTCTGGTCACAGTCATCTAAAGTCAACTCTGCAGGGGTGGCTCAGTCGGTTGAGCCTCCGATTCTTGATTTCAGCTCAGGTCACAATCCCAGAGTCATGGGATGGAGCCCCATGTCGGACTCTGAGCTGAACGAGGAACCTGCTTGAAATTCTTGCTCTCCCTCTCCCTCTGCCCCTCTCCCTGGCTCGTGCTCTCTCAAAAACAAAATTAAAAGGAAAAAAGACAACTCTGCAAACAGTTATGCCCAGTGTAGACACTGCAGGTCAATATCTTCCATGTTACAGTAAAAAAATAACAGCCACCTCTCACCCAGACATGCCTTGGATCACATTTTTCTGAAGTTATATAAAGCTTATAAAAACAGGAAATAAAGCATATTGAATACATCGTAGAAAAAATGTCCAAAATCGACTAAAATGCAAATGGAGCCTATGAGAAAAGACAGAGGATGCATTTTTTTTTTTTTTAAGTTCCAAAATTATGCCGGCCAAAAGGCAGGAGAGGAGGAAATGAGAGCCCGGGATGGATTGGCAATCAAAGGCAAGGAAAACACAGAACATTCAAAGCATTGTGCACAAGCGTGGAGGGGGAGAAGCAAAATAAGTCTGCATATTAACTTACAGCCGACAACCAGTTAAAATGGGAATTTCATGGCATAAGGCTTATGTCTTACACATGAACAGGAATTGAATCAAACTTCGAGAAGGAATTCCATGGAAGTACTGAGGCAGATTTCACTCCTTCCTTCTTGGGTGTTAAGACGTAAGCCTCGGTGCGATAAAGACAATCAGCTACTCGTTAATAAACTTTGAATTTTCTTCTGGTAGCTAATGGGAACTTAAGTGCTGTCTGTCGTTTGCACAATGTTCAGTAACTCCTTCTCAAAGATGTTCGCAGATTCTAAAATAAGAACAAATTATGTACATGTGCATAATGTCTGTACAAATAAAATAAGCACACTCATAACTTCTGTGTAGGAATCATGCCCATTATGGTGTCTGACTCACTAATGTTTGCCAGCGTACGAATTTATCTGTTTCTCTTAAATCATTTGATTTTTTGCATATTTCAAGTCTACATTGTTAAGAACATCAAGATTCATCCCTGATTACACGTCCTTTGTGAACTGTAAATTTTCCCAAATTGAAATGACTCTTTTTCTCATCGAATGCTTCCCCCAGAGACATTATCTTTACCAGCGATCCGTATTCCTGTGCGTGGCTTTTCTTTGGTCAGAAGTTGCCTGTTCTTTTTCCTTGTAACCTTCTTGGGTTTTTTTTATTTTCGGTGCATTCATATTGAACAGCATATGGCTGCATTTTAGTGGTGGTGGTGACCAAGTTTTGCTGTCGTTTGGGTTTGGTCTGCCTTCCCTGGGGTTTTCAGCTTTGCTCAGGAGGACAGTGTCCCTGGTCCTCCATACTTAGCAGTGATATCCTCTACCTGTCTGTGCAAACAGCGACTCTCATGGCCCCATCCTAGATCTTCTCGTGACCTGTAGCTACACCACCTCCAGCAGCTCACGTTTAAACACCTGACTGTCCGTCTGATCACTACGGCCACTCCTGGTATCAGTCGTCAACCAGTCCTGACCCCCCGCTAGGACCCCAGACCCCTGAACACACCCCTTTGTCACTTCTCACCCTTTCAAATGAGATTCTAGAGACTGTCACTCTCAACTCTGTGCACACATGGCCCCGTCCTCTTTTCCTGTCTCTCACCACCAGAGACCCTTGGCAAATACAACCCTGGTTAAAGCCAGCTTTGCTGATCCTCCACCTGCGCCCAAACATCGAAACTCAGATGAACTTGGAGCATCACCGAAATCACTTTTACCTCTCACAGTGATGTTCTCCCGTGGCCGCTTGGCACCTACATTTTCTGCCGTCTCGTTTCTCTCAAAATATAACCATGTGCTCTCTCACATTCCAGGACCAAAATTTCTGGCTCTCTGGTGATGGAATCTATCCTTGTATCAAAAGAGTTATTATTTTTTTTTACATTTAACATTTTTGAGAGACAGAGACAGAGCACAAGCAGGGGAGGGGCAGAGAGAGAGGGAGACACAGAATCCGAAGCAGGCTCCAGGCTCCGAGCTGTCAGCACAGAGCCCGACACGGGGCTCGAACTCACAAACCACAAGATCATGACCTGAGCTGAAGTTGGACGCTCAACCGACTGAGGCGCCCCAAAGGAGTTACTTTTTTGGCAGCTTTTCCTACCACTTTGAGAACTAGAAAGGTAGGGGACAGATATGTTCAGCTCATTGCCTTAACCCGTCTTCTATAAAGTCATATAAAGGTTAGTAACACACTCAGAACAAAACAAATGCTTTTTCATTTCAGTTAAAGAGGATGGAACAGATACTAAGCAGGCAGGCTGGATAGTAAGGGCTAACTGGGGGATGGGCTTCATCCCCTGTGGCCCTTTTGGTGACAGAAGCAAAGAGAAGTCCATCTAGAGAAAGAACCAGCAAGGGCCCTATATCTATTCCCATGAGCCAACATACTGTAATAGCAAAATTATTTTGCCCTCAGGGAAAAGAGAAAAGTAACTAGGCCTCTGAAGAAAAATAGAGCAGAAAAACATATTACCCAGCCACATTAAGAACAGTTTTTTCTTTTAAATGATCAGTCCCTAGAATAAACATTAAATTTAAAAGGTTTTATTATTTTACTTGGTTTCACTACCTTAAAATATATCTGCGAAATAGATCAGCTATATCCTTTATTGCAGGCTTAATGGAATTTTGGCATCGAAAGCCTGATCCATTTTTGGTCCTTACCTTATAAAACTTCATGTCTATCAGATCCCTTAATGGACAGAGAAGGTCATTAAAGCTCCAGGCATTTTGCAGGCTGGCCCTGGAAAGTGGCAAAGCCCATTTTTGAAATTTAGTGATAGCCAGTGTGTTATAAGCCAACCCTAGAGATCTAATTGGATTGAGAACCTCATTTCTGCTGAAGGCTTTTTTGAACCTGCTTTTGTAATTCATGGCTCATGAAGGCAGGCCCCACACTCAATGGACATTTTTAGCAGCAAGGGGGAAAAATGATTCACCATTTTCCAGCCAAAAGAAGGTGGGTCTTCAGAGCAGGGCGGACCTAGTTGGAAGAGTGGATCCTACAGCCCTTAACGTTCATCAAATTGGGCTTTGGTCAGATGAGTCTCCACAGAGAGAAGCAGCCCAAACATTCTTCTCCATCATGACTGTCCTTCAGGTAGCTGGGATAAGGTTGGCCTAATCAGCATGACTGCAGAAATGCCACACGACAGCAGTACAATAAAAAGATCGTTGTGTTTGGGATCAGTTGGTGGCTCCAAGGGTGGCCTTGCAGTGTGTTTCCCGGACAGAGTCTGAAGGAGAAGATTGGGAATCAACACAGCATAACCAGCTTTGGAGTTAGACATACTGACACCTCCCTACTGCTGCTCATTAGCCGTTGGCCTCAGGCAAGACACCTTGCCTCCCTGAGCTTCAGTACAATGGAGATAGTAGCACTTACATGCAAGTTGTTCAGTGAGATTACAATGGAAAGCACATACTAAAGAATGTGCTCAATCAATCCATACTCTTCAGTTGACATTTGACCCATTCCAAAATCTCCAGTAGCCAACAACTCTGAATGTCTCACTTCTTTTTCCTGTGTGTCAACAAGGTGGCAGGAGTCAGGGACTTGCGCCCAGGAAATGCTAACGAGTTTGGTTTAATTTAACTGTATCCTCAACCCTGATTAAACTCCCATTATTGCTCTCGGGCATAATAGACTGTGCAGCCTCCAGAAAGAGCAGACTGACCCTAAAGCTTCCAAAACCAGTCAGGAGATGAGAAGTTTGGGCAGAGGGGCTCAGGAACAGAACAATAAATCAAGAGGAGCACTGTCTGGGGCTGAAATGGGGTCTAATAATTAGTGTCCCAGGAACATGGATAAGGACTAGCATCATCCTCAGTGATGGCCATTGCTCTAGCAAATTCCCCATGACCCACTTTAATTCAGACTTTTCAGAATCCTCTAGATGCCCCAAAATTCCTAAAATTATCCCAGAATTGAGGAGTGAAACTTGATCATCCCACTGGCCAGCCAGTCGCCTAAAATGACCAAAGCCGTTTTGTCATCTACTGGTGAGCTGGACACCGTAAACTCTATGGTCTCCTTTGTGCTGTGACTTAGGAGTAAATGGACCAGTCTGAGGGAGGAATTTTTTCACATTCTGACCTATAATAGCGGACACATGGAACGATCACATTCACCCATTCTGATTTAATGTTTATAATTTTATTATTGTGAAAGCCAAAGATCATTGCTATGAGAGTCATGATAAAATCCGACTAAAGTCAGTTATTTCTTTTTCTAGTTGTGGTCAGCTGAGTTCAGCTTACACAGAAAACTAGAGACTTGATTTCTTGCAGAGCCCCAATCATAGAAGGTTAGACAATTAGTGGAGATATTTAATGTTCCCATAAACCTTTTGCTCCATCACATAGGTTTGGAATCCAAGTAAAAATGAAAAGGAAAGCCATCCCACAGATTCTTTTCAGTCACTTTATTGGCCCCAACAGTTAGCCAGGAACGCAGGCCAGGTGAACACTCCCCTCATGGGAATTCAGCTATCACTCCATGTGGCTTTCAGAACTGGCTGCAGCCCAATCATGAGGGCTCAGCTTACAAGCATTAGAATTCACACCTGTTATTCGAATGATCACAAAGCAGATCTCACTCTCACCCACAAAGAGGATGGGGGGATGGTGAAACTGGGTGAAAGGGAATGGGGCATATGGGCTTCCAGTTATAAAGGGAATAAGTCAGGGGGGCACCTACCTGACTCAGTCAGTACAGCATGTGACTCTCGATCTTGGGGTTGTGAGTTTGAGTCCCACACTGGGTGTAGAGAATGCTTAAAAATAAAATCTTTACCAAAATTAAAATAAAATAAAATAAGTCAGGGGAATAAGAGGCACAACATTAGAAATACAGTCAATGATATTATAATAGTATTGTATGGTGGCAGATGGTAGCTACCCTTGTGATGAGCATAGCATCACATATAGAGAAGGTGAATCACTATGTCCTGTTGTATACCTGAAACTAATGTAACATGGTGTCAACTCTATGCAAATAAAAATTAAGACCTAAAGTGACTGATGGATTAAAAAAACAAGAGTCATCTATGTGACTACAAGAGACTCACTTCAGACCTAAAGACACAGACCAAGAGTGAAGGAATTAAAAGGATATTTCATGCAAATAGAAGCAAAGAAGAAGAAGAAGAAGAAGAAGAAGAAGAAGAAGAAGAAGAAGAAGCAGCAGCTAGGTAAGCAATACTTCTATCAGACAAAGCAGACTTTAAAACAAAGACTGTAGCAAGAGACAAAGAAGATCCCTGCAGAATGCTGGAGGGATCAGCTCAAGAAGGGAGTAGAATAATCGTAAAGCAAACAAAATATAAAGCAAGCAAACAAACAAAAATCAGACTCTTAAATACAGCAAACAAACTGGTGGCTACTAGAAGGGATGTGGGTGTTGGGTGGGCAAAACAGGGGAAGCGAATTACAAGATGCAAACATCTAGCTATAAAAGAAAGAAGTCATGGAGATTAAAAAAAAAAGTACAGCATAAGAGAGACAGTCAACAATATTGTAATAATGCTGAAGGATGACAGATGACAACTTACCATGGTGGGCATCAGATAATGTTTAGAATTATTGAATCACTACATTTCACATCTGAAATGGAAACAAAATATGACATGGCATGGCAATTCTACTTCAATGACACATTTTTTAAAAAGAAAAAAATAATTGTATAGCTCATTAGTGGCCAAATATCAGCTTGAGGACAGAGTGCTCTTTGCCAAAGTTCACCCCAACCTGCCTTCAAATAAGGGAAGGTAGAAAAATATCAAGTACTGCATAGAGCTAAATTTAAGGTTATTCAAAAAGGATGTTAAAATACGCATAACTGTCCATTCATCTATGAGAAGTAATGACATCAAATAGTGGTTATGGCTTCTTAAGTCTTTACTTTCTAAAACAAAAAATTGGCAATCCTATGTTATATTCTTACACACCCACCCACACCCACACACCCACACGCAAACACACACACTGACACATACATGCACACACTTCCATTAAAAAAAAAAAACTTGCTGGTCCTTAAAATTCAGAAATGTGGAATATCTGGAGGAAAAAAAAAAATTGGTGTCCATGTTGTAAACCAGCTGTGGGATCTCAAGCAAACCACTGAGATTCTTTGGTCCTTATTTTCTTCATCCAGAAATTGGGGGTGAATGGGACCAGTGTATCCACCAAAGGTGAACGTGCTCCTGGCTTGGTAACATGCGCAAAGTCAAGCCTTGGAATCTCCTGTGGGTCACACACATAGTAAGTAGTAATTTTTTAGACTTTTTGCTGATGAAAATTAATTAGGTAAAATTTCGATATCCATAGCATTGAGTAAGAATTTTTCGCAAGAGACAAATGCTGAGAGTTTTCTTTTCTTTTTTCTCATACTGCCTGTGACAAACCCCCACCCCGACCTCACTTTGCTATCGCTAGTCTCCTTTTGTTTCTTATGCCAAAAGTGCAGACATTGGCACCAAAGTTTGTGTGTGGAGGCGCAGCCCTGTCTGCAACCTTTCTGGCTGTCCTGTTCTCTGCCCGAATTTTACTTGGGAGCTGGTGATTAATCGGCTCCCGCAGCAGTGCTTGTAGCGCTGGCCAGTTCTCCCCTACTGCAATCAAGAGCTCATAAATCTAACGAGGTAAAGGACAGAGGGCAGCCAACAAACCCCTTTTGGAAAGAGCTAGGAGTGTTGAGGCAAGATCTCTGGGAATATTATGGATGTAATCCTGGCTTCAGCTTTTTGTTGCAATCAACTAGCTAAAGATTCATAATCCAAAATTGGCATCTAAACATGTGCTCAGCACATACCTCAGACTTTCAGCTCTTCAGATCCAAGAGCAGGAGTTCCCTGTGAAGCTTAATATCCTTTGAATCTCCAAGGCCTCAGAATCTTGAGACAGAGCCCAGGAAACAAGATGCACTGGGTTCAAATCCACTTACCACTGGGTTCTGTTGCTTACCAGCCATGTGACCCTCAGCAGTTTACTTAATTCGATTCAGGGCCAGTTTTCTTATCATGCAAGTGGGATACAACAATGGTGTGTCTTCAATGAGATGAGGTCAGATCATCGTTCAATGAGATGATGCCAAGAAAGCTCTTAGCACAGTATCGGGCATATGGCATGTATTCAAAACTTGTGTTGTCATTGTTATCTCAAGATTTGTCTGTTACAAAAGTTCTCAAATTTTTGGTCTCAGTATCCCTTTATGCTTTAAAAATTATGAAGGACCCCAAAGAACTTTTGCTTATAAAGCTTATATCTATAGATATTTACCATATTTCATCTTAAAACTAAAAAAAGAAAAAAAAGTCTAAAACGCAAAAATTCAGAGCCCACATCCCATTAGCCACAGGGAAATGACATCATCATGTGTCATCTAGCTTCTGGAAGACTCCACTGTGCGTTCTAAGACAGTGGCAATGGAAAAAGCAAAACAACAGCTTAAGATGATAGCTTTGACCTTCACAGACCTCACATCACACATTGAAAACCATGGGTGTATTATATTCTTCTCTTTTCAGGAAATAATATACTTTAAAATTCCCCACACCGTGCGCTGTCCTGCTTGTTTAAATGTCATCAGGCGAAGAAGCCAAGTCTTCTTTTAATAAGCTATTCACAATTGGTGCAAAGAGTTCTCCTTTATATTGTAATCTGCCTAATTAGGACTATCATTTGTCTCATTTCTTATAATTCTCTTCTTAGTAGAAGTGGGCAACATCCAATAACAGTAATTACTACTACTGTATATGGGGCACTGTACCAGGAGCATAAAAAAGTTACCTGATTTGATATTCATAGTCACTCTACAATGTACCCATTGTTATTCCAACTTTACAATTTTTTTCTAAGGAAACAGACAACTTAAGTAACTTACACAAAATCTTATTAGCAATTGGGGCACTCAGAAGGAACCCAGACCTCCCTGATTCTAAACATGCTCTATAATTTATGCTGCCTCCCTGGCTCACTACACAAACACTTCACAGTTGTTTTGTCTTCTTATTTTTTAAGATAAATGTAATAGCAGTGGTTGAGTCATAATCTCTTCTTCTTTTTAAAACAAATGTAATTCACTATCAAGTTCTCGGCTGCCATTTTTGCAGAAATTGACAAGCTGATCTAAAACTCACATGGAAATGCAATGAATTCACAACAACCAAAGCTATCTTGAAAAAGAAGTTGGAGTCCTTCATACTTGCTAATTTCAAAACTTACTACAAAACTACAATAATCAAGACAGTGTGGTACTGGCCTAATGATAGACACAAAGGTCAGTGAAATAGAATTGAGAGTCTAAAAATAAATTTAGATTTTCAATGCAAATGCCAAGACAATTTAATAGGGAAAAAATAGTCTTTTCAACAAATGGCGCTGGAACTGAGTATGGACTACAAAAGACAGAAGGTGGATCCCTACTTCATACAGTATAAAAATATTTTTTTTTTCAACGTTTATTTATTTTTGGGACAGAGACAGACAGAGCATGAACGGGGAGGGGCAGAGAGAGAGGGAGACACAGAATCGGAAACAGGCTCCAGGCTCTGAGCCATCAGTCCATAGCCCGATGCGGGGCTCGAACTCACGGACCACGAGATCGTGACCTGGCTGAAGTCGGACGCTTAACCGACTGCGCCACCCAGGCGCCCCTAAAAATATTAATTCAAAATGGACCAAAGACTCAAATGTAAGAGTTAAAACTATAAACCATTAGAAGAAAACATAGGAGTAAATACTCAGGAATTTGGATCGGGCAATGATTTTTTAGCTATGACACCAAAAACACAAAGGACAGGGCTGCCTGGGTGGCTCAGTCAGTACAGCGTGCAACTTCCACTCAGGTCATGATCTCACAGTTTGTGAGTTCGAGCCCCACATCAGGCTCCCTGCTGTCAGCCTGTCAGCCTGTCAGCCTGATACAGATCCTCTGTCCTCCTCTCTCTCTGCCCCTCTCCAGCTCACGCTCTTTCTTTCTCTCTCTCTCTCCCTCTCAAAACACACACATACACACACACACACACACACACACACACACAAATGACAAAAGAAAAAGTAGATAAATCTGGGTTCATCAAATTAAACACTTTCACGTTTTAAAGGAAACCACTAACAAAATGAAAAGATATCCCACAGGATGAGAGAAAATGTTTGCAAATCATATATAAGGGATAGTATCCAGAATATATAAAGAACTCTTGCAATTCAACAATAAAGAGACAAATGACCCAATTTAAAAATGTGTAAAATATGTGAATAGAGATTCCTCCAAAAAAGATACACAAAGGTAGCCAGGGGAACCTGGGTGGCTCAGTTGGTTAAGCAGCTGACTCTTAATTTCAGCTCAAGTCATGGTCTCATGGTTCATGAGATCGAGCCCCATGTTGGGCTCTGCACTGACTGCGTGGAGCCTGCTTGGGATTCCCTCTCTCCCTCTCTTTCTGCCCCTCATCCACTCATGCACTCTCTCTCTCTCTCAATAAATAAAATTTAAAAATTTCAAACAAGAAGATATACAAACAGCCAACAACATATGAAAAGAAGCTCAACTCTGTTAGCCATCAGGGAAATACAAGTCAAAACCACCATGAAACACCAGTCCATACACACTAGAATGGCTAAAATAAAAAAGAAAGCTAATAACAAGTGTTGGCAAGGATGCAGAAAAATTAGAACTCTCATACGAACTCCTGGTAGGAATATAGAAGGATGCAGCTACTCTGGAAAACAACCAGACAGTTGCTCAAAGGCTAGAGCTATCTCATGACTCAACAATTCCACCCATAGGTATATACCCAAGAGAACTGAACACATGTTCACACTAAACTTGCACGTGAATGTGTGTAGCAGTTATTCATAACCAAAATTGTCCACAAATATCCATCAACTGATAAATTACTGCATAACTTCATTTATAGACTATGTCCATATTAGGCAAATCCATAGGGACAAAAATAGATTAGTAGTTGACAGGGGCTAGGGGGAGAAGTGATTGGGGGGTGTCTGCTAATGTGTACCAGATTTCTTTTTGGGGTGCTGAAATGGGGTGATGAAAATGTTCTGAAATTAAATAGTCGTGATGGTTGCACAACTTTGTAAATATACTAAAAATTACTGAATCATACACTGTTAAAAAATTTTATGGTATGTGAAATATATCTCACTAAAGCTGTTATTTAAAAGATATTAAATGCTATCCTTGAATTGGCTTTTATATAATTGCATTCCTTCTGTTTTTCTTGACCTTCTAGTCCACCTCAGGCAGTGAATCTGGAAACAAGTTATTAATTTTATTTAGTTGAAGTAATCTGTATTGCTAAAGGCTGAAGAAATACAGTTTAAACCCAAGAAAACCATATCATAAATTAAAGCTAGAAAGTACATGTAAATAAAGCCAGTAATGATTCAAGATTTCAGCTTGTGAGTGTAGGCGTTATCCAGAGGAAATGTGTTCCATGGGTGGAGAAAAGATGGGCCTGCTTTTCACGGGCAGGGTTGAACCATTTTAAGCAAAGCATAAATAAATACCAAGTCCCCATTTTTTTTTTTTTTTGCCTTCTTGTTGTTTTACACAGATTCCAGTTTCCCCCTGAATTCGTCCATATTCTATAAGCTCCCAGAGACGTTGTTGAAGGCAGCTGATGCCCAAGAGCCAGTGCCAGGGTCCTGCCTTCTGTTAGCAGCCTGGGACCCACTGAGGAGCCATGGACCCGCCAGTCTCTCGGATACCAGCTGTCCCCCAGGACTTCCTGCTGAGGCCAGTTCTCCAAGCCAGCAGTCTGGGAGCCAAACGCTTCCTGACACTGGTCAAAATCGCAAAATCTGGAAAAGTTGAGCAAGTTCATTTGGGAAGGTAGAATAACAGGAGAATGAGATAAAATGAGACATTTGGAAAAATGAAGGAGGAAAAGTCCAATTGCCCAATAGACTCAAAGCTGACGGGTCGTAAATACTCTTGGTATGCTTTAGCCCGTAAAAAATACTACAGATTCTTTAAACTTGTAACTTTGAAGCTAATCTTTTTCAAGGCAATGGCAAGATGGAGTTTAGTGTTTGTGCGGAGGGGAGGAGGGGAGAGGTAATAAGGATGGGAGGGTGGCTAGTGGTGATGTTCTTGTGTCTTACCATTATTTCTAGTACCGAAGCACCCATATTCGCCCTAAGAACTACCAACAAAAAGACGAGTCAAGAAATCAGAGAAGTTGTAAAAGGTTTCCAAGCCCCACCTCTGGCTTCTAAACAGCCCCAGCATTCCTTATGGGAAATGCATCGTGTCCCGCTTTGGGAATGTTGATGTTCTGACAAAATCTGAGCCTCTCAAAGTGCAAATATTTTATTGTCCATGAAAGGGACATTCATTAAATGAAAGCCAAAGAAAGGAAATGGGGAAAAAATTCATGAAGTGCAATGAGAATTAAAGAGATGGGAAAAAAATAAATAACTCTGACCAAACACCATTTTGCTGACTTAACATACAAATAATCAGAAACATACTGCACAGATTAAATCTCCCTTTGATTTTGAATAGGCGAAGTGTTCAGCAAAACTAAACCCAAAACAGCAAACATGTATGGGATTTTGCCAGCCCTCAAAATAGCTTAAAAAATTTAAAAAGCTTAAGATTTTGTTTCTCCCAAAATATCTAGATGCCTTCAGGATAACAATTTCCCCTGCCAACGGTGACTAACATAAGTGAAACTGGGAAGCCAAACCTCTCTCCCTATCCAAATCTGGATCCATTTACTGTGAAAGTTTTCACTAACCTTATTTAAACTATTTTAACCCATTTGTTTATAAATGTAATGCTTTTTTAAAAAGAGAGGAGCTTCTTTTATGAACTAATACTATATGTAAGTCAATATAAAAAAAAAAAAGGTGATATAAGTTTCCTTCTGGAGAAGAGAAAATTTGTGAAAAAAGTTGACTAGAGACCATATGAAGTCCTTTGGTCAAGATTCCACTTGCCTGTGCTCCTTGAAAATTCCCTTGATCTCAATCACGATGGTTCATGCCTGAGCATACACAATCTGGTTCATTCTGCCATAACGCATATTTCTGTAACATACGCTATTTCGTATGTGATTAACAACTAATGGAATAATGTATGCGGGAGTTTCGTGGGTTCATATGTGATTTGCCCCAGCGTGTTAAAGTCAAACCCAACGGAACACCAAGTACAATAACAGCGCTGAATGCTGCAGACCACAAAGGAATACAAGATGTGCAAGATGTCCACTCACCCCACATTCTTCCTCTTTGCTCAGTTTGACCGTATGCTCCTTATAACAAAGGCATACTGCTCTGTTCTCCCCAAGCTTTGTGCATGATGCCCCTGTCTTCACAACTCAGCAGGCTTTCCTTGCCTTATATCTCTTTCAATCAAGCCACCTTCATCTTTTTTTGCGAGTTAAAGTACCATATCTTAGTAGTATTTCTATTTTTTTAAAAACAGTGTCTTTAAAATGTTAGTATTGTTATGACGATTATTTGTGTTGTCTAGTTGCAAAGGTGCAAAGGTAAAAACAAGCCCTGTTCTTTGAAGTGCTCAATTCTGCAGAACTCAACCTTCTTTGGAATGACATGACATGTCATGACTCCCATGACAGCAAAAACCTCTGTGCCGGTGAAATAGAAAGATCATTTGCCTATTTATCTAGGATGACATCTAATCTTGTTCTAGGGAATCCATGACATTTGTTGGATTGTTTAACTTGGCACTTTGAGTTTCTATGTTAACTAAAGAAATCAGATTAGTGCCTTTCCCAAATTCATTTTATAGCACACATTTGGTCAGGTGAAAGAAGGCAAAATAGACGAAATGTTCTCTCTCCCCCTTTCCTGCCAAGAGAATTGGTAAAGTGCTGGGGAAGAATGGGCAGATAAGGAGCAATCCAACAATGTGTGTTGCAAATTATCCTGGTGAATTTGGAATATTCCTAAGTGCAATGTCTGGGACATTGATAGTTTTGCATACAAACCTCTAAACTGACTCAGCTATTAAAAGGCACTGGCAAGTTTTTTCCATGAGACCTAGTTTAGTCTAGTTTAGCTAATAATTTGGAATTCTGTCTAGTTAGGGGGTAAATATTGCCTCCCACTCTTTCATTGACATCAGTCTAGAGTGGATTGGGAGTTTGCCAACAACAGTGGATCTGAGCTGAAAGGGCATCACCAAACACCCCTTGATATCCCAGCTTGACTCCTGACCCCACAACGCCCTTTTGTTTCAAGCCATCACAGCTAACAAGCTGTGGAAGGCAAAGAAGGCTACGTTCATATCTAAGGAAGGCAGTGATCTAGCCAGTGGCACAACTTTCTTCGAAACATCAGTCATTCTGCAGGAGCAGAAGGGTGGGTCTGTTCCCCTATAAATGCAAATCATGTGCCTTACCCCTCCCCCCTGGAGGAAGATGAAGCAGACACAGCTCTGACCAGCAAGAAGCTTGTGATCTCCTGTCTGGGCAGTGACAGATATTGACACATATGTGTCCACATGTCACGAGCCTGAGCGCCTCCTTACATTGTACCCTCCAGGGGCTTTGCTTGCCTCCCCTGCAGAGTGGATACACACTCCACACACACACACACACACACACACACACACACACACACAACCCCAGCGTGATACATACTACATAACTTGCCCAGGTTTCTCTTTTTCTCCAGCCAAAATTGGTCCCAGTCATTGTTCTTCATCTCAAAAATGAGGAAACAACATCTCAAAGGCGCCAGTACAGAAACTAGGGTCTAACTCCAAAGCCTGTGCTTTTCTGCAGCATAGGGTAACTTTTTGTTAACTAATGGCCCAATACATGCATATGTATATAATAGATGTACATAAGATTCTATGCCTATTACACTAGATATGTAAGATATTATGCTTATTATAATACATATAAGATACTATGCCTATTACACATAGGCCTAATATATTAATTTATTATATTATATATTGACTATTTTATATATTATATCACATATTGGCTATGTTGATATGTATAAATAATTGGTATTATGTTATATAAAATATAAAATAAAATATATTATATTATATATTAATATAGTTATTTATTATATTATATATTAGTTTATATAAATAATGGCCTAATATATGTGTACATAATATATGTATATGTATACATATACAGCCTATGTATGTATAATATATGTATATGTATATAACATATGTATGTAATGGGTGTATATATATAATATATGTATGTAATGTGTGTGTATATACGTATATGCATGCACACGTGTGTGTGTGTGTGTGTGTGTGTGTGTGTATCAGGGCCATTCTTAGGGTAGCTGTCCTCCATGTGATGACTCAGTGTCACTTCTCAAGACTGGTAGATGTTTCCACACTTGTTGAAGCAGGGAAAGAGATTGAAGAAGTGACAACCACCAATGAAAGGTCTTCTCTGGGAAGAGACATGTGTCACTCCCACTCACGTTTCACTGGTCAAGGCAAATCACATGGCATGTCTGACTTCAAGCAGGCAGAAATGTACGGTCATCCTAGATGCCCAGAAGCAGAGGGAAATCAGACACTGATGAAGAGTAGGAACATGAGCCATACCACTCACCAAAGTGAGAAGTTGAAGGACAGTGCAGTGACTCAGAAAGGGAGGTGGTAACTGGCCATCCTTATTCTTTCTCCCTTGTGCTAATAAAAGAAAGCTTCCCACCCACCCCCCCAAAAAAAATATTACAACTGGTCTCTAGGCTTAATCCACCATTTATTCAAGCAATAATGACAAGACATATACTGACAACCGCAATAAAAACCACAACTAATATTTACAGAGTGTCTTACAATTTACCTAACATTTTTATACATATTAGCTCTATCAGGCAGCATGAGAAGTCTCTCAAAAAACTTTGAAATGTTCCTTTCCTTCAGATTCTCACAATTTACTATGAAATAAACACCAAGGGCTAGTCTGAGTACTAAATCTAAGTACAAAGGGATTTGAGGGGAAAGTGGTCCGTGTGAGCCCAACAGCACACAGAGCTTCACAAGAGGACAACTCGAGATCACACTATGGGCTGAGCCCCTGGTGTCCTTCATTCTAAAGTTTGCCAATGGTATCGTATAAACCAGAGTTGAAAAGTGATGGCCTCTGAAGTGAATCTGCCCTCAGGATATATTTAGTTTGTCCCACAATTTTAATAAATGAATTGCCATCGAATTTTCTTTTAGAATTATTGTGCTTTATTTCTTGAAATGTATTTCCATTTTAAAGAGAATTTGAGGGGCGCCTGTGTGGCGCAGTCAGTTAAGCGTCCGACTTCAGCCAGGTCACGATCTCGCAGTCCGTGAGTTCGAGCCCCGCGTCAGGCTCTGGGCTGATGGCTCAGAGCCTGGAGCCTGTTTCCGATTCTGTGTCTCCCTCTCTCTCTGCCCCTCCCCCGTTCATGCTCTGTCTCTCTCTGTCCCAAAAAAAATAAATAAACGTTGAAAAAAAAAAAAACAGAGAGAATTTGAAAGACACTCACCACTCTTACCAATTTTCCCACCTCCTTCCATACCTCTCAATCTTTAAAAAAAAAAAAAAATTGTGTGAAAAAATACTATACTTTCATTGCAAGCATAGTGCAACTATTTTTTAAGTTATATACTTGTATAATTTTTTTAAGTAAATAATTAAATAAAGATTCTTTATGGTTCCAGTGAGGAAATAAGCAGAGCTCACTGGTAGAAGAAAGCCTAAAATTCTTCTAAGGATCAAGGAAGGAAACTGTGACCTAAGACCAACTCTACAATCAAGTCCTGATTGCATTAAGTAAACATCAGGCATTCTTAATTATTCCGACTTTCAGGAAACTTCACATGCATGAGACAGTCATAAATAAGTAAGTAAATAAATAAGTAAACAACTAAAGTAAAACTATTTGAACATAAACTTGGGTCAATTGAGTCAATCAAGTCAATAAACTTGATTGAGTGAGTCAGTCAAAAGATGAATATAAAAAAGGAAAGGCAAGGATTACGTGTAGAGTACAGAATGTGAGTGTTACAAGATTTGACAGCAAGTGACATTTTAAAATTGGAAAATTTCACATAAGAATTCAGGCTATCCAGCTTCTCTCCTCGACAGCACTGGCCACCCAGCCCCATTGGTGTACATCCTGCAGAGCATGGGCCGCTAGAGTGCACAGATCGTTCTGGTGGGTGAGACCCTCTTGGCCAGGACATGGCTTCAGGCCGCCTTCCCCAGGTCAACCTCACTGGCGTGAATGGCTTCTGTAAGATTTTTGCTCACAACCCCTCCAGCAGGCCAGCAGTGGAATTGTGTTGAGAAACAAATTCACTGTTTCGTTTCCATTAACAATTTACCCAAGTGTCCACCTCAGCCCCTTTACAATCGTAGTCACCCTAAACCACTCTTCCACCAGATGCCTGCAGGCTGCCCGACCATACCTCCTGCAACTCTGCCCAAATATCTCCATTGGATGGGCCTACCACCAAACCCCATGACCCCTGGTTCCTGCGTTCTCCACAGCAGTCGTCGTCCAACTTCCCAATCACTCCCTAAGTTCTTTATTGTCACAATTATTGCTTATTCTCTGCTCCCTGCAGCTGCCACTGATATGCAATAAAAGTTGCACAAAACCAGAGATCTTTATCTACTTTATTTAACCGGTGAATCTCAAGTGCTTGGGAGAGTCCTGGCACACAGTACGTGCTCAGTCAATATCTGTAGAACAAATGAATGCCCCCGATTTACTTCACATAAGATCTCTATCGTTGTTAACATTTTATTCCGTTATGTTACTTTAATGTACATTCTGCTATGGAGACAGATGTTGCCATTATTACAATAAAAAGTCTTAATACATTTACTATCACTTAAAAAAGGGATATTTCATACATTGATTATTAGGCATTTTTGCATATATCATCCTCCCTGAGTGCCAAAACTCGTCCCTGAGGCTGACTAGAGTGGTAGGCTGAAGCGTAGCCCTCAAAGATATCAGGTCTCAATTTCTGGAACTTATAAATGTTCCCTTAGGCAGCAAAAACTTGCAGATGTAAGTTAAAGGTCTTGAAGAAAGAGAGTCCCATGGGGTATGAGGTGGGCCCTGAATGTAATCACCAGGGTCCTTATTAGAGGGAGGCAGAGGGAACTTGACACACACGGAAGAGTAGAAGGGAGTGTGACCACAGAGGCAAAAACCAGAGTGAATGTCAACTGCCTCTGGAACTACTGCACGTGACAGCAGAACTTCTTGCAGGAGACCATGGGAAGCAGCCTGCCGTGATTTACAACAGGAAAAACACACCAAAATCCTTGCAAGTCACGGGTAAAAGCAGGGTGGTGGGGTGGGAATGCCTTGAGGGAGAAAGTTCTGGAAGAAACAGGCCAGACTGCTCCTTGCCACCCACAGAGTGCTCTTGGGGAGACCCTTCAAATCCCTGGGCCTCAGTTTCCTCACAAATCACAGGAAGAAGTTGGGCCACATCCCTGGTTCTCAAAGACTCCCAATTTGGGGGTTTTGTGAGGGCTGAGGGAACCCCCCGCCCAGGAGGTGTCAGCCCTGGTGCCCTTCAGTCTGAAATGACTCTTCCTCAGCTTTCCATACTGCACTTCTGCACCACCTTTCTTTTCAACAGTTGTCTCCACAGCTAAAGGTGAGTTTGAAAACCACTGCAGCCACCATCGCTAAGGCCGCAACTTCCAGTCTCAAATCTCTATGGTTCTAGAAATCCACATGGAACGGCAGCAACCAGTCCACTGTTGCTGTTTGTCCAGAGATGGGGTCCCAGCTAGCAAGACAGAGACGATCTTCCCAGGAGTCAGAAAGCACTTAAGGGGCATTAACTGCCAAGTCATTCCACTTTTGTGGTCTGTGTCCATGGCACGTGGAAGAACTCTGTTCACAGGCCCTGGGTCATAGCTCTTTTATCATAAAAGTGACCTGAGCCAGCCCTCATCAGTGGCCACTTAAGAATGCGAGGCACTGCTCTGGGGGTGCACAGGACCGTCAGAGTCTTCCTTAACGCTCGGGCAGGGCCTGGGGCTCCTCAGCTCACACAGGGACATGACCACTCTAGCGAACACACACCAAATCCAGACGGCAAGTGGCCCAGGCCAGGAAAGCACACCTCCTTTTCTCGTGACCAGGCCTCTGACGTCAAAGAGAATCTGTTGGTTTCCCTTTAAGTGATGGACCCTGACACTTCCATGGCCATTCCCCCCAGTCCATTCAGACACTGGGGAGAAAGCATATGATTAAAAGCAATCAATGCATTATGAAAATGAATTGAGCAAGCCATAATTTTATTGGTTGTGAGGCCAAGTAATAAAAAGGTAAATGTGAACAGGTGTGCTGGTTAATGTCCCTGGATAATTGAGTAAGTAACCCCCGAGAATCTGCCTCTGTTCAACTCGTACAATTTAAACTGCAGAAAGTAGGAAGTGCAAAATATGCACACTTTTTAAAGCTCTTAAAAAAAAAAAGCTTATTATATGGTCCCCACCTGGGCCATGATTAAGCACTCATTATTTCAGTAACAATGGCCCCATTGTTTCCTTTTTTATCCTAATAACCATATTTAAATTACAGAAATTTTTGAGAGCTATAGCCATAATGAAACTGGGGCCCAAAAAGGTTGATTGGTTTTCCCAAGGTCACAGAGGGGCAGAGCCAGAGCAGCCTAACACACAGCTCCAAAGTCTCAAACCAGTAATTGCTCTAATACACAAAACAAGGGGTCATTCACTACTGTCCTAACCCTTGAGCTTATGCAATTCAGTGGCACAAAGAATATACGCAGCAAACCTTATTATCTGTAATAGTCTGGGTTCTCCAGAGAAATAGAACCAACAGGCTTATAAACACACACACACACACACACACACACACACACACACGTGTGCATACAGAGTCAGAAAGAGAAAGAGAGATTAAGAGATTTTAAGGAACTGGTTCATACAATTGTAGAGGCTTGGCAAGTCCAAAATCTGCTGGGGTAGGCCACCAGGCTGGAGACTAGAGGAAGAGTCATATAGCTACAGTCCAAAGACCATCAGCTGGCAGAATCCCTTCGTGCCCTTGGGAGGTCAGTCTTTGTTCTATTAAGGCCTTCAACTAATTAAATAAGGACCACCCGCATTATGGAGGATAATCTTCACCCAAGAGCACCAATTTCAATGTCAGTATCATCCAATAAATGCCAGCACAGAAACATCCAGAATAATGTTTGATCAAATATCTGGACACCATGGCCTAGTCAAGTTGACACATAAAACTAACCATCACACCATTTCACCAAATGCCTCCACTTGTTTGGACTTAAGAGTATCCCAAGGCATTATAGGAGGAGCAGGGGTGGGGGGGTTGTCCATATGGGGTAACCAAGAAGAATTCATGCAAAGTTATGGCATCACTGATGCTAGGTGACCTACAGCTGAGATGCTGGATATGGGTGAAGTAAATTTGCCACCAGGATTTATGGAGCTGGGATCAAGTATAGGGGGTGAGATCCTCGGCAGAGGAAGCTTCAGTTTCTCTGCAGCTCCTGGGCATGCAAACAGTGCAGTGTTTTGGTTACCAATTACTGCAAAACAAACTACTGAAAGTTAGTGGCTGTCTCATACCAATAACCACTGTATTATTCCTCACGATTCTCTGGTCAGGAATTCAGTCAGTGTACAGGGGATAGCTTGTCTTTGTCCTATATGATGTCTGCGGGGGCTTGTTCACTCATACTTCTACTCCCTCCATTAGAATGGCCCAAACACATGGAAGCTGGCTGAGCCACTGACAGGCGTCATAGGTCCTATGACCACAGTTCTCATTGTTGGGTTCCCAGGTTTCCTCCACGTAATTTCAGGGCTTCTCCCTCTCCACATACATGGCCCCTCCATGTGGTCTGTCCAGTAGGATACCTACATTTATTATATGGTGGCTCATGACACCCAAGAATACAACATAGTAACTGCCAGCCCTTCTTAAAACTGAGGTCCATCGAGGACAGTGCAGCACCTCTGTATCATCCTATTGGTTAAAGCAACTCCCAGTCTGACCAGCTCAGATCCGATTCAAGAGGCAGAGACAACACAAGTGTGTGAATGCTTTGAGGCCTGGTTCATCGAGAGTCACAAAAGTGGTAATAGACTCCATCATCCATGACAGTCTTTTGCTCAGTCCATATACCCATCCAAGTCTTCCCAGGGTGAGGATCCTCATTCCTTGGGTAACATCTCTCAGCTTAGCCCCACTCTCCTGGATACCCCTCTGTAATTCCTCTTCTTCTCCCCCTTCCTCTGACCTCATTTTGCCTTAGAGATCATGTCCCACTTCCAAAGGCATCTGCATCTCAAGCTCACGTTTCATCTAGTTCTTTCATACTCACTTGGATGGCCCATTAGACCTGAAACCTCCCTCAAAGCAAAATTCGTTTCCTTCCCCTCGAGAGTCTACAAGAGGTACCATCCAAATTTTGCAGAGGGGTTGGGGCAGGAAAGATAGTGCTTTCCATTTTTCTGATGCAAAAACAACGGGGAAAAAAAACACAACAAATGGGTCACCTTTCCATTTTCAGAGACAGGCAAGTAGGGTGGCTAAGATGGCTCACGTCAGGGCCAGATTGTCACAGATCAGCCAGCTCTGTGTCCTCACCCATAAGTGGGAATTGTCCATCCCAGGGGGCTGCAGGGAGGATTACACGAGTGAAAGAAGGAAACGTGCTTAGAACAAAGCACAATTAAGTGTTTGCTGTGCTCACGTCAACAGTTGTGCCCCATCACACACATCAAGCGTTTTCCTCCAATTTCCCGGTGTGATGATTAAGTAACTCAAGGAGATAGAATTTCTAAGATATTCCTCTTAATCCTTTTTCTGGGAAAAGGAAGCTCCATCAAGATGCAAAAACTGCTTAGATCCTTCTTCTAGAGAAGGAATATGAGTCAGTATCAGGCTGTCCCAAAAATGTCTAGGCATCAGATTCCAGAGAAAACATATTTAGGGGTATTTTCCACAACAATAAATGTATATAGAGATATATACATATAAAACATAAATGATAGATTTTCAGACTTGCCCCGGAAACGTGTGGAAGGCCTCATGCACCCAGGGAGCACCCAAGTGGGGGTTCTCCCAGCCCCTCTTCCCAGCTACCTACCCAGTCATGGGCTTTGGGAGACCCCGGCTCTGAGTCACCACCAGCCACCATCCACGTGGCGGGGGTGGGAGGGCAGTTAAAGAAGGTGAAGGGAGAAACTAAGGTCCATAAGAGGGACCCCTGGGGAGAAGGTAAACTTGAATGAGGCTCCACCACCCAAACCACTTCCCTGCCTGGCCCCATTCTCCTCATCCACAGACTGAAGGTTAAGCTGTTAAGACACTGTTTTAACTTTCTCTTAAAATGTCACTCACTAGACAGACTTTTTTTTTTTTAAGTTTATTTATTTATTTTGAGAGAGACAGAGACAGTGCAAGTGAGGGCGGGGCAGAGAGAGAGGAAGAGAGAGAGAATCCTAAGCAGGCTCCGCGCTGTCAGCACAGAGCCCCACGCGGTGCTCAAACTCACAAACCATGAGATCATGACGTGAGCCGAACCAAGAGTCAGAAGCTTCACTGACTGAGCCACTCAGGAGCCCCATAGACAGACTTTAAAAAATAATAATAACAACATAGCCAGAGGCACCCGAATGCCTCCCCCAGTTACAGTCTCTGTCTCTCTCTCTCTCTTTCGTTCTCTCGCTTTCTCTCAAAAACAAATAAACTTAAAAAAAAAAAAAAACAGACTCAGATGTGTCCTTTCATTTTTTTTCTTGCCTCCATGGTTTCAGGGCAACCATGTTCTTTAACGGGTCTGGCCTCACCATGGGACACATGTCTAGTAGACAAATCTACAAGCAGTGGTCCAGGGGCCCATCGGAGGCCACTTCATAGACACCCTTAGTTGCTGCTAATGCTTTCCAATCTTATTTTGTGCTTGTGGCTGCACAGAGCCTGTTCTGGGGGGCTTCTCTCAGCCCCCCATTTCCTTTGGAACTTACTGATGGATGTGGGTTCTCTAGCTGTGATCCTCTGTCTCCTGTGACTGAACCTTCTCCTGACCGACTGGGATCTGTCCCCCACCAGCTTCCTAGGCCCCCACTGGCTTGTAACCCCTCTCTGGCCACTCTGGCCCTTCATAAGGTAAAATCAAACTAGGATAAACAACAGGTCACTTTCTGGGCTCCAGCCAGCCAGATGGCCATGAAGTTGACAAAAGTTCCAACACTCTTTCTTATTCTGAGCTGAAGTGAAGCCCATGAGAAGATCCAAAAAGGCTTCCGCACAAGCAACTGATTCCTGAAACAGCATCTTCCATGGCGGATGTCATTTCTACAGTACCTCAAAGTTAAAATTACATTTAATTATGTGAGGCGACTAACTTCTGTTTTATAAATGAATCACAAACATTGGTTTTATTTCTGAGTAGTAGCTAATGAGTTTCATAGCAATCTTTTCACAGAACCAAGAAGAAGCGATGACTCACAAGGATAATAAAACAGGGTTCTTTCACTCGCCTTGGCAAAGCAGATAGTCTCCATAAGTCAATCTTTCTGAATTACCATGTGTTTTGCTTTGTTTAGCCAAGAAAATAATCTGAAAGTGAACACAGCTACAGGCCATGAGCTTCTCTAAGGCCCACAAGCAAATCTCTCAGTCTCCATATTGCATATTTTTCTCAGAAGAGATCTCTAAGAGACTTTTTCCCTCTCTCTGGGGTTATAAATGACTCATTTACTTTTTTCATCCTTGATATTTTGTGTGTTGAATATAGTTTGCCCAAAGTCATTTTAAGTCAGGGAAAACTGGCTTAGTTGTTTTTGTTTTTGTTTTTTTCCTTAGCTTTTTGGATTTATCTGGAGACCTCTTTTATCAACAGGCAAAGTGGGGTTCACATATCATCAAAGTCAAGATAATACAGTAAAGCTAGGGTATTTGAAACAGCTGCGAAAGTGGCAATAAAAAAGGGGAGGAGAAACTTTTGAAGACAATCCAGGAAGATAGGGCATGTTCAGAGATGTTAGTAAAAATACAGAGAAAATGAAACCGGTAACAAAGTTCAATTTTGTACAACGCGGCATATTTCTCACAGATACTATTTCTGATGTCCAGATTCACTTCATCAGGCTGAAACCGACATCATTATCTTGAGGGCTTTTGACAGAATTCCCCATGTGAAGGCATATTTAAAAGAAGTTCATTTTCATTTCTTTTCTTGTGTCTGTGCTGTAATCATGCAACTCTTCAGAGGACTAACTTTGACTTTTCTCTCTGGGTCTAAAGTGAAAACACTTCTAATTCTGATCACTGGAACAACTGCCTGGCTATTTTATATCGCGATCTCACCTTGACACGATCTTCCTGCTTTGTTCGCTCCTCATTCATCCAGCTAAGGCTAGAGGACTCTGCTATCGACAGGCAGCACATCAAGTCTGTGAGTGAGTCTGTGGCTTCTAGAGCCAGACTGCCTGTTTCTCACCAGCTCTGTGACCTTGGGCGGTTCACTTGCCTCTCTGTGCCTCTGTTTCCCAGCTACAAAATAGGGATGATGATGTTCCCAATGTTGGCTATTCCCAACACTACAGGATCAGGATGAGGTTAAATGAGTCAGTACTTACGACAGACTTTGTACTTTGCAAGCCCTCAATGAACATGAACTATTGCTGTCTGCAACTAACTTTCAGGTGGTTCTGGATAATGCTGAAGGGAGTGCAGAGAGAAGAAAAACAATGTTCTTTATCTTCCCTGGGGAGATGTGTCACCACCTACATTCAACAAGTTTGTGCTTTAAATCGGTGCAGCTAAATGTTTGTATTGCCTTTTTGAATGTAATTATATCTGACTATTATAAAATTATAGTGCATTTAGAAATCTGGAAACCCTGTGCATAAGTAATTTTATCTTTATACCTTATGTTGATGTTGGAGCCTGAACACAAGCTCCAGGGCTCATCTCTATCTTTATTAAGGAAATGGCTCCCCTTAGTGGAATTACTGAGTAATTACACATACTCCCCCTCAGGTTTAAGAGCAGAAGTCCTGCTTGGCGCTGGTCATGGACATCAATAGCTACAGCCATTTAATAGCATTAAGTAAATTGTGTTTAAATTTATTTTCCCAAAGATTCATTTCACCCCCTCAAACCCATTACAATCTCATCCCATTGCGATGTTCTATCAGAAAAGAGAATCAGTGTTAAGCTGTACCAACAAAAGGCAAAGATGGGTTTTCACTTAATTAAAATGACATCTATTCGCCTAAAGGTGTTTGCAAGGCATCAAAGTGGCTTACACATTTCATTCTAAGTATGCTTTACGTGTCAATCTGGGCCCTTCAAGAAGCATCTGAGCTCTGGTCGAATGGGTCTACTGACTGCTAGAAAATCAGGGACAGCAATGAAAGAATCAGCTATTATACTTTTCCAGATGCCAAAACAGATGTGGAGATTATTGTGACTTTCCGTATTTGAACTGGCATTTCATAAAGTATTTGCAGGGTCTTCCAGTTGTTGGCTATGTGAGCTAGGAAATCAAGACATGCTCTCCAGATTTCCTAGTCTTCTTTTGTGGTATTTGGAGATGGGGCGAGATCCCTTCACACTTCTGGAAGGAACTAGAAATGGGTGAATTTTCTTTTTTTTTTTTTTTTTTTTTTTTTTTTTTTTTTTTTTTCAACGTTTATTTATTTTTGGGACAGAGAGAGACAGAGCATGAACGGGGGAGGGGCAGAGAGAGAGGGAGACACAGAATCGGAAACAGGCTCCAGGCTCTGAGCCATCAGCCCAGAGCCCGACGCGGGGCTCGAACTCACGGACCGCGAGATCATGACCTGGCTGAAGTCGGACGCTTAACCGACTGCGCCACCCAGGCGCCCCGGGTGAATTTTCTACAGGTGTATTAGTTGATGTATACTTTCATGGAACTCAGTCATGGCACAGATGATGGTGGTGATGGTAGCTAACACTTAACACAGTACTTACTATGTGTCAATCATTGTGCTGCGTACATCACATGGATCATATCATATTACCCTCACCATAACTCCTTACAGTAAGTGCTCTGATATTCTTACTTTACAGATAAGAAACAGTCACAGAGTTTCATGACAATTTGCCAGAGGTCACAGGGTTAGCAAGCCACGGAGCTGCGGCTGGAACCCTGTCCCTGTCCCTAACTACCACACTACTCTGCATCCTCTCTACCAATTAGAAACAAAAATTTTGAGTTGTCTGTGAACATCCATTTGTAGAGCTGAAATTAATGACATCTATTAAGCATATGGTGGGACACCGAGGTGGTTCAGTCGGTCCGACTTCAGCTCAGGTCATGATCTCACGGTTTGAGCCTGGGTTTGAGCCCCGCATGGGGCTCTGTGCTGACAGCTCAGAGCCTGGAGCCTGCTTCAGATTCTGTGTCTCTCTCTCTGTCTCTCTGCCCCTCCCCCACTAGTGCTCGCTCTTGCTCTTTCTCTCTCTCTCTCTCAAAAGTAAATAAACACTGGGGCACCTGGGTGGCGCAGTCGGTTAAACGTCCAACTTCAGCCAGGTCACCATCTCGCGGTCTGTGAGTTTGAGCCCCGCGTCAGGCTCTGGGCTGATGGCTCAGAGCCTGGAGCCTGTTTCTGATTCCGTGTCTCCCTCTCTCTCTGCCCCTCCCCCGTTCATGCTCTGTCTCTCTCTGTCCCCAAAAAAATAAATAAACGTTGAAAAAAAAATTTTTTTTTAATTAAAAAAAAAAAGTAAATAAACACTAAAAAAAAAAAATAAGCATATGGGTAATGAAAATGAAATTTATTTGTAAGAAAACATTCCAAAAAAGATAGATAGCAAGTAAGCCCGTTAAACCATGTTCAACATCATTAATCATGAGGGAAATGCATAGTAAAATCACAATGAAATACCACTATTTATCTATTAGACTAGCTAAAACTTTTCTTTAAATTTGACTATAACATCTGCTGCAAAAGAGTAGAGCAGCTGGTAAAATCACACATTGCTGGTGAAAATGCAAACTAGCACAGCCGTGGGGTTCCTCGCTGGCTGGCTGAGTCGATGAGGCATGAGACACTTCATCTCGGGGTTGTGAGTTCGAGCCCCATGTTGGGTATGGAAATTACTTAGAAAAATAAATAAAATCTTAAAAAAAAAAAACTAACACAACCTTTTTGAAAAAGCAGTTTGACTCTTTCTTACAAAGTTAAATTTTCACCTATCATAAGACCCAGCAATCCCACCCCTGGGCATTTTACCTAAGAAAATGAAAATAAATGTCCATACAAATACCGGGAGGCAAAGACTTATAGCAGTTTTTTTCATAGTCATCAAAAAACTGTAAATATTACAAATATCTGTCAACTGGCAAATGGATAGACAAACTGATACATATGCACACAACGGACTACTCCTCAGTCATAAACAGAAACAAGCCACCAGTACATGCAACAACCTGGGGAAATGTCATGTGAATCATTATGCTCAGTGAACGAAGACTGCTCAAAAGGCTACATATTCTTTGACTTCATTCATATGACATCCTCCACAAAGTAAAACCACAGGGAGGGAGAACAGATTGGTGGTCACCAGATGTTGGGGGTGGAAAAGACACAGTGAACTTCTTAGGGTGATGAAAATGTCTTTACCTTGATTATGGTATCATTAATCACATGTTAATTACAATGTAACATAATATATTACAACCATATGTTAATTATACCTCAACAAATCTGACATGAAAAGAAAAAGGAAGGAAGGAAGGGAGGGAAGAAGGAAGAAGCAGTAACAAGAGAATCAATGTGTGGGGCACCTGGATGGCTCAGTCAGTTGAGCATCTGACTCTTGATTTCAGCTCAGGTCATGATCCCAGGGTCATGGGATCAAGCCCTGCAGCAACGTGGAGCCTGCTTAAGATTCCCTCTCTATTTGCAAATAACATATCAGATAGAGGGTTAGTATCCAAAAGCATGAAGAACTTATCAAACTCAACACCCAGAAAACAAATAACCCAGTGAAGAAATGGGCAAAAGACATGAATAGACACTTCTCCACAGAAGACATCCAGATGGCAAACCAACACATGAAAAAATGCTCCACATCACTCATCATCAGGGAAATACAAATCAAAACCACGATGAGATACCACTTCACACCTGTCAGAATGGCTAATATTAACAACTCAGGCAAAACAGATGTTGGCGAGGTTGCAGAGAGAGAGGATCTCTTTTGAACTGCTGGTGGAAATGCAAGCTGGTGCAGCCACTCTGGAAAACAGCATGGAGGTTCTTCAAAAATTAAAAATAGAACTACCCTACGACCCAGCAATTGCACTAGTAGGTATTTATTCAAGGGATACAGGTATGCTCTTTCAAAGGGGCACTTGCACCCCAATGTTTATAACCATGCTATCAACAATAGCCAAAGTATGGAAAGAGCCCAAAGTCCATCGACAGATGAATGGATAAAGAAGATGCGGCATGTATATATGTACAATGGAATATTACTCAGCAATCAAAAGGAATGAAATCTTGCCATTTGCAACATTGTAGATGCAACTAGAGGGTGTTATGCTAGAGGGGGATGGGCTAAATGGGAAAGAGGCATTAAGGAAGACACTTGTTGGAATGAGCACTGGGTGTCATACATAGGGGATGAATCACTGGATTCTACTCCTGAATCATTATTGCACTATATGCTAACTACCTTGGATATAAATTAAAAAAGGAAGGAAGGAAGGAAGGAAGGAAGGGAAGAAGGAAGGAAGGAAGAAGAAAGAAAGAAAGAAAGAAAGAAAGAAAGAAAGAAAGAAAGAAAGAAAAAGGAAGGAAGGAAGGAAGGAAGGAAGGAAGGAAGGAAGGAAGGAAGAAAAGAAAGCATTTATTACTGCTTTAAACAAATTAAGAAGAAGATTCTCTCTCTCTCTCTCTCTCTCTCTCTCTCTCTCCTTCTCCCCACTCCCCCTGCCCTGCTCATGCAGGTGTGCTCTCTATTGTTCTCTTTCAAAAAAGAGAGAGAAAGAGAGAATCAGAAAAGCAGTTAAAAGCATGGGCCCAAGTGTAGACTTCCTGAGTCCAAATAGGGCTCAACCTCTGTGGGACTTGAGCTACATTCCTGAACCTCTCTGTGTCTCAATTTCCTCTTCTGTAAAATAGGTTAATAATGCATCTTACTTCACAGTGTTCTTATGAGGATTAATTTAGTTGATATTTTTAAAGCACTTAGAGTAGTACCAGGTATTCAGTAGGTTCTCAATAAATAGGTACCATGAATGATCGAATCATAGACTATAATACAACCCACTCACTGAGCCAGTTACTCCAACTGTCAAGTAGGCAGAATCAGGGCTTTTTAAGCCATCTGCCCTGACCCTGTCCACTAACCTAAGCTGGTAATGGCCATCCAAGTCACATCATTTTCAATCTCTTGAATCTACAGCTAAAATTCTAGCTGATTTTCACTGTAACAAACCAATCCCTAAACCAGGATCTCTGTGAGCACCAACTTTGTCTGCTGGAACCCCAGAGCTAAAGCCCAGGAAAGTAAATCTCTATGCTCCAATGTGTGGCATTTACAGAGTGTCACTTAAGCCCCCAGACCTCAATTGATTGTGAGTAGTCTCTCCACAAGCCGTCCACACTCCTCCCACCCTCTTATAAGAATACTTCAAAGCAGCCCCATGAGGCAGATAGAGAGATCAGCCCATGCAAATGCTGCTTCATACACACATCTCTGTCCCCAGCGCCTCCCCCCACCTCCGATCTCCCCAGCTCCCCCCCAGCCCCCCCCCCCCCCCTGCCCCTACCAAGGACAAGCAGTCTCTTCAAAGTGATCAAAGTGAGGCAGGGAAGAAGGGCACCAGCAGGGGTTGCTACTGGCTGCTGGGTCTAATGAGATCACCCTTCTAGAGGCCAAACTGCAGGGCAGTTAGTCCTGAGGGAGAAAGGAGAAGGTTCTTCCACTGGCCCCTGTTCTCTATCACCAAAGGCTTGCCCTGTGGGCATCGACACATGTACATTGAGCAAGGGTCTGTTATGCCCACTTCCCAGTCCTGGGCTGCAGGCCAGAGGCAGGGAGCAGAGACAGGAGGGAAGCCTGTGCAAAGTCACCGGAGCTCTCGCAGAGCTGGTCACCATGGCAATCACCAGAAAAAACAGGTCAGGCCAACAGACTCTAAACTGTGCATACATAAAAAGTATCTGAGTTTCCCCAACCCAGTACTTCTGCTCCCTGGTATATCTTGATACAGAGAAATCACACAGGGACACATAGGCTAAAATTTTATTGTTGCATTATTAAGCAACACAAAGAAAAAGTTGAAGGAGAAACAGGAGGAGGTAGAGAAGACTATCCGAACTGCTTACCATCCATCAATATGAGAATGGCTTATCAGTGTGCGGTATAACCAGAAAATGAAACACACAAGAGTGAAAGTGAATGAATTAGTGCCTCAGGGACCAACATGTACAATCTTACAAGAATTAGAATCACTGAAGGATCACCAAGGTGACTGGATATAAGAACAAAATGTAAAAATGAATTGCATTTCTCTATAGCAGCACCAAATGGTTAACAATGCAATTTTCCCAGGAGCCTGGCTGGCTCAGACAGTTGAGCGTCTGACTTCAGTTCAGGTCATGATCTCACAGTTTGTGGGTTCAAACCCCACATTGGGCTCACTGCTGTCAGTACAAAGCCCGCTTCGGATCCTCTGTCCTCCTGTCTCTCTGTCCCTTCCCCCACGCTCTCTCTCTTTCTCTATCTCAAAAATAATAAAACATTTTTTTAATGCAATTTTCCCAGAAGATGCACTTATAATGGTAACAAAATTATAAAACAGAAATAATTCCCATATTTGCTCACCTTCTTTAATTCTGACTGTCAAAGGATACTGTCTACAGATGACCAATCCAGAAATAAACACGTATATTTTTATTCCACGTGAAGATAAACACTAGAATCAAAATATATATAATTAAGGAAAATAGTAGACACTGAGAGAGGAAAAGAGGATGTAGTGTACGTCAATAACAAAGAATGTCATTCTTCATGACAGAGGTCAGAATGCAGTCCCAGACAAAAGCATCAGCATCACCTAGGAACTTGCTAGAAATGCAAATTCTCAGGCCCCATCCCAGACCTGCTGAATCAGACACTCTGGGTTTGTTTAAAGAAACCCTCAAGAGGTTTCTAATACAGACAAAAATTTGGTAACAACTGCTTGCTAATAAGGACACAATAAATACTGCTTAAATATACCAACCAAGAAAGAGGTATAAATATATTCAATTTATTTCTGCTGGCAAACACCAGCAGATCTGACACCAGAAACTGTTGATTGTCTATGGAGAGTGGTGTTGGGTTTTTGAAGGAGGCAGGGCTTAAGCAGAGAGATTTTTATTTTATTTTATTTTATTTTATGTCATTCTGGACTCTTTTAATTTCTTTTAATTTTTTTTAATGTTTATTTATTTTTGAGAGAAAGAAACAGAGCTCAAGTGGGGGAGGGGCAGCCAAAGGGGGAGACACAGAACCGGAAGCAGGCTCCAGGCTCCGAGGTGTCAGCACAGAGCCCAACGCAGGGCTCGATCCCACCAACCGTGAGATCATGACCTGAGCCAAAGTCCAACGCTTAACCCACTGAGCCACCCAGGTGACCCTGAACTGTTGAATTCTCACAGCATGTTAATCTTTAAAAACGAAGAAGAGGAGGAAGAAGACACACACTGAAATGAAGTGAGTGTGGTTTAGGGACCACTGTACTCACAGACATTCCACCACCCCGGTCACAATCAGCCAGAGAATATGCAACAATTTACAAGAAGGATATTTATAAGGAAAGAACCCCATGGTGACTCTTTATATTGCACACCCGTGCTAAATTTGACTTAGCTTCATGTTTTAAGGCCTATTTGTCCAACTTTTTTCCAAAAATTACTGCCCAGCAGAAGGAAGCATCCCATTTTTTTTTACATTGCATTCTCAGTAGATAGTAAAATATCTAATGCTTGAATGGGAAGTATTAATATGCCTTCAGTGTGCAGGATGAATCAGAAGAAAAGACGATGGGGAGGCTATAGATATGTGACATTTATCCCCTCCACAATAGAAAATCAGCGCCCGATTCAATGTGATTCCTTGTTGCAAGAGATGATCATTACTCCCCAGCCCTGCTTGTTTCCAAAGGAGACCTGCACCCCTTCCAGTCTCCCCTGCCAGTGTGTACAGCCTCTTCTCCACTGACAGGCAGGCTTTATTTCCCCCCTTTTAATCTGGGCTGGCCCCTTGCTCTGATGGCTCAAATACACCAGAAGAGAATTTGGAACCCAGACCTTCAGCTAGCCATGTGTACCTCCTTCTTCATCAAACATTCCTTCTTGAAACTCAGGCACCGAGTTTTGAGGACGTCTGTGCAGCTACATGTGAGGCCCATATGGGAGAGAACTGAGGTCCTTGGTCAATAGGCCTAACCGAGCTCCCAGCCAGCAGCCAGCACCAACAGCCAGACGTGTGAGTGAGCCACCTCGAAGGTTCCATTCGTGCACAGCCTTCAGAGGACCACAGTCCCAGCTACCATCTCTCTTTGCAGTTTCAGCTACCATGCTGAGTCCAGTCAACTTACACAACTCTGAGAGATAGTTACCTGGATGGTGTTTTAAGACACTGAGTTTTAAGGCTTATTTTGTTTAGGGCTTATTCTGCAGCAATAAAAAAAGTAAAACAAAGCCTGAGGTATCATAACAGAAATCAAAAATATGCAGCTTTGGCTTTGGGATTCAGTGGCAGGTAAGGGCCAGACGGGCCTCCAAGAAACCACAGATAGAGCCTGAAAGGAGCGAGTGAGGAAGTTACCACTGGAGGCTGAAGAAAAGACAATCCATGCCAAGGTTTAACAACTGTCGAAAATGTGGGTTACCTTGTCCACAGCAATGGATAAAACAGGACTAACAAACAGCACCTGGCTGTAGAGATTTCCAGGCAGAACACTCAAAGGGACAGCTAGTTTCTTCTAGTGGCCTCTGAAGAAAGGCAGAAATGAGCCCCCAAGAAAAGACAGTTCCGTTTGGGAACAGAATTTAGAAAACACAAGACCCTAGACCCAAGAAAAAGTGGTCAAAGGAAGATTAGCCTTAAGGCAAAGATTAAGCCCAAATTTCTGCAAGTAAAGTGTGGTCTTAGAGTAAAGTCAAGCCAAGAATGCAGCTGTAAGACCCTTCTAAGACCACGGAAAGATCTAAGACAGTGTCTGAAGACCTTCTCAGCCAGGCAATAGGACTTGAGAATCAAGAGGGAGTTTTTCCACAGCGTCCTGACTCACATTCCAAGGTTTAGAGGTGCCTGTCTCCAAGTGCCAATGGGCTAGGGAGTTTGTCTCATGGACCTAATGGAGTGAATTTTATAATTTGATACACAGGAAATCTATAAGGTTTTTAGAGGAATTATACTCATTTGTACCAAAAGGAATAGAAATGCTCAAAATGAGAAGAGATTTCTGGACCTCTAACCTCTTAGGGTGAGGAATAAGGCTGAGAAAGCTATTCAAATGCAAGCACAGGTCATTTCCAATGGAAAAGAAAGGACAATTCAGCAGGTTGAGTCAAGAGTCATAGAGAACCACTCCCTAGGAGGAGAACATCTTTTTTTCTAAGGACTTTTTTTTCAATTTTTTAAAAGTTTATCTATTTATTTTGAGAGAGAGAGGGAGCACTTGAGTGAGCAGAGAAAGGCAGAGAGAGAAGGAGAGAGAAAGAGAGAATCCCAAGCAGGCTCCAGGCTCCGAGCTGTCAGCACAGAGCCCGATGCGGGGCTCCAACCCATGAACCATGAGATCATGACCTGAGACAAAGTCGGACACCCAACCAACTAAACCCCCCAGGCACCCCATCTTTTTCTAATTTTTGAAAAATAAAAAATCTGTCTACAAATGCATGGTGGGATTTCAGGATTACTACGGACGAGTGACAGCTATTCTTCATGTTGTACTTCCTGCAGTTACACTATCCCTTTCTCACACTGTAAGGTGGGTATGTGTAGGCCAGATAATGTCTTTTTGATTTACAAGACTCTACACCCACGAAACCATGGCAGAGATGCTGTACCCAAGGACCCCCATCCACATGTACACCTGATTTTGTTAATGTGATCCTGGACTTTGAGTTGATTCCATGATGCCGGGGTGGGGGGGGGGGATTGGAAAGGAGGAGGTGAGTATAGTTTGCACATGGGAGGAATGATGTAAATTATGGTGGTCAGAGGGCAAACCTTGGAGATAGTGTCCAAAGATGGAGACTTCTTACACATGCGTGCCATTCTCACATTAACAATAGAGTTCATGTCCCCTCCTCTTAAATCTGGGATGGCCCCCTGAGTACTTTGACAAACAGAATGTGGTAAAAGTGAATCCAGCCCTAATAGGACTGGCAACTTTTGTTTCCATCCTCTTGAACACTTCACCTGGAGACTGAGTGGCCATGCTATGAGGAAGTCCAAGCTGTGTTTAAGAAGAGGGCCACATAAACAAGAACTAAAGCCTCCCAGTCAACAGCAGCACCAATGGCCAGGTCTACGAATGAGCCATTTTAGACATTTCAATACAACAAAGCACACAAATGATTGCAGCCCTGGCCAAATCATGTGGACTAGAAGCTTCTTTAAGTGAGCTCGGTCAACTTGTAGAATTGGGAAAGACAACAAAATTTATTTTTCTATCTATCTATCTATCTATCTATCATCTATCTATCATCTATCTATATACCTTACAATTCAGGTAATTCTTTGTTTTACTTTTCAGAATTGAAGTATAGGGGCACCTGGGTGGCTCAGTTGGTTGAGTGTCCAGCTTCAGTTCATGTCATGATCTCACAGTTCGTGAGTTCAATCTCTGCATCAGGCTCTGTGCTGACAGCTCACAGCTGGATCCTGCTTCAGATTCTGTGTCTCCCTCTCTCTCTCTGCCCCTCCCCTGCCTGCACTCTGTCTCTCTCTCTCTCAAAAGTAAATAAATAAACATAAAAAATAAACATTAAATTAAATTAAATTAAGTTAAATTAAATTAAATTAAGGTATATTAACATACAATGTTGTATTAGCTTCAGGTGTACAGCATATTGATTCAACAATTCTATACATTACTCAGTTTCCATGATAAGTGTAAGTGACTTGTTTATTTTATATCTGGAAGTTTATGTTTCTTAATCTCTTTTACCTATTTGACCCCCCACCTACCTCACCTACCTCTCCTCTGGCAACATTAGTTTGTTCTCTGTATTTAAGAGTTTCTTCCTTCCTCCCTTCCTCCCCTCCTTCTTTCCTTCCTTCCTTCCTCCTTTTCTTTATTTCTTTCTTTCTCCCTTTCTTATTTGTCTTGTTTTTTTTTTTTTTTTTTTTAGATTCCACACATAAGTGAAATTCATCTGGTATTTGTCTTTCCCTGCCTGACCTATTTCATTTAGCATTATACCTTCTAGATCTATCCAGGCTGCTGTGAATGTAAGGTCCCATTTTTTTATGGCTGAATAATATTCCACTGACTATATATACCACATCATCTTTCTCCATTCATCCATCAGTGGACACTTGGGCTGCTTCCACATCTTGGCTATTGTAAACAATGCTGCAATAAACATAAGGGTGCATATATTTTTTTTGAAATCATTGTTGTTTTAAGCCACTAAGTTTTAAGGTGGCTTGTTACTCAGCACCAGATAACTGAAACAAACTTTGGGCAGGTCTCCAGTCATTGAGCAGTTGTGTGCCTTTGATCCCAAAGAGCATAATTTTAAGCTCATTTGTATCCTGTAATTGTTTAATTCCTCCTGAGATATAATTACAAATTATCTAAATCATGCTTGCAGGAGAATCAGGAAGAAAAAAATCTTAATTTCATCAACCACCAATTTATTCACATCAATCTGATTCACATGCCAGTCTTTCCTTTAATGCTTCTTCAGATAGGAGATGAAAAACAAAGCTCAAAGTCAAAACAGTCAGGTAGGAACCAGTAAGTATTTGCTGAGTTCCAACTTCCTACAATGATAGACACTTTGCTTGGTGCTGAATACAGAATCCTTGTCCTCAGAGTGCTTACAATAGAGACAGTGGGCTGTGTTTCAGGGTCAGGGGGCACAGCCAAGCCATCACATTCACTCACTCTCATACACTGAACTTTCACTCGGACTGCTCACCGGCTATTGAGCTGTGACTGCTTACTATTTCCGGGAACACTTACTGGAGGTCGCAGTGTTGAAGGCATAGGGTGCCTGAGAGCCCCTTCTAGGGTATCTTTTCTGCTAGGATTCTGAGCAGGTGGGTTCAGAGGTACAGCTTTACAGACAGCTCTATATTTCCTCTGCTCCAGAGTCCTCCCTGCTCACCAGCCTGTTGCCTGCTACCTGCTGTCACGTTCCTGGTCTTGGATGTTGGCCCACAGTGCTTGTAATCACTTCCAGACCCCCAACCTTCATGCCCTGTGGCCCTGTGTCCATACCCCTGCCTATATTCTCCAGGGAACCAGTCTCTGTCAACCTTCAGTCCAGCTTTTAGAGAAAGGCTTCGTAGCCCCATTATTTAGTGACTAGTAACACTGTCTTTTCCTTCACCGCCTGTCCTCCATTAGAGTTCCAGCAATCTAGGAGTGAGTCTGTAGGCTTGGAGGGGATAATGCAAGGGGCTACCTTGACCTTCATAACGAGACCCACTCTTCCCTCCTTCACCCGGGGCTTCTTCCTCTGGTGCATCTGTCATTCTTCAGAGCCCGCATCATGACCTGAAATTGTCTTGTGTGCTTAGTTGCACATTTATTGTCAGTTCCCTCTCATGAACACTGTTCCCTCCCTCCACTGAAACGAGGAAGATAGTGGGGCTGTTTGTTACCATGACCTCCAATGCACTGACACATAATAGGTGTTGAACAAATAAGTGTTTAATGAATCGGTACTTCTTCCTCCCTGGTGATTTTTCTTTCAGGAATTTGGTTGTTTTATCCTACAGACCACCAGAGGGCTCACTATGTCTGAAATTGACCAGTATGAAAAGTCTCTTGCTCTGGCCCACATTGCAAATCAAGGAAAAGTATCCGGGAATTTTAGTGTCCTGCAACATCCTGGCATTCCTAGAGCATTCCACGAACAGGTAGAAGGCTGCTGTGTCTGGGACATGCAGAGGACTCTGGGGACAGTGTGCACCATCAGCTCTGATATACTCTGAGCCTGATCTGGCAGACCCAGCCCAGACACTTCATTACACACAAAGAGGTAACTGACGGGCAAGCCATGGCTGCTAAAGGCTAAACAGAATGCAGCAGAAGAGACCTTAAACTTCAGCCCAGATTCTTAACCAGGAATGGTCTCAGAACCACAAAGCCCCAATCCCAGAACCAGTGAATTCGATTCTCTGAATCGGAGGCTAGAACATGCATGTAAAATGCTTGCCAGGCAATTCTGATGCTCACCGCAGGTGAAGATCCACTGGCCTCAAGAAACGCAAAGGAGGGAGAGGCTGATTTGCTAAGGAAAGTTTCACAGAGGAGAAGGGACTTGAAATGGTCCTGGAAGGGCAAATGAAATCTCATTAGCAGAGAAAAGAAACAAATAGATGTTCAGAGTAGGGTAGTAGGAAGGGACAAAGCATGCCAGGCTGGCACAGAAAACAGTTTGTCAGCCTACAAGCAACCTACCAGAGGGTAGTGGGAGCTGCATCAGAGGGGAAGAGCGGGACCTTGAAAGTTTCCGGTTCAATTTTTATCCCCTGGGGAACCTTGAAGGTTTTTGAAAGGAGTACATAATAAAGATGTTTTTGTTTAGAAGGAGTTAATACTCCTTCCCTGTTTGGACTGGATTGTCAAGAAAACTGGTTTTGCAGATTCCCTTCTTGGCCATGGGAACTTGGGTCCCCATTAAAATGCACCGGCTTCTCCTACACTCCTTGCATTTCAGCTTCCTAAGGAGACTGTCCATGCAAAATCAAATATCAACTGATCTGAGTTTGGTCAAGTCAGGGGAGAAGCATTAAGAGGAAGTAATACTGGGAGCACCTAGGCGACTCAGTGGGTTAAGCATCCGACTCTTGGTTTCTGCTCAGGTCATGATCTCACGGTTCGTGGGTTTGAGCCCCATGCCTGGCTCTGCACTGACAGTGCCCAGGCGGAGCCTGCTTGTGAGTCTCTCTCTCTGTTCTCTCTCTCTCTCTCTCTGCCGCTCCCCCACTTGTGCTGTCTCTGTCTCTCTCAAAATAAATAAATAAATTAAAAAAAAAAAAAGGAAGTAATACTGATGCCCCGCACTTTGCTTTCCAAGTTACTATCTAAACTGAGAAGTTTGCATTTGTAGAATGAATAATAACATCATTGGCATGAAGACGTTTTATTGAAAGACATCGTTGTGCTTTTCGATTTGCATTTCCCAGTATATGCTGTCTCCCAATTCTGCCAGAAGCATCCATTTGCCTCTGAGAAGAATCAGAGTAATTACATCAAAAATGCACAAAAATAAAGAGTCAAACTTCTGGCTTTGACTACAAAAATTGTATTTTTGAGTCCCTAGAAATCTGATAGTTTTGACAATTCTGTGAGTGTCTAAGCCAGGCTTGGCAAAATTGGTTCTACAGGTTTGCCACAGGTCATACGATAGAGAATGCAGGCCATAAGGTGACAGATGCGATGGAGGGGCACCTGGGTGACTCAGTCAGTTAAGCATCTGACTCTTGACTCTTGGTTTCACTCAGGTCATGATCTCACTGCCCATGAGTTTGAGTCCCGCATTGGGCTCTGTGCTAACAGTGCGTGCAGAGCCTGCTTGGGATTCTTTCTCTCTCCCTCTCTCTCTGCCCCTTTCCCACTCACACTCTCTCCCTCTCAAAAATAAATAAATAAACTTAAAAAAAAAAAGATGTGATGGAAAGGAAAGCCCTAATATGCAGGAGAAGAACGTTCTTCCCTTGAAGGAGCCTGGATAGAGAGAGATTAGAAACAGAGTGAAGGGGTTGATTGCCAGCGTTCTCAGTGTCTCTTCTCCACTCCCATGTCTGGGTCCATAAAAGTGGGGAACCTGACAATCCCCAAGCACGTCTTTAGGGAGCAGCTTTTGGTGTGGCACCACCCCCAGTGCAGTAGGATTAGCAATAGCAGTGGTGCATAGCCTGAGAACATGTTACTGGTGTCCCAGCGCCCGTACATGATCTGTACAAGGCTGAGAAGATTCCTTAGTAGAGAGATCCAGAAGTTATAAGAGAACCTCTGCCGGCCAAAGGTCACTGTGAAGGAGCCATGGGGTCTGTGGATCACAGTGGTTTGTGCGCCATTCCCAACAAGATACCCAGAAAGCCAGAGAGGTCATTTGCCTCCAGCGGACTCCATGCAGGTGCCCAGAGAATGGTCCAATGCATCTACAACAAGAAGAGATTGGGCCGGTGCCCAGGGGCTCAAGTTCTCCTTCCTTACCTCCCCAAGGTCACATCAGTCTCTCATATAGGCAGATGTCATCGAGGGGGCAGCAGAGAGAAGAAATCTGAGCTCGTAAACAGGGGCTCCCTTGTCTTTCCCACCACCCCTCACCCCCACCCCCGCCTCCAACACATGGGGACTGGTAAAGAGACGCAGATGCTTTATATGAACTACAAAATCTAGATTTTCTTTATATATTCATGGTGGTGCATAAATTTACACACTCATCACAATTCATTTTGCCTACTGTAGGGTATTTTATGGACCGGTTTCCTAATGGAAACTGAGTAGGGGTCATCACACTTGTATCTTATAACCAGGAAGTCCAAAGCCACATTGACACATTGACACGTTCACCAAATGGGTACCGCATTTTCCAAACGAATCCATCCTTGACCTCCAAATTATAAACACAGTTGTCAGCCGCAAGGTGGCCCTAGAAGCAACAAAATGCAGCCTCCAGACAGGCCCTGCCACTAGAAGGAGTGGATTTGAGTTGTTTTTGTTTTCCCATTTACGAGCAATTAATTGAAGAGGGGAAAAAAAAGGATTAAGCATTGTGCCAACAAAGGGACCTGTGTCTTCGGTGTTCGTTTCCATCAAATACAGCAGAAATTGCAAATCACTGGGTGGCGACACAGCACACCTTGGCTGTGTCAGACCCCAAGGCACCTGGCGCGACTTCGAAGGCTTTTTGCCAAGATTTTAAACAGGAAAAACAGTAGGGACAGTAAAGGAAAAGGCCCCAGAAGACTAGCAATTGTGCAAATAGGGTGAAAAAAAAAAAAAAAAAAAAGAACAAACAAAAAAACCCAGGCTTCAGCCAACCCCAAATTCCAGATTGCCAGATTTCTTGATTGTGGCTTTTAATCAAAACACAGCCAGCTGCCTGTATTTAACGTTAATTGTTAAGTTGCAAATCTCAGCCAATCATCTTACTTCTGTGCTGGCAGTGTAGCAAGGATGACAAAAATATGAAACTCTCTCCCTGACCCAGTTTCGTGAGGGGGGGGGGAGGGGTGAAGAGGAAGAAGAATCAATCCTAGGATTTGGTCAGCTCTCCTATGAAGACCATGCCTCTGGCTTTTTAAAAACAAAACAACATCTGCGCCTGGAAACTGGGCCGGCACCTTCCAGAGGAGCAGTGTGTTTGTTACCCTGGAACGCCCCTCCCTTGCCTCTTCCTCCCCAGCTAAAAGCAGTGTTAGTGCTTCAAAGAGATGAGTATTTTGTTTGGGGTCAGCCAGAGGGATGCCCCCCCCCCCCCCCCCGCAAGGAACCTTCTGGGTTTGTACTCTGGTCCCCTGTTTGCTGAGAACTCACTCTGTGCGGGTGGTTTCTCTCTCCTGGTCCCTTTGTGCGATTTGGACAGAGTTTCTTTCTCCTCCTAGATTGCTAACAGCTCCAAACAGCCTTTTTTCCCCTCAGGGAATGGATACCTTAGCTGCTTTCCCCGTTTGGAATGCAAAGAATGTGGCTTCATTTGAGTGAATGGAGAATTCTTGGTAAAAAGAAACAACCACCCCCCCCCCACCCCCTTCTCTCTCTTTCCATCTTTTCTCTCAGAAACCATAAATAACAGGCAAGATGGAGGTCTTCCTGACAATATCTACAAACACAGCTGGTCTTTAATCACCCAAGCACAGACTTGGTAGCTGGAGTGTCTCCCTCCAGAGAGCACAAACTCCCACAACCAGTTCGATTTTGAGCCTGACCTTGAGATCTGGCACGAGGTTAGCCGGCAAGAATGGCATCGGGAGTTGGTCACCGCGCCTAGCAACAAGTTTCCCTCTCTCCGGTCATTTACATATAGACGACAGCTAATATTCAAATCAGTGCAAGCAAGCCCGCAGTTGATTAAATTAAATCTCTTCTCTAGCTTGATTTGCATAACTTGCAATAATCAGAATGGGAAGCGAGAACCTGATTGAAAGGAGAAAATGTATACTGCCGCTATTTGGAATTCGGCAGAGTTGAACTAAGCTGGGTAAGTTCTGATATTCGTGAAGGCAGAACTGGCCTAGGCTAACTTCAAAGTTAAAATATCGAGGTGAGTGGGGGAGCACCTTTCATTAACAACAACAAGAAAAATGTATTGTTTTTAATTTAAATCCAAGTTAGTTAACATGTAGTGTAACCATGATTTCAGGAACAGAATTTAGTGATTCATCACTTACACATAACACCCAGTGTTCATCCCAACAAGTGCCCATCACCCATTTAAACCATCCCCCACCCACCTCCCCTCCGGCAACCCTCAGTTAACAACAAAAAAAGTTTTTTTTAATTTTTTTTTAATGTTTACTTATTTTTGAGAGAGACAGAGACAGAATGTGAGTGGGTTAGGGGCAGAGAGAGGGAGACACAAAAACCGAAACAGGCTCCAGGCGGTCAGCACAGAACCTGGCGCGGGGCTCGAACTCGCGAACGAGATTATGACCCGAGCCGAAGTCGGGCGCCCAACCGACTGAGCCACCCAGGTGCCCCCAACAAAAAAAATTTTTAAAGACACAGTATGGAGCTGGTGGTCCAAAAGTTCTGTGCATGTTTTATGGGCCTGTGAGGAATGATCTCTGCATACCTTTGTTCTGTCCTAGCCCTTGGAAGGAAAGTAATTCAGCCAGTATTTTCTTTACTTTATGGCAAAGATTTACTCCAAGATCCTGCCAGTGGCTCTACCAGAACTCCAGTTTTCTTCCCTTAGGGCTTATGTATGACACCCCCACACCCCGCCCCCTGCCCACGTTACCTTTATATAAGAACAAAACCTGAAAGGAAAAGCCCGCCCTGCCCTGCAAGGATGGACACCCCACTGGCAAGCAACGCATTTGACAGATCCGGCCTACTCTCTCCTCAATTTGCCTAATTCCACCCTGCCTTGCTGTTCCCGTCACCTAGGGTCTGAGAGAAGAAAGGAAAAAAGCAAAGGGGCACAGCAACAATGCCTGCAACCCCAGCGCATCCTCCCCACCCCACCCTGCCGTTATCTCCCATCCATTTCTCAAAAGCACGGGCAGCAGCAGACCCAGCCAGGAACCCCAAATGAAGCAGAAGCAGGGGACATTGCACATGGGGACAGCCTGAGAGACAGAGTCCCCCCCACAGAAGCTCTTCATACGGGCTCCTGACAATATCACAAAACGTTTGCCCTTGGCAAGGGTGCGTGGTTGATGCGGAGCGAGTCCCCTTCCCAGTCGTCAGGGGGCTTCCTTCTCCCACCAGCTTGGGCTGGTCACCTTCTCATCGACCGGAGACATTCCTTTGTCACAAAATTTAGGATAAATGCCCAGAATTTGTTGTTGAAATCGATGTTCACAGACATCAACCAAAAATTAAGACTGTAGATGTTTGAGCGTCAGTGCGGACAAGGATTTTATAACAACGTGGATCAGGGCTTGCTTCCCAATAAGCCAGCTACAGTGATGGCTGATTCAGTAGTCAGCACATTTAAGGAGACAAGTGTGAATGTTTTCCCCACTCCACAGATGAGAACACTGAGGCTGAGCGAGGCAAAGCAACTTACCCAGGACAGGCTACTAGAGAGAGGGAAGCCAATCGTGATGCAAACCCAAGCAGTGGAGTTACAAATCCCCCCCACTCTTAATGGGCACGTGATGCTGCCTTTCTGAAGAGCATGATTAAATTATTCTGGGTATTTGGAAACTATTTTACTTCAATAGCCAAGGTGGAGAAAATAGTTCAGAAATAATTGTTTATTCCTCAACATTTGCTCCACCTTCCAAGCCTTGCTTTGTTTCGTCTCCATTCAACTTCCAGAGCTGCAGTCAGTATAAGATGATCTTCCTTCAAGGAAGCTTCTAGAAGGTTCTGTTCTTTTCCTCCACTGAAAATTGCAGGGAACTTGAGGGGGAAATTCTGAGCATCCTGGAATAAACCAAGCAGCTGAAACAGAGAACAAGGAGACCCCTCTAATAAGCAAGTGTGAGGTGGGTGGAGGCGGGCCCCGGGGCTGCTGGAGGAGAATGCTGAGTCCTATTTCTCAGCTCTAAGAGCAGGGACTCATTAGGGTTGGTGCAGGTGGCAGCATTGCAGGACACCTGTGAAACAGCCACTGCCACCACAAGGGCTGACAGGGACTTGGGAACAACCATATTCATGGAGGGGAAGAAACCCGACAAGCCGTGGAGACCAGCTGTTGCAAAGACCATTTTTCCTGGGAACTTCACAGGCATTTCCCAGCCTTCCTTGCAACTCAGTTGAGCATCTCATAACTAAGTTCTAGCCAATTCCAGGCCTGTCCCTTAGGAACATCCTTTCAGCTCTTTCCTCCCGCGTCTCAGCATCTTGGGGGCCACATGCTCCAGACGGCGTAGCTACAAAAGGAGAAAACTGCCCTACCCAAAAGAGAATGTGTGCAAGCAACAGTAGTGATGTATTATGCTAAGCCCCTGGAACTTGAGGATTCATTTGTCACAGGACCACCATCTAATCTACTCTGACAATATACTATGTTCAGTCTTGACCAGTGGAAGGCAAAGTGATTACCTGGAAGGTTATTGGAAATAGATTCCTAGGATCCACTCCCTGAGATTCTGGCAGATTCCATAGGGCACGGGGATGAAGGAAGGGGGAGAGGGATTGTGTTTAGGGCAGGCAACCCAGGGCACGGTGTGCCTGGGATAAGAGGGAATAAAAAATGCCAAGAAAAATAAAGAAGTTGCAGGATGTTTGTGACAGTTTGGATGAGGCATTGGTCTAAAAAAAAAAATAAGGAGAGAAGTCAAGAGCCAAGGCTTCTATCTTGAGAGGATGAAACACTAATGGGAGATGAGAGTCTAAAAGGGTTCATTTTGGAGACAAAGATGAGTTTGATTTCAAGATGCTGGAGTTCCAAGAAAGGTCTGTCTCTTTGGTTGGAATCGCGGACCAGGCATGGAGACGAAGACAGGTCTGCAGATGGGGGGCTGGGATGGGGCTCCTCCAGGTGTTTCTGAGCCCCACCCCGCACCCCCCACTGGGGAGTGAGCACATAGAAAAGGGGCAGAAGGCGAAGGCCTGGGCACAAGGGGATGCTCACAGGACCCTGAGAAGTTGGAGAGAAGAGCAGGCATGAGATCATCTGGAGAGTAACCAGGCCAGCAGGTATAAGCAACAGCCAGAGGGTAGGGGTGAGATGTGGGGGCTGCAGAGGACATAGCTGACCCCCTGCAGGCCACCTTGGGCACAGCCCAGGCCCTCCAGGCACCCCCCCACCACCACCTATGGTCCTCAGCTACTATCTTTCTCCTGCTCTCCCTTACCCACACCTTGGTCCAGTTTCCTGCTCTTTCTCTTCTACTGGCCTTATCAGTGCCTTTCTTACCACTGCCCCTGCCTACACACAGTCTCCTGACCACAGTTTCTTCTCTCTGACTCCCCTCCCTCTTAACAAAAGCCCAGAACAAGTCTGCCTGCCTTCCTTGAATTCTTGGTGGCCCCCAAATGGAGTAGGTTTCCTCCTTTGTCCCTTCTCTCCTCCACACCCCTTTGCTGGTCCACTGGTTCCCAGGAAGCCTTCCCTTTCACCATCACCTTCATCCACTGAAGGTCTTCGTGCTACTGGGAACTGACCTTGTCCTGGCCCCCAAGGTGACTGTGCAGCATAATGGAGACCTCATCCAGTGCTCCTAGAAGCCAGTGGTCCAGAGGGTGGACCCGTGGACAACTGCCAGGGGAGTAAGTCTCCTGGCCAGTTTCTCAAGCTGTTTTGGGTAACACGGGAAGCATGGATCCCACCGGAATTTTTCTTCGAGCCGCATTCAGATGTGGGAGATTCGATGCCTGAGCCGGTTTCAACTTGTGCGCATACTCCAGTCCCCCTCTCACGAACATGAGACGCTGGCAGGTGCTTCCGGTAGGCTCTGGTGGTGGCTGATACTCATCAGGATCCTCCTTGCTCTCCATTCTAGATTGCCCTCATGCTCAGATAACAGCCCTGCCCATTCTGGGGGATTGCCTGGAGGCGTGACCTGTCTCAGCCTCGGCTCTCCGGCCCCCCTCTCAGGCCCGGTGGCTGCCGTTGTCCATTTGCTGTCAAATTTGGGCTAAGGAGTATCCCTGGGACCTGGGACCTGCCAGCCCCCACCATGTCACTGCGTGACAGCAGCCCTGCCTCCTGGCACTGATGGCCTGTCCCCTCTGCCAAGATGCTAAGTCCCTCCGCCTGCTGGTCTTAAACACGGGACCTCACAGCGCTCAGACAGCAGCTGAAGCTTGCAGTTCAATGGCAATCTTGTTGCTGTGTCCCCTGCCGGAAGTCTTCCCTGTGGGACAATCACATTAACCCTGTAGAGCTCACAGTCACAGGATGGGAAACACTTTCCTAGTTAGTCACTGGGCACGATAGGAATCAGGAACATGCAGCTTGTCCTCCCTGGGTTCATGACTCTTGTATTCTTATGGGAGACACAGAATTGTATAAGGTTTTTTGGTTCAAAGTGTGGACGGCAGCCAGAGACGACACTCCATCCTCACCACGTCTTGCCTGGAAGCAGGCTCCTCCAAACCTTGACCGTGCCAGCTGATGAGTGTTTTTGGGGGTGACAGTGGGGCTCGCGCGGTCCGGAGCTGATGACCAGGAAAGAATTGTTGAAGAAGTCTTTGGTACAAAAAGGTGATCTTATTAAAGCACGGGGACAGGGCCCGTGGGCTGCAAGAGCTACCCCCGGACCAAGAGGAGAGATTGGTTTTATACTATGGAGTTGGGGGAGGTAACGGCAGTGGAAGTTTCCAGTGAGATTTTCATGTGCTAAAGAAGACTCTCAGGATAGTGGAAGCCTAGCTATTGTCAAGGGAAGGTGGTTTTCCCTCTAGCAAAGCATTAGCGTTAAGACAGTAGGGAGTTCCTGAAGAAATGTTTTACTCTGCCAGCCTCAAGTATCTGTCAATGGGCTGCTGGTTATAAAGAAATTTAGTTCTATCTGCCATTTCCTTCTGCCTTTGTTGCCTACATCACTATGGAAGGGCGATGGAGACTTAGATCTATAAGCTAACCCTTTGTTTACCCCTTTCCTTTGTTCTTGGGCAGCCAGGAGTGCAGAGGAATATCACACACACCCCACCTGCAGGTTGCAGCCTATCAGCTCGCCTTATGCTCCCTCATCACCAGCTACTCTGGCGTGGTGGGTCTGTGATATCACCACTGGACGGTGCTCACCCGGTCTGCTCCTTAACATCTCTTTTGATGTTAAGGTGCATCCCCCAGTTTGACATATTGTTATATCTGACCCTGTGCTGGTGGATAAGCCTCTAGAACAGTGACTCTCCCTGGCTCTTCCAGGAGGGATAAGTCACTTCTGCAGGCTCTGAGTGCTTGAGGGAATCTACGCATTCAAGATTTTCAGGAGCATAAACCCAGTCATCCCATCCATGTGTCAGGGTCCCATTCTCTCCCAGCCACGGCCCTGACCTTGGCGGAGCTGAACTGCTTTGTTGGAGTGTAGCTTCTTTGGAGCCCAGGATTCTGATGATTAAATCTTGGGCCAGAGGGGTGCCTGGTTGGCTCAGTCGGAAGAGCATGCCACTCTTGATCTTGGAGTCGTGAGTTTGAGCCCCACATTGGGGGAAGAGTTTACTTAAAAAATAAATAAATGAAATAAAATCTCTTCCTTTATTTAGAAGAAGAAGGAGAAGAGAAGGAGAAGGAGAAGGAGAAGGAGAAGGAGAAGGAGGAGAAGGAGAATCCCAGGCCAGAGCCTTAGCTCTCCCTGTGTTCCAACTACAGGAGATGAGACCTCTTTATAAAATACCAAGGATGGCCTCTGGCTGTCACACTTGTACTTTCTTATAGTTTTCTAGAGAGTAGGTAGAATCTGGCAATCACCAACCAATCCTGGTACTGTTATTATTTCCTCTTTCCATTGAAACTCCTGATGTATCACACCCATACCTTCCTTTCCGGGTTACCCCAGCTCACCATGGGTGGAAGGTTTCATGACTGGACAGCCACCTTGTGCTCCATGCCTATCTGTGTTCTAGCTGCAATCAGTGACGAAATGCTAGTGTTCAGTTGGATGGCTGTGATCTAGTGCCAATGCACCATCATATCTTCTGCTTTCTTGTGCCATGCTAGAACCAACTGCCACAATTCAGGACCTCTCAGAGGCTGACTCGAAGACAGTTTGATGCTTAGGACACTTAGGACAGAGAGTACCCACAGAGCAGTACCTGTGAAGGGATTGGAAAGAAGAAGAACTGTGACAGCCCCAGTGGCCTCAGCCACCCTTGTCGAGATCCTGGAGTGGAAGAAGCCCATGACAGTGGTCCTGCATTGGACTGTGTGTATAAAGAATTTGGTTGGCCCTTGTTCCCTGCTCCTAGGAGTGAGCCTCTAAACCTTGGAATTTCTCCTGGGGTTAGAATGTGTTTGTTATTCTCGCAGGGCCCCTAGGCCACACCTGATTTATGGGAATGAGGTGACTGAGGATGAGGGCTGGTCACACCAGACAGACCAACCATGTGATTGGAGAGTTAGGGCTTTGCTCCACATGAATCAGCCTGACCTTTGGGGGAATAGAGGAGGCCTGGAGATCAAGTCACAAGGCAAGTGATTCAGTCAACTGTGTCTACATAATGAAACCCTGATAAAAATGATGGACATCAAAGCTGGGACGAGCTTCCCTGGTTACCTCGGTGTCTTGTCCCAAACTGATGTGCAGAAGAAGACGTCCTGAGGACAAGGAAGCTTCACATATAGGACCCTTCTAGACCTTGCCCTATTTGTCTCTCTGTGTGGCTGGCCCTGCTTTGCATCCTTTTTGCTCCTATAATAAAGCTGTCATCAGCAGTATAGAGCTTTCCTAAGTTCTGTGAGTTCCTCCAACACATTATCAAACCTGAAGGGTTAGTGCAGTCAAGGTGGACTGGGGACCCCCAAACTTGTGGCTCATGTCTGAAGTGAGATCAGCCTTGTGGGAAAATGTTCCCTTTACCTGGGTGGTCTGGTTCAAGTCTAGTTAGTTGGTGTCAGAGTCATTGCAGGCTGGGATGGCCTTTATACTCCTGTCTCTGTCACCTGCAATATGACCCATCTCTCAGGCAAGGTAGCTGTCTGCAGCTGAGGCAGACCCACAAGGAGCTGGGAGCTGAGCACTGTTTGCTGATACACGTCCTCCCTTGAATGGGGATGTGGGTGGCACATCTCCAGGCCCCCCGGACACCCATCTCTTACCCAAGCGATCTGAATTCCAGGACATCACTCCATAACAAGGGTTAAAAAAAAAAAACAAAAATTCAAGTGAGTAAATACGTGAAGATCTAATTGGCTTTATTAAAAGAATCATGAATCCAGCAACATCCCATCTAGCAAATGGGAGGGAAATCAGAATTGTCCAAAATGGGAGGTTTTTACAGGAGGGAGGGTGGAGCAAGAAGGCAAAGAGAAGAGAAGATTGTTTCCTTCAAGGTCACCTTCCTGGAAGAGCAGAGGGTCTTATTTGGTGGATTACCTCATCTTCCTTTGGGAGAATAGAAAGGCCCAGATGACGGCCTACCTCATTGCTGCTTATCAGAAAATTCCTAATCAACGGGGTAGGACTTACATTTCTGGCGGAGGTTGAAACTGTAATTAGGGTTTAGGCATTTTACTCCGGTTTAGTGACTTGGCCTAACCGATAGCATTTGGAGCCAATGGTTTACTTTCTAACACAAGGAAAGCTGACATTTTGTCCTGGGTTCCTAGAAAGTCACCAGCTTTTATAATTATTTTTGTTTTATTTTAATGTTTATTTTTGAGAGAGAGACAGGGCATGAGTGGGAGAGGGGCAGGATCCAAAGTAGGCTCTAGGCTCCTAGCTGTCAGCACAGAGCCCGATGTGGGGCTCGAACCCACAAACTGTGAGATCATGACCTGAGCCGAAGTCGGCTGCCCAACTGACTGAGCCACCCAGGTGCCCCGAAATTCACCAGCTTTGACACCATCCCTGGTTGTGTGACCAACAACTTTGTCCATTTCTGGCAAGTGGAGTTCACCCTGTCCCAGGGGGCTTCTGTCTCTAGTCAGGGCCTAGCTGGGCTTCTCTAGCACCTTCTGGCTTAATTTCCCATATGTACGGGTGAAGATAGTGAGATCACCCAGATTTGTTGACAAGTCCCAGGTCTGGGACAGATAATGGAGGAACATTTCATTCTTCCAAGCCTAAGCCCTGGGGCTGCTGAGTTGACCCTGAATTGCACAGATGGAATTTTAAGTACTCAAAATACTGAAGCACTTGTGCCAGAAAGCTAGCTTGAGCTGCAGTCTTGCGCTGCCCCAGCAAGGACAATGGGGATGAATGAGTGGATGTCTCTGCAAGATGGATGTCTATCTATTCTTGTACCTGGGGAGACACAGCTCCTTAGAAGGCACCTATGGAGACTCCGTCACATTGAGGCAGATGACACAGAATGGGAGCAAGACCTAACTTGAACTCTGAAGTTGGCTCCTCTTGACCCACCCACTCCCAAGAGAGGGGCTCTTATTCCTCCACCATAACCCGCTCTACATATCTAGGATCCACTCTCCATCTGGAGAAAATGGAAGCAGAGATTTTACATGCAGGCTAAGTCCAATGAAGGTTGAAAGGAAAAACTCGGACCCATACATGTGACACTCCTACTGGAGTGATGTCAAAATGAGTTGTGAACACTGTCTAAGTGAGATCCCCACCAGAAGCCAGTGAGAAGTGTGATCGTTTTGTGCTATTGCTCTCAGGTGCTTCTTAGTTCCCACATGGGCCCGATGCTGGCAACTGATGGTGTTGGATCCAGTGAAGGCTGGTGATCTTTCCATATTGATGACACTCCTCTGCTTGGGGTCCCCTAGGGACCATGCTCTTGTTTAGAATATTACAAGCCTCTCTTCCTTCACATCTTCCTCTCTCTCTTTCTCTACACTCCCTTGGTCCAAGACGTTTTTTTTTTCTAGTGGAAAGAAAGAAAGGAAAGCTTTATTCTCATATGATTTTCATTGCCCCAAATGTATTCCATTGCCTAAGATGCAGAAGAGAACTTTCACGTTAATTTTTTATGTCACCCTAAGAGCCTACTCTGTTGAAATTTAAAAGCCAAGAGGAAAGAAGATTCTACTTTCCCCATTACTGCTGCCTCACTTTTTCCTGTCATGATAAGCAGAAGTGCCTTTGCGACCTGGCTGCCACATCAGAAGGGAATGGCTCCAGGAGAACAACCCAAGGAAACCTGGGCCCAGTCACAGACCCCTGCGGTGGGGCCACAAGTGCACTGCCTTCCTTCCTCAGCTGGACACCATTGAATCTCTTCTCTTCAGCATTACAAATCAATCATAACGCATAAACAAAAACCACTCTTTGGTGGAAGGTGCACAGCCTGAGCTAAGCTAAATTCAAATCCCAAATCTGCCCTCAGCTTAACTTTGGTTCATTTACTTTACCCTCTTGACATCTGTGTCTTCTGCACTAATACCTGCTACACGGAGCCAATTCAAACAATAACTGCAGTGCTGGCTCTGGTTCCCCCGCACACCCAGGACAGGACACATGGGTTGTTCTGTCAGACCAATGATTCCCTCTTAAATTAACCACTCACCAACCGCTGCCCCATTTTTCAATCGAACAATACCATCCACCCACACCACCAGCCCTCTGAGGGCAAACTTAAATAAGAGCAAAGCTCACAAACCAAAAAATAGCTCCTGATCCTTTTCCAAAGTTAAAAAAAAATTACAGGCTGCCTCCCCGCTCCCGCTTGGCCCCAGACTGCGCATAAAGCGCTTGCTCCTAGGACGCTGCCTCCCACTCTCCCCGCCACCAGCCCAGTCCCAGCCTCTTCCCAAGTCCTTGTTTGACGTGTTCCCATTTTCTCTAAATTGTAGAGTGCGTGCATTGGGAGCAAAGAATGTGTTCCTTTGTTCTGTGCTAAGTGCCTGGACGCTGTGGAGAACTTCTTACATTACAAAACCCAGAGGGATCCAGAAAGAACTATAGGATCCTGGTTGCATGGGAAGATTTATTCGTCTGTTTTTCTTTAAGACTTTCTCTTATCCTGGTGCATTGTCAGAAGGCAGACACCTCGGGGACTCTAGGGACTACAAAGGCAAGCGTATACAGGTATTTGGGGACAGAGGAAGGACATCTCTCAATATCTACCACCAAATGCTTCCTCCAAGTTTCCTGCTAAGTAATTCAGGGACCCTTCCCACTTACCGTCATCAGATTATGTCAAGGTACTTGAATAGTTTGCCTCTATAAGGGTGGGTGTACTGGTCCATTCATGTCAGCCTCCCTTTCCCACTATACAGTGCCTGGCAAACAAAACTCAGTGGGTGGATTGAATGAGCCATAATACAACTTGCCACAGCACACCATAATTAGAAGGTCCACATATGGATAGACAGTGGCTGAGCTCTGTTGGTAAGGATACTGGCATTGCTCTCCAGCTGGGAGCAGCTTTAAGTGGCCCAACTTGAGAAATGATTTTGTGTTTTGGCATTTAAAAGTAGAGGGAAGGTCTCCAAGAAGAAAGGGAAAATAAGAAAGGGAATAGCATATCCCATTAAATATGGGAGAACCACATAGTCACAGAAAGGATATTGTTTAGGTAGTTGGAAGATCAAATTGAATACCCCTGCCTGAGACTTCTTTGAAGTATCAAAATTGCTTTATCTCAGAAGAATGGAGCCTGAATGTTTTAAGTGTTTGGCCAGATCTTCTACCCCTAAAGTTCAATGGTTTAGACTTCCTACGATAGATTCTTAGTGTTTGGTCAGTATATTCATTTCCTAGGCTGCCATAACAAAGTACCACAAACTGGGTGGCTTAAAAAACAAAAATTTATCACCTCAGTCATAGAAGTTAAAAGTCCAAGATCAAGGTGCTGTCAGGTTTAATTTCTTCTGAGACCTGTCTCCTTGGTTCGTATTTAGGTAGCTGTCTTCTCTTTATACTCATATGATCTTCACCCTGTGAATTCCTGAGTCCAAATTTCCTCTTTTTATAAGGACTCCAATTATATTATATTACTGCTCACCATAATGACTTCATTTTTTACCTTAATTACCTCCCTACAGGCCCCATCTCCAAATACAATCACATTCTGGGGTACTGAGGATTACAACTCCAACATATGAATGGGTGGGGGTGGAGGGTGACACAATTCAGCTGATAACAGCCACTATTGCCATGACCACTATATGGGCCACTATATATGTTCTTACAAAGTCCTAAAACTCAACCTGTGTCAAAAGTGAGCCCTTGGCTGTTACCAGGAATCTTTATTTTAATAAATGGACAGGAACTAGTGAGGACATCACCATTCCATAAACAATAATCCATTTACTTAAAAACAGGGTGATTATCCAGATATACTCTACTAGTGTGCTCACAGTTAAAGATCATATTTCTGTCACCTAGAAAATGAATATACATAATTACAAAAAAGCTATACATTGCACATGATCAAAGTTAAGATCCACTCATCATCTTCCTAAACCAACTACACACAGATAACTCATCTGTTTCCCCAGACAGTATCCAATTGGTCAATACACATATAAAAAGGTGACTAACCTCGTTAATCATCAGAGAAATACAGATTAAAAATCCAATAGCATACCACTGCATATTCACCAAATTGTTTAAAATTAAAATGAATAACAGCACCAAGGATAAGACGCAGAACAACTGGAATTCTCACATATAGCTGTTGGGAGTATATACTGGTACAACCACTGTAGGAAACTGCTGATATCTCCTATACTGCACATACCCATACACTGTGATCTAGGAATCCACTCCTAGATATATACCTCGCAAAATCACATTGTG